>NW_028270142.1:136724627-137034627 GCF_037043375.1 Chiloscyllium plagiosum | reverse complement strand
CAATAAAGAGAGATAATCAGTTTACACTGACAAGTTTTATCCAATGAGGAGAGGTGAGCAGTTTACCCTGATAGGGTTTATCCAATGAGGAGAGATGAGGACTTTACCCTGATACGGTTTGTCCAATGAGAAGAGGTGAGCAGTTTACACTGATAGGATTTATCCAATGAGGAGAGTGAGCAGTTTACCCTGATAGGGTTTGTCCAATGAGGAGAGATGAGAAGTTTACCCTGATAGGGTTTGTCCAATGAGGAGAGATGAGAAGTTTACCCTGATAGGGTTTGTCCAATGAGGAGAGGTGAGAAGTTTACCCTGATAGGGTTTGTCCAATGAGGAGAGGTGAGAAGTTTACCCTGATAGGGTTTGTCCAATGAGGAGAGGTGAGAAGTTTACCCTGATAGGGTTTGTCCAATGAGGAGAGGTGAGAAGTTTACCCTGATAGGATTTGTCCAATGAGGAGAGATGAGAAGTTTACCCTGATGGGGTTTGTCTAATGAGGAGAGATGAGGACTTTACCCTGATACGGTTTGTCCAATGAGGAGAGGTGAGAAGTTTACCCTGATAGGGTTTGTCCAATGAGGAGAGGTGAGCAGTTTACACTGATAATGCTTATCCCTGAAGAAGAGCTTGTGCTCAAAACATTGACTCTCCTGCTCCTCGGATGCTGCCTGACCAGCTTGCTTTTCCAGCACCACACTTTTCCAATAATGTCATGGGGACCCAGGTATGAATCCTGCCATGGTGGATAGTGAAATTTGAATCTAATTAAAAATCTGGAATAAAGAGTCTAACGATGGTCATGAATCCATTGTCACTTGGTTCACTAATGCTCTTTAGGAAAGGAAACTGCCGTCATCTGGTTTGGCCCACTCCAGACCCCTTGCAGTGTGTTTTACTCTTAACCACTTCCTGGATAATTAGGAATCAGCAACACCCATATCCTGTGCATGAATGAAAAACCAAACCATGATTGTTTCAAATGGCAGCACAGGCTGGAGGGGCTGAATGGCCTACTCTTGCTCCTAGTTCTTATGTTTTTATCTAGAGTTCTTATCTGAAGTTTATCAAACAGAGTGCTCACAGGAAGGCATGACTAGAAATTAAATCCCCCTTTGTTCATTCACACTCAAAGCCGGTCGTTCAGAAAACAAATCTCATTGATGGTCAAAGGATTGATGAATTCATTCTATAATGAGCATTGGGGCATCATGGAAAGTTATTGAATCCCTACTGTGTATAAGGAGGCCCATTGGCCCATTGAGCTTGTACCATCCCTCCACCCAGACCCTGGCCCCCACCCCATTTAGCGTAGGCTAATCCATCTAGCCTACACATCCCTGAATATTGTGGACAATTTGACATAGGAAATCCATCCAACCTGCAGATCCTTGGACTGTGGGAGGTAAGTAGAGCACCCGGAGGAAACCTATGCAGACACAGGGAGAATATACAAAGTCCACACAGAACAGCTGCCCGAGGCTGCAATTGAACTCAGGTCCCTGGCACTGTGAGTCAGCAGTGCTAATCACTGAGCCACGTGCCAAATTTGACCCCAGGCTTTAATTTTGACAATGTGTCGGAATGTTTGAGTACATATTGCACAATTAATAAAATTTCAAAAATGCAACTTTTTAAAAAAATCTTAATTTGGTTCCAGATTTAGGTTTTAGAGAAGAAATGTAACTTTTCTCTGGTAAGGCATTTGAATACAATGCTTTCCTGGAATGTTGTGAGCATCCCCTGTTTGGATTTCGAGTTGAGAATTTGCAAACTCAGTGATGATTAAAGCAGAGATGAATTATTTCGAATATGTGAGTGAGAAATAATCCATGAAATCCTTCAGTGGGGAAATGTCCTAGAGCCTATTCTGTCAATAATTGAATGTCTGTCTTCCGTCATCTGCTGGGCCTGTCTATTCCAACACATTTCTGCCTCCCACTTTCTCTCCTCTGTAAATCGAAAGCCATCTGAAACTCTTATGTCTGTTTCTTAGCTTCAGCATAGTCATTTCACCCATGACCCACACTCACTCCCAGTTTAAGCAAATTCCCCAATTTTAAATTCTGATCCTCGTCGTCAAATCCGACCACAGACTGATGCCTCAGTAGCATGGGGCTATTTTCCCTGAAGCCTCAGAGGCTGAGACATGACTGTAAAGAGGTTTATAAAATCATGAGGGGCATAGCCAGGCTGAGTGGGCAAGGTCATTTTCCAAGGGTAGGAGATTCCAAAACAAAAGGGGATAGGTTTGAGGTGAAAGGGGAAAAATATAAAGGGGCAACATTTTCTCACAAACATGCATGGAATAAGCTGCCAGAGGAAGTGGTGGAAGCTGGTACAATTACAACAATTAAAAGGCATTTGGATGGGTGTGTGAATAGGAAGGGATTAGAGGGATATGGGACAAGTGCTGGCAAATGGGACTAGATTAATTTAGGATACCTGGTCGGCATGGACAAGTTGGACCAAAGGGCCTGTTTCCGTGCTGTACATCTCTATGACTCTCTGACTTTACACTGTGAAACTCATTTTTTCCCCTTCCCTCTCCTTCATCGTTTAAGGCACTCATTAATGCTTTGACCAAGATTTCAGCCATCTGTCATGATGGTTTGTTATTTAGCTCGGTGTCATGTATTCTTTTACAGTATAATACCTCTGTGAAACACCTTGAAGAGACTATGTAAATGCAATTTGTTATTGTTGTAAACTCAATGTACAAGGAGGAGACATGAACCCCATTGGCCATAACTAATGGATCAGTTTGATCAGATATCTCCAGCAGAATATGTTTAAATGTCCAGCTGACAAGGGCTGAATGAGCCAGGGATATATATAGCCCGCGGGTTATGTTGCATTAATATGAATGTCGAATCCTCAAGGAGTGTACTCGTGAATATTTGCAAAGCAGATTATTTACGTGAAACACATTTAAAGCTGCAAATCATACAAGTATTAAATATTCTGTCTTAAGGTCAAAGTTCTCTTCCTCATAAAAATCTTTAAATACCTTGTTCAATATTTGCTCTTACAACTTGGTAAAAAAGAATCGTTTTGAAGTTAACCCAAGAGACAATATTGCAGAGCAAGACCTAAATTTATATGTAATGATATCTTTGAGACCAAATCGTAAAGTTATGCGATCTGGGGTGGATAGATCAAACTACTGCTTTAACGTTATACTTTTTTGAGTTGGTTAAAAGTGACAACTGCTGGAAACTCTCCACAAACATGAAGCCAACCCTCCCTTCCAGAGTCAGCTCCATCAGCTATTTCACAGAAGCACAGAATGAAGGGGCCACCCAGCCCATCATGACAGTGCCAGCTCTATGAGCCTAGCTATACCTTCCAACAGTGACGATCCTTCACAGTTGCGTAATGGCAATGGCACTAATAATCTGGAGGACCAGGCTAATGCTTTGTGGTCATGGGTTCAAATCCCACCATAGCAGGTGGTAGAAATTGAATTCAATTAATTAATCTGGAATTGTCTCAGGAACAGTGACTGTGAAACTGTTTTCAATTAACATAAAAACCCATCTGCTTCACTAATGTCCTTGAGGGGAAAGAAATCTGCCATTCTTATCTGGACTGTTCTACATGTGACTTCAGAGCCACAACAATGTGTTTGACTCATCCCTCTGAAAAGGCCCAGTGAGTTATCCGGTTTAAGGGTAATAAGGATGGGTGCAAAGTCTCTGGTAGCACTAGCTCTCGGCAAAAGAATAAAGAGAAAGAGAATCAGTATGGTAAATCAAGAAACCACAAACTTTCAGAGTTTACTGTGTTTTTTAAATTTGTTCATAAGATGTGGGCATCATTAACTAGGCCAGCATTCATTGCCCATCCCTAATTGCCCAGAGGGCAGCTAAGAGTCAACCATCCATTGCTGTGGGTCTGGAGTTGCATGTAGTCCAGGCCAGGTAAGGGTGGCAGATTTCCTTCTCTGAAAGGCATTAGTGAACCAGCAGCAGTTCATGAAGGCAGCTCAACACCACCTTCTCAAGGGCAATTAGGGACAGACAATTCAGTGACACCCAAGTTCCACAAATGAATTGAAGTGTTGAAAAGTTTCAGTAGGTCTGGCAACGCCAGTGGAGAAAGCAACAGAAGTACTGTTTTGAGTTATATAATCCCTATAGTGCAAGAAGTCAGTATCATTGAGTTAGTACCAATCCTCCAAAGGTCAGATCATCCTGACACCAAATTTACCATTGCTAAGCCACCTAGCCTGCTCATCGCTGAACACTACAGGGCACTTGACATGACCAATTCATCTAACCTGCACATCTTTGGACCGTGGGAGGAAGCCAGAGCACCCAGTAGAAATTCACGCAGAGACAGGGAGAACATGCAAACTTCGCATTGTCACCCTAGGCGAGAATCAAACCCAGATTCCTAGCACCATGAGGCAGCAGTGCTAACCACTGAGCCACCGATCCATCCTGATCTTTATGCAGTTTTAGGCTCCTTTTGTAAGGAAAGATATGTGGGCCTTTGAGGCAGTCCAGAGATGGTTGTGTAGGTTGGTACCAGGTTTGGAGGCTTATGAGCAGAAGTTGAGTATATTGGGCCTGTACTTGTTGGAATTTAGAAGAAGAAGTGAATCATACAAAATTCTAAGGTTAGTTGTGGGAGAGTCTGGAACCAAAGGACATAACTTCAGAATTTGGGTTTGCGCATTGAAGACATTAATGAGGAAGTTAAAAATCACACAACACCAGGTTATAGTCCAACAGGTTTAATTGGAAGCACACTAGCTTTCGGAGCGATGCTCCTTCATCAGGTGATTGTGGAGGGCTCGATCGTAACACAGAATTTATAGCAAAAATTTGCAGTGTGATGTAACTGAAATTATACATTGAAAGATTGTGGAGCCCTCCACAATCACCTGATGAAGGAGCATCGCTCCGAAAGCTAGTGTGCTTCCAATTAAACCTGTTGGACTGTAACCTGGTGTGTGATTTTTAACTTTGTACACCCCAGTCCAACACCGGCATCTCCAAATTGATGAGGAAGAATTGCTTCTCTCCCAGAGGAGTGAATCCATAGAATTCTTTACCGCAGAGGGCTGACAAGGGTGGCTCATTAAGCATATTCAAGGCTGCGACAGACAGATTTTTAATCTGTGAGGGAATCAAGGGGAATCAACCAAATCAACCATGATCCCATTGAATAGCAGAGCATACCCTATGGGCTCAATGGCTTACTTCTGTTCCTACGTCTCATCGTCATAACACAACCTTGGAGAAAGGGGAGTTCGATAAATGCTAGGAAAGTGTGCAAAATGACATGGGGCAATGGGGGTGGGGCGGGGTGGTAGTGAGGTGGTAGTGGAGGGCTTGATCGTAACACAGAATTTATAGCAAAAATTTGCAGTGTGATGTAATTGAAAGTAAGATTTGCAGGTGAATAGATGCTTTTTTTTATGACCTTCAGAACACCGTCATGTGGATCACAGGTAATTTTTAAAGACTTATTCTTTGCAGTTCCAAAAAGCTGACAAAAATGAAGTTAAAAGTCACACAACACCAGGTTATAGTCCAACAGATTTAATTGGAAGCACACTAGCTTTCGGAGTGACGCTCCTTCATCAGGTGATAGTGGAGGGCTCGATCGTAACACAGAATTTATAGCAAAAATTTGCAGTGTGATGTAACTGAAATTATACATTGAAAAATTGATTGTCTGTTAAGCCTTTCATCTGTTAGAATACAGTGATAGTTTCACTTCTTTCATGTGTAAATCACAAAACCTTGGGTTGAGGACCTTGGGTTCATGTCACATTACAGGTGATCACCATTGCACTACACACACACACAGATATTCCTACACACACACACTCTCACATACACATGGACACAGGTACACATAGATGCGCACACAGACATCCACACACACCCTTATAGACACACACACTCCCACATGCACCCCCTCACAGACTTAAGACACTCTGCACTCACTACACACGCACACATACACACACTTTCTCACCCTCACAACCCCCACCCAGACAGACAGACACACACAGACAAAGACCCACATACACACATATATTTTGTGGGGTGAATTTGTACTTGCAGAGTTACATTGCACTTTGCTCAAAAACTGCATACATTCATGTAGAATTCTGAGCTCAAAAACTGCATGAATTTATGTAAAACTCTGTCATCTCACTTTTTAGATTAGAATCAATCTAAACATCAGGTCATAGACAGAGAACACAGGGGGCTAACACCTTCAACATATTGTCTAGCTATCACCATTGTTAACAACTAACCCGAGAATGCAACTTTAAAAAAAAGGGTTTTGTGATTTACACATGAAAGAAGTGAAACTATCACTGTGTTCTAACAGATGAAAGGCTTAACAGACCATCAATTCTTCAATGTATAATTTCAATTACATCACACTGCAAATTTTTGCTATAAATTCTGTGTTACGATCGAGCCCTCCACTACCACCTGATGAAGGAGCGTCGCTCCGAAAGCTAGTGTGCTTCCAATTAAACCTGTTGGACTATAACCTGGTGTTGTGTGATTTTTAACTTTGTACACCCCAGTCCAACACCGGCATCTCCGAATCATGACAAAAATGAAGCTCAGGTGGAAACAGGTGTAGGAGACGGTGACAGGTCTGTAGCAGACGTCAACACAGACTGGTTGGGGAAAATGATTTAGTGTTGCTGTTTCTGATGTAACGTAACGCCTTTCACAGCCTCAGTCATTTAAAGCCACCAAATTAGCCATTGTTCATATAGTAATGATTCTTAGTGATTGTTCAGCAAAGAGCAGTATCAGAAACAAGACCCATTTGCCGGATATCCACACATATAAATCTCTCTCCACTGGAAATTATTCAGTGCATGAATGACTGGAGTCAGCGGTAAGTGTAACCCATCATTGATATCTAAAAGGAAATGCATTGAGAGAGCACACAGTGCTCCTGGGAGCCTCTGAGTTAATGGGAAAACAGTCACAGGATGAAACATAAATTGGAACAGAATGGTTTGAGAGGAAACTAGCTGGCCATGAGTATAGCCCTCTAGAGATGCCACATGTGCTAACTTGTTTGGCAGAAAACAGCTTCAAACTGTGTCAAAGCCATTAGAGATGTACAGGGCAGTGACAGACTATTCCCCCAAGTGTTCCACAGCAATTATAGAAAGATCAGTCAAACGGCCATCCCTAAAACTATACTGATATTTCCAGAGATTTTTGAAACACTGGGGTTAGCAAAGAATTTTGATGAAAATGGATCATTTGAAATTTAACACCACCTGACCTAGGTTGGCTACCAATATGGCCATACCTCAATTATTGCGTTCTCCTCATTGTTTTCAAATCGATCCATTGTTCCCCCTCTCCTTCCCCCCTTCCCTCTAACTTTACATTGTCCTCCAGCCCTACAGCACTCCACAAACATTCCCCTCCCTCTGACACTTAGTAGCAGCCGTGTTACAATCGACGACATACACTGCAGAAATTCCCTAAACAGTGCCTTCCAGAAATACAACTCACTTCCAACTAGAAGGACAAGGACAGCAGATAAACGGGAATGCCACCACCAGCAAGTTTCCCTCCAAGCCACTCACCATCCTTCCTTACTGTCGCTAGTTCAAAATCTTTAAGCGCATTGTGGGTCAACCCACAGCACAAGAACCGCAGTGACTCAAGAAGGGCAAATAGGATGGGGTAATAAATGTTGGCTTAACCAGCGACAACCATGGCTCATGAATTTATAAATGAAATTAAATTAATAATCATAGATAAATGGTGGAACACAAATACTATGGAGTACATAATAAAAATACATGTGCAGCATAGGGAAACCCTAGTTCTCACAGCAAGAACTTGCTATGATCCTTGAAATGGATGCCTGTAACTGCAGGCAAAGCAGATTAGCAGCATCATTGCAAAATAAAGTGTTAGTGCAGTATAGAAGTGGTCAACTTACTGTATTGTAAGAGACGAGCCACAATGGTGTAGTGAAAGCTGTTGTCCTCCTGATGCCAGCCTGGTGGGATGACATTGGACAAGTGACAATGCTGCTAGACTATTAATCCAGAGAACCAGACAATGTGCTGGGGCCCTGGGTTCAAATCCCACCATGGCAGGTAGTGGAATTTGAATTCAATGAAAATCTGGAATTCAGAGGCTAACAGTGGCTCAATGGTTGGCACTGCTACCTCATTGCGCCAGGGACCTAAGGACGATTTAGATTTGGGTGACCTTCTGTATGAAGTTTGCATGTTCTCCCTGAGTCTGCCTAGGCTTCCTTGGGGTATTCCAGTTTCCTTTCACAGTCCAAAGGTATGCAGGTTAGCTGGAGTGGCCATGCTAGATTGCCCATCGTGTCCAGGCATATGCAGGTTAGAGTGGATTGGCCATACTAAATTGCCCAACGTGTCCAGGGATGCGCAGGTTAGCTAGTTTGACCATGCTAAATTGCCCATCGTGTCCAGGGATGCGCAGGTTAGCTAGTTTGGCCATGCTAAATTGCCCATCGTGTCCAGGGATGTACAGGTTAGCTAGTTTGGCCATGCTAAATTGCCCATCATGTCCAGGGATGCGCAGGTTAGCTAGTTTGGCCATGCTAAATTGCCCATCGTGTCCAGGGATGCGCAGGTTTGGTGGATTAACCCTGGGAAATGCAGGGTAACAGTGATAGGGTGCTGAGAGTGGGCCCGGGTTAGGTACTCTTCACAGGGCGTCTGCTGACCGGATGGCCCAAATGGCCTCTTTCTGCACAGTAGAGATTCTATGATGATCGTTAGTGAAGGATAGCTACTGTCCTTATCTGGCCTCTCCTCCACATGATGCCAGATCCAAAAGAAATGTGATTGACCCTTAACTGCCCCCTGAGCAATTAGGGATGATCAATAAAAGCTGACTGAGCCAGCAACGCTCAAATCCTATGATTGAATTTAAACTATAATTTACTTCATGTGGTTGCTGCCCACAGAGCCTGCCGTGAGATGTACTGAAGGTCTGATTTGGAGATGGTGATGGAGATCACGTACCCAGTGTGACTTCCATTTTGGGAATTGACAGTGCCTGGTTTCTCTTCATTGTCTGAGAAAGTCACAGTCTGCACTTAAACTAGGTCTGATTAACTAACAGGCAGATGAATAATGCTTGTGATTAGACCCCTTGATGCACAGTCGCGAGTTCTCATTTGGTCATTGAAATCTTATGTGCAAATTTTGGATTCTTTTTCTCAATATCAAGGGTCAGATTTTATCATTCTTGCCGTATTTTTCCCAAGCTATCCCGCCTATGCTGTTTCCAGCTCTCTGTATTTGAGTCCCATTGCAAGGTTCGATGGTCAAGAAAGCTCCATCCATAGCCACACAGGGTGAATACCTGGATATCTTTCCAATGTGCCCAGAGCAGACTGTGACAGCAAGAGACTCAGGGTCAGCCTTGGTGTAGGATGAAGGCTGGAGTCTCGCTATAGCCATCCATGGCTGTAGGCTACAATATGCACATCAAACTGCATGTTGCCGGAGCAACACTCACTCCCTGAGGAATCTCTAACAGACTACGTTGAAAAACGGTTTCTTTTCACTGGTAGAATCAAGAAAAGGACAATTACTTCCCCACACACAGGCCAACTCTGCCAGGAGTTGAGAATTTTCCACTGTGTGCTCAGCTAATCTAATCTAATTTTATCGGAAATTTTGACAGTAACCTCACCAGTCCCATTTGTTTTGGGAGAAGGTGAGGACTACAGATGCTGGAGATCAGAGTCGAGAGTGTGGTGTTGGCAAAATATTTGTTTTGGGGGCCAGTTTTATCCTTCACTAAACCTTGCACTCTATGATTTTTGTAGCCGGTTATTCAAATTTTGTTGTTTTTAGGAAGAATAATGTGCAGAGAAATGCTGAAGCCAATGTGGATTCATTCAGGGAAATCTGCAGATTTAAAAGGAAATCATTTTTTAACTCACTTTATTGAGTTTTATTTTGATGAGGTAAAGGAGAGGGATGATGAAGGTCAGGTGTGGAGTGTGGACTTTTTAAAAAAAAAGTGCTTGATAAAGAGCCACATCACAGGCTTTGCTAGCAAAGGGGACAAAAGGGATATTGGCAACTCAGATGTAAAATGAGGGATGAAAATGTGTTGCTGGAAAAGCGCAGCAGGTCAGGCAGCATTCAAGGAGCAGGAGAATCGACGTTTCGGGCATGAGCCCTTCTTCAGGAATGAGGAAAGTGTGTCCAGCAGGCTAAGATAAAAGATAGGGTGGAGGGACTTGGGGGAGGGGCATTGGAAATGCGATAGGTGGAAGGAGGTCAAGGTGACGGTGATAGGCCAGAGTGGGGGTGGGGGCGGAGAGGTCAGGAAGAAGATTGCAGGTTAGGAAGGCCGTGTTGAGTTCGAGGGATTTGACTGAGACAAGGTGGGGGGAGAGGAAATGAGGAAACTGGAGAAATCAGAGTTCATCCCTTGTGGTTGGAGGGTTCCTAGGCGGAAGATGAGGCGCTCTTTCTCCAACCGTCGTGTTGCTATGGTCTGGTGATGGAGGACTCCAAGGACCTGCATGTCCTTGGTAGAGTGGGAGGGGGAGTTGGATGCTGCCTGACCTGCTGCGCTTTTCCAGCAACACATTTTCAGCTCTGATCTCCAGCATCTGCAGTCCTCACTTTCCCCTGTAAAATGAGGGAGACAAGACAGAGAAGTGGTGTAACAGAACAGATAACATATATAGTAAGACACTACAGAAGGTTATGTGCACAGCCCAGACCCATGAAGGAAACCAATCTCCTATCCATTGACTCCAACTTCACTTTGTGTTGCCAACATCAGCAAAGACCCATCCCACCCCAGTAATGCTCTCCCATGACCTCTTCCATCAGAAGCTGGAACATATGCACCAACAGGTTTAGGAACAGCTTCTTCCCTGCCATTATTAGACTTCTGGATGGACCTTCCAACTTCAAATGATGTTGATCTTGCTTTGTGCACTTCCAGTGCAGCTATAACCTTGTGTTCCTCGCTCTGTCTAAACACCTGATGATCTGTATCTCCTTGTTTGCTACGATCTGCCTGTACTGTTTACAAAATAAAATGTTTTATTGTACTAAAGTACATGTGATCGCAATAAATCAAATCAAAGCAAATCAGTAAGAGCAGTGTTTTCCGCAATCTACATTATTAATGCAGACTCGGTATTTGCAGATGACATAAAATTTGTGGCAACAGTGAGGCAATCACTTTTCCCTGTGAAATGTGTAATGGCACAAGGTAAACCTGCTCTGCTAATTTAAACCAACAACACAGAAAAGATTTACCGCCGTGTGGTAATCTGTGAAAGTTCGAGACGCCAAGAACTGTTCCAAAGGTCATATTTAAAGTAAAAATTAAAAACTTTATTTCTTCATAAAAGTCTAACAGAGAATAATTAACTAACAACTATTTACAACTCCTTCCTCTAATCTATCTTTTACATTCCCATCTACAATACTGATCCGAGAAAACCCCCAATTAAGATTTACCAAAAAATTCAAATTTCAAAACCAGCCAGATGTTGAATCTTCTATTTGTATCTTCTTCTGTCTTCTTTTCATCTTCTTAGGGTTTCTCTTTTACAGCTCGTTGATACATAAAAGTACCTTTAAGAGAGCTATTCTACGGGCATTCTGCATGTGTTGGTGGCTTAGCAGTTCTCCCCGCTGCTCTTTGCTGCTATGACTAACTGTTCCAAAATGTCTGTTTTTTCTGCCCCAAAGCATCAGATTGTTTCATTGGTGTTAATATTATTAAAATACTAATTCAAACTTGATTGGAGTTTAATATCTTGGGGCATAATTTAAACTGATTGGCTGAATTTGAATTTGCTATATCTGTCGGTAACCCAGGTACTGCTAGCTGCTGGACCAAATGTTACATTGTACAATTTCCAGTACTCCATGTGCTTGCTAAGTCCTTCAACTCTCTTAAAGGTACAGTACACTGAACACCTTCATAATAAATATCACCTGATCCTTTAAACTGATGCTCTCCATCACAGTCTGATACTATCCCTGCACTAAGCTTTCACTCATTTTGTTTGTTCTGAGAATGTTACACATTAAGAAATATTTTGTTTTGCACAGTGTATTCCTAATTTTACTCCCCCACTTCAAACTGGTCATAAACTACAAACAGAAAGTATCTAAGCAAATAGCCACAGGGTAAAGAGACACATAGTATAGCAGTATTACATGTTTCCATCAAATTGTAATGACTGCTTCAATTTTTAAAAAGTGTGCTGCCAAACATACAGGCTGATGCTGCAGATGTTTAATTTTCACACTAACTATTCACTGTATGAATGAAACACAGGGACAATATGATTCATTTTGACAACGATAAACCCTCCATCTGCCTCTAACTTTCTCTGCTTTTACCAACAGTACATCTCTTGTGATGTTCTGCTTTCTTTTCTCTGATGTTTCTCTCTGCCATCCTCATTCTTCGGAAGAAACTGATAGTTTGAAGTCAGTTGGTGTACAGCAGAATAAAGTAGTGTTCACCTTTGGCCTCTCTCTGGTCTGTGAAATATGCTGGGTGGAAAATAAAGACAAAGCAGCTGTTCCAAGGGGAAGGTCAAAGGTTATTATCAGAAGTTTGTAATAATTGCTTCCTTCACTGTCACAGCCCCGCCTCACCTCACCCACGACTTAAGTGACAGATTCATAAATCAAGAGACACCAACAAACAACAGAGCTTCTCATCCATTGAAATCATTACGGACCAAATCTCTATGCAGTGTCTGGGAGTGAGATCAAGTGCCAAGAGTCATGGGGTGACTTGTGCTGTTCATGTTCCAAGTGAAGTAAAAAGACCCATTCTTGTCAAAAAAAATAAGATATGCAAGCTGCTGGACTTTGATCACAAAAGCAATGGAGGGGCGGCATCGAGAGACTCTAAGCTTCTGAGCTATGTGTGCTGACTTATTCAGGATGGTTTCAGTCTTCAAGTTGTAAATCCGCACTTCACTCATCCTGTGGAAAAGGATCTGAATTTACATGTTTCTGATCGAAGTCAAGGTGGTGCAATCTCAAGTTGAGAAAAAGTTCTTGCATCTTTTACAAAGACGGCTTGCGAGAAGGTAGTACTCAAAATGTGAGATTTTTCTGGAGAATTGTACAGTCTTAATTAGACTGTCAAAAGATAACACACGGTTCATTCAGATGGGCTTCATCATTTAAACACTGAAGAGTCCACATAATTTTGAATTACATTTCCAAGTGTATCATTAGCTAAAAAATACACCAATGTGACAAACTATTCAGTTAAATGTTAATAAATGTTACAGACAATAAAAATGTATTTTGTAATGTTGTGATTCTTGATCTTGCTGCTGTTATCATCATCATTTTTCTTAACAAATTTATAATTAATACTCCCAAAGGCTTCATGCTGCATTAACGGATGACAAATTAATTTATCCAATTGCATATTTTAATTTACATTTTTTTCTTATGCACATCTAAAGTTGTTGGATCATCCACTGTCTGTTTTCAGATAGAGTTTTCATACTACAGTAATCTCCCGGTCTCCCTCAGACATGGGAATGGTGGGGGTGCTGGTTACAGTATTCTCCCAGTCTCCCTCAGACACTGGGAATGGTGGGGGTGCTGGTTACAGTAATCTCCCAGTCTCCCTCAGACACTGGGAATAGAACATAGAACATAGAAGAATACAGCGCAGTACAGGCCCTTTGGCCCTCGATGTTGCGCCGATCCAAGCCCACCTAACCTATACTAACCCACTATCCTCCATATACCTATCCAATGCCCGCTTAAATGCCCATAAAGAGGGAGAGTCCACCACTGCTACTGGCAGGGCATTCCATGAACTAATGGAGGGGGTGCTGGTTACAGTATTCTCCCAGTCTCCCTCAGACACTGGGAATGGTGGGGGTGCTGGTTACAGTATTCTCCCAGTCTCCCTCAGACACTGGGAATGGTGGGGGTGCTGGTTACAGTAATCTCCCAGTCTCCCTCAGACACTGGGAATGGTGGGGGTGCTGGTTACAGTAATCTCCCGATCTCCCTCAGACCCTGGGAATGGTGGGGGTGCTGGTTACAGTATTCTCCAGGTCTCCCTCCAACATGAGGAATGGTGGGGGTGCTGGTTACAGTAATCTCCCAGTCTCCCTCAGACACTGGGAATGGAGGGGGTGCTGGTTACAGTAATCTCCCAGTCTCCCTCAGACACTGGGAATGGTGGGGGTGCTGGTTACAGTAATCTCCCAGTCTCCCTCAGACCCTGGGCATGGTGGATGTATTGATTACAGTAATCTCCCGATCTCCCTCAGACCCTGGGAATGGTGGGTGTACTGATTACAGTAATCTCCCGATCTCCCTCAGACCCTGGGAATGGTGGGGGTGCTGGTTACAGTAATCTCCTGGTCTCCCTCAGACTCTGGGAATGGTGGGGGTGCTGGTTACAGTAATGTCTCAGTTGCATGAGACTTACCAGTGGTGTCAGTGTGAATCTGACTTGTCTCTGCCACAGGGTTGAGGATGCATTTTAAAATTGAGTTACCAAGACAATTGACAAATGTGTAAAGAAATGTTTTAAAAAGTTGACAGCATAGTGGTTGAAATTACTCCAGAAAAGACTGGTATCCCATCACAATGTCACCCTGTATTTTCACATGGAGACTCCTTTACACTGATCCAGCTCTCAGAGTGAACAGAATCTCTGACACTCCTGTTTATATCTGTCAGCCAGGGCTCCTTGTTTGGACCAGATTAACATCCCCAATCAGTGAACTCATATTCTATGAGGTCCACATGGCCAATCTCATTATACTCACTGCAGTGGTATTATCGCTGGACCATTTATGCCGACACCCAGTTATTGTTCTGGGAATCCAGGTTCGAATCCCAAAAGAGAGATGATGGAATTTCAATTCAATAAAAACCTGGAATTAAGAGTCGAATGATGACCATGAAACTATTGTTGGAAAGACCCAGCTTTAAGGAAGAAATCTGTCATCCTTACCCAGTCTGATCTACATGTGACTCCGGACCCACAGCAATGTGCTTCACTTTTAACTGCTCTCTGGCCAGTTAAAGACAGACCATAAATGCTGGCCAAACCATTGACACCCTCATCCAGCAATTGAATAATAAAACCATATCACAATACTTGCCTTCACCCAGAGAGTATGGAGGACCTGTGGAATTCTCTGCCACAGAAAGCAGTTGAGGCCAAAACATTGAACATTTATTGAAATATTTTCAAGGAAGTGTTTGATACAGTTCTCAGGGCTAAAGGGTATGGGCAGAAAGCAGGAACAGTTGGATGATCAGCCTTGTTCATATTTAATGGCAGAGCCGGCTTGAAGGGCTGAATGGCCTCCCCCTACTCCTTAACAATTCTGTGAGACTGTGACTTGGCCGCTGATTGATTGGAAGTTTCTTTTGGCCCATGGTGTCCTGGATCCTGACGAGTTTCTACCTCTGTAGCTGATTTAATCCCAGTCTTGAGTTAGCTGCTGCTTGATTGCTCGCTCTTTTGTTTCCGTATTGCAGGGCTCTGGGTTCAGTTCCAATCCAAGGCTTGAGAACTAAACTCAAGGGACCAAGGGAACACTACACTGTCAGAGGTGTTGCCTTTCGGGTGAGACCTTGATCCAATGTCCCATCTGCACTCTCGCATCAACCTGAAAGAAGCCATAGAACTATTTCAAAAAAGAGCAGATTTCTGCTTGGAATTCTGGCCAATGCTTATCACACAAGCAACATAAACAAAAAGTAAAGCTCAGTGTCACTTTGCTTTTTTGGGGAGTCATTAAAGCAGGGATTTCAGTTCAAAAGCATTTCATTGGCTATAAGCATTTGCAGATATAAAGCAGACAAAGTGGTCAATAAGTGCAAGCTTTTCTTTCAATTCACCCTATTTTCCACCCAGATGAGAAAAAAAAATATGAAACCAGAGCAAGATCTACTGGTGTATACTGGTTTTGATCTGGTCAGATCTAAATTTGTTGGAGGTGACCACTCTTGGCATAAAGGAAGTGCAGTGGAGGTTCACTGGACTGCTTCCAAGAATGCTTTATAATGCTCTGGTCAGACCATATTTAGAGTATTGTGCGCAGGAAGGATATACTGGCCCTGGAGCATGTTCAGAGGAGGTTCATGAGAATGGTCCCAGGAATGAAAAGCTTAACGTATGAGGACTCTGGATCTGTGCTTGATGGAGGTTAGAAGGATGAAGGGGGGTCTAACTGAAACCTACAGAATACTGAATGGTCTGGACAGAGTGAATGTTGGGAAGATGTTTCCATTGGTAGGAGAGACAGGACCTGAGGACACAGCCTTAGAATAAAGGGAAGAGCTTTTAGAACAGAGATAAGGAGAAATTTCTTCAGCCAGAGAGTGGGGAATCTATGGAATTCATTGTCACAGAAGGTTGTGGCTGTCAGGTCATTAGTGTATTTAAGATTGAGATAGGTAAGTTCTTGAGTATCAAGGGGATCAAGGGTTATGGGGAGAAAGCTGGTAAATGAAGTTGAGAAACTTATCAGCCATGATCGGATAGTGGAGCAAACTTGATGGGCTGAATGGCCTAATTTTTGTTCCTATGTTTTATGTTCTTATGGAATGGCCGTCCTGTGCAGGGGGGACTGTTTCAAATGAGCATACATTCATGACAGTTTCGGAGGATGATGGGAGATGAAATACTTAAAATTCTAACAGGGCTGGGCAGACTAGATGCAGGAAGGATGCCATCACTGATTGAGGAGCATAGAACTGGGTACTGAGTCTCAGAAAGCAGGGTAGGCTCTTTAGGACTGAGATGAGGAACAGTGGGTAATGGGCCTGTGGAATCCTCGACCACAGAAGGTTGGGGAGGTCATGTCAGTGAAGATATTCAAGAAAGAGATAGATGATTTTTTAGTTTTTACAGGCATCAAGGCTATGGGAGAACGCAGGAATATGGTGTTGAGGTAAAGGATCAGCCATAATCATATTGAATGTGAAGCTGATTATTTTTATGCATCCATTGGAATGTTACAGTGAAGTACTGCACTTCACAAACTCTGGGCTCTTAGACTCGGTCACATGTCTGGAATGCCTGAGAGATGTCAGAAATTGCAAGATGAATGCATCTCTGGAAGCTGAGATGCTTGAAGTGTGCTGTGATTAATAGAATGTACAAAACAACAGGAATACTGTTTTTGGGTGGCACAGTGGCTCAGTGGTTAGCACTAGTGCCTCACAGCGCCAGGGACTTGCGTTCAATTCCAGCCTCAGACAACTGTCTGTGTGGAGTTTGCATATTCTCCCTGTGTCTGAATGGCTTTCCTTCCACAATCCAAAGATGTGCAGGTTAGGTGAATTGGCTGTAGTGTTCAGGAATGTGTAGGTTAGGTGAATTGGCTGTAGTGTTCAGGAATGTGTAGGTTAGGTGAATTAGTCAGGGGTAAATATAGGGTAGAGAAATGAGTCTGATGGTGTTACTCTTTGGAGGGTTAGTGTGGGCCTGTTGGGCTGAAAGGCCTGTTTCCACACTGTAAGGATTCTAATCTGCTTTTGTCCGTGGCATTGCTCAAAGTGAATCTGAGGTGAGAGTGAAGTATACCAACAGGAGCATTATACTCCATAGAGCTGATGAAGTTAGAGCGACTGAAAAAGTCAAATTTGATTAATATGCGATGTATTTTTTGCTTGGGGTTCTCTACATCCTTTGGGGATTGAATTCTGTGACTTTATCCAATTATTTTGTGAATGCCAGAAATTAAAGCCCTGGCCTCTCATTCTCATTTATCCTGTCAAAGTGTTGGTTATCCAAGTAAGTTGTGTTTTCCACCTGCCTGTCCATTTGTCTCAGCTGTTCATACCTTTCAGAAGTTTTTACACCATTGTCTTCACTATTTACTAAGCTCTCTACTATTGTACCCTTCAGAACTGTCCTCCATGTGGCCACGTTCATTTTCTTTGTATCATTGGGTGCCAAGGAGAACTGAGGATTACTATCTGGTGAAAACCCATTTTCAACTTCTCGCCATTCGAAATCATAATAATTTACGTTAACATTTTAGGCTCATTCTTGGCATGCAAATGACAGCAAGGCTGTCCAAGTATTTGTTGCCCATCAGCAATTTCACTTGAGAAGCTACAGGTGATCCAACTTGTCCAACCATTGCAGTCCATGTGATGTAGATACGCCTATGAGGCTGTAACAGAGGTCATTTTTGAAACTGTTAAAGAATAGTTATGTTATTCCAAGTCAGAATGACATGTGACTTGAAAGAGAACTCACAGATGGTTGTATTCTACATTGTAGTGTCCCTGTGCTTTGAAAAGTGCAATGTAAATACTTGACGATACCATGTAGAGTTGTGCCAAGAAAGTGAGTCTGCAAGCAGGAATAGAGGATCTGAAATAGTAGCTGCTTCATAAAGGAATCAAGTTGCTCATGTATCTTCAATTCTAAGATACTGGCTGTCTCCACCCCAAGGTCCTCACTCTATGCCCTTGTCCTGATAGAAGCTATTGGTCCTACTATCGCAGGAGTTTTGGTAAATTGGTGAATAGATCTCCAGATGGTGCACACTGATGTCACTATGCACATGTTAGAGGATTTACATTCCAGGGAGGTGATGGACAGATTATTCATCCCAGATAGTGTTGAGTGTTTGAAGAATGGTTGGAGCCATTTTCATCCAGATAATTGGAATTTATTCCATAACATTCCTGAATTATACATCATAGATGGTGAATTGAGACTGGAAATCAGGAAATGTGTTACTGACAACAGTGTTTGACCAACTGTGTAGCTAGACTACACGGTGGCACAGTGGTTAGCACTGCTGCCTCACAGCGCCAGAGACCTGGGTTCAATTCCCGCCTCAGGTGACTGACTGTGTGGAGTTTGCACGTTCTCCCCGTGTCTGCGTGGGTTTCCTCCGGGTGCTCCGGTTTCCTCCTACAGTCCAAAGATGTGCAGGTCAGGTGAATTGGCCATGCTAAATTTCCCCTAGTGTTAGGTAAGGGGTAAATGTAGGGGTTTGGGTGGGTTGCGCTTCGGCGGGTCGGTGTGGACTTGTTGGGCCAAAGGGCCTGTTTCCACACTGTAATCTAATCTGAAATCTAATCTGAATCTGAAATCTAGACTATGTATGTTACTAGTCCAGCACTGGTTCTGGTCAATAGTAATGTTGATAGTGGAGGATTCAATAATGTTAATGCTGTTGAGTGTCAAGAGGCGATAGTTAGATTCTCTCTTGTTGGAGATGGAAAGAGCTGGTGAAGGGCTCATCATTGAAATGTTGACTTCCTGCTCCTTTGATGCTGCCTGACCAACTGTGCATTTCCAGCACCACACTCTTTGAATGTTTCTGTTAGCCAACCAATCAATGTTATTATATTTCTTTCTATAGCAAGAAGCAGAGACCCTATTGAACATCTCCAAAAAAATCCACATACACTGAATCTATTGTATTCTTGTTATTGATCTCAAATTTCTTTACTTTTAATAAACTCTATTGACATTGTCAGATACTACTTGACTTTAATAAATCATTGTTGGCTATGCTCGATTAACTCACGTAATAAGCTTATTTTGTCTGTTTAACAAGGAGCTTTAACTCTCCAATTTGATTTCCCTGGCTGGGAGTTTTCAAAGCAGGAATTGAAGTGCATGGACTGCAACAGTTCAAGAAGGTAGCTTACCACCATCTTCTCAAAAGGGCAACTAGAAACAGGCAGAAAGTGTCAGCCAAACCAATGATGCCCACATCTCACAAGTGACTGACAAAAAAGACTGGTAAAAAGCTTCCCATCTCCTGAGGCATTAACTCAAGAGCTTCAACTGCTTATGATTAGATTACCTACAGTGTGGAAACAGGCCCTTTGGCCCAACAAGTCCACACTGACCCTCCGAAGAGCAACCCACCCAGACTTTTACATTTATCCCTGACTAATGCACCTAACACTATGGGCAATTTAGCATGGCCCATTCACCTGACCTGCACATTTTTGGACTGTGGGAGGAAACCAGAGGAACCCCACGCAGACACTGGGAGAATGCGCAAACTCCACACAGCCAGTCGCCTGTGGCAGGAATCGAACCCAGGTCCTGGTGCTGTGAGGCAACAGTGTTAACCACTGAGCCACCATGCCACCCCACATTATCAGTTTCCTGCTGAAGAGGTTGGAGCAAGACTGCTGCCTCAGGCCTGGAAAGGGGATTGAGCAGTTGGGGGAATGATTGGGAGACAGCATTGATTGGCATCAATGGGACATGAGGAATGGAAGAGGAGGAAAGAAGATATGATGAGGGCAACAGGGGAGCCCAAGACCACCTATTCCTTACACAGCTCCCCAATTCAAATTACAGTCGGTTCCTGCAGCAGAGGTCCAAATGTGAATTAAGAACAGATGGCTAATCGTTTCTTGTGGCCTGCTCTACAAATTGATACGATCAGTTTGCATTTGGAATTCCACATACCCATCCTTCCCAATAACTAATCTAACTGGTATACATCTTCCTCTCCCTTAAAATTAGTCAAAGACTTTGCTTCCACCATCTACTGAGGAAGACTATTTGTTAGGGAGTTTTGAGAAGGCTTGTAGCTTAGGTTGAGGTTCTAGATGTAAGTTTGCTCACTGAGCTGGAAGATTCGTTTTCAGATATTTCATCACCGTACTAGGTAACATCATCAGTGAGCCTCTGGTAAAGCACTGGTGTTATGACCTGCTTAGTATTCATGTGTTTAGGTTTCCTTAGGTTGATGGTGCCATTCCCGGTGCTGATGTTATTCCCCCTTCCCATCACCACAAGAAAGGACATCACCTACCCAAGGAAACCTAAACACATAAATAGAAAGTGGGTCACTGGAGGCTCACTGACCATGTTACCTTGTATGGTGACAAACCATCTGAAACTTAACCTTTCACTCAGCGAGCAAACTTACATCCAGAAGAGAATTTATAGTTGGACAAGTCTCTGACTTGCTCATCTTCTCAGTCCCAAAATGGTGGCCCCTAATTTCAAACCAGTGTCCCCCTCAGATCTGGGCTGACCTACAAGAGGAAACCTTGTCCAGACTATTCAAGATCTTATAAATATCAATAAATCAACCCTCGCTCCTCTAAACTGCAATGAAAATAAGTAAGTCTGTCCAATCATTCTTCCAACCCATTCTACGGTCAGTTTGAGAAGTCTGCTCTGAACCACTTCTCGTGTATTTACATCTTTCCTTAATTAAGGAAACCAAAATTACACACAGTCGTTGAGATGTGGTCTTAACAATGGCCAGTGTTTCTGAAGCATAGTGTTCTTACCTTTTATAGTCAATTCCCCCCTTCGTGAGTAAACAGCAACAGGCTTTATTAAATAGAGCAGCAACCCATCCCTGACCTTGTTCCTCCATCATTTCCTCCTCATCCTCATATCTAAAAATATACTGTGTACCCAACTTCCCATCTCCCTCTTTCAACCTTTTTTATATCAAGAATATTAATTTGCCAAAAGTTGTCCTTTGTTGAACGTTTGCATTGTTAAGCATTTTGTTCTGGTGACCCAAATCCCAGTTAATCTGTTAGTCCTAAATCTTTCCTGCAGGTTCAGCCATTCTAAGCAAAGGATATACTCTCATACATCAATGTAATTGAAAGGAAAATTACCATAGTCCTCATCAGTGAGAGACGACTGGTGGCAAGTTTAAGCTAAGGGTTTACCCCACCTCAGGTAAGGGATGAGGTTCTGAAGGTGGGGCCATCATGCTAACACCTGCCAGTGCAGGAACTGAACCCACACCTCGGAAACCAGCAGCATCGTAAACCAGCCATCCAATCAACTAACTCTCAATATAACTGCGCACATCATCCTTCTCACTGTGAAGGCTCAAAGCCTCTTTCTAAAAGGATTGAAGACTTTGTTCTCTTAACCTGGATATGTCAGGCTCTGTGGTCACTTCACTGGCTGCAGAATTGCTTTGAATTTTCACTGGCGCTGGAATGGGCACTAGGTTACCCAGTTGGAGCTGTTGTCATTTCCTCTCCAGAGCAGGTTCTGTGCAATACGCTGACAACTTTCCTTCTTTATCTCCTTCAGTAAGCCTCTTCAAAAGCAATCACTGGATTTTCAGGAAATGTATCCCTGGAACCAAGATCTTCAGCACTGTCTGATATCCCAGATACTATTATGTTGCAATCCCAACAATCTAACATCATCTACTCAGTGGGATTACTGTAGGGCTTGTACTTCATCCAGAGATGAGAGTGGTGCTGGAAAAGCACAACAGGTCAGGCAGCATCCAAGGAACAGGAAAATCGATGTTTCGGGCAAAAGCCCTTCATCAGGAAATGATTTCCAGCATCTGCAGTCCTCACTTTTGCCTATTTGTATTTCATCCTGGATGACTTGTAAAGACATTATTGTCTAGGTTCTAGAAATATGGCTTATTATAAATTTCCAGACCTTAATCTATTTTTTGTACTCATTCACTCGACGTGAGAATCACTGGAGCAGTATTGAGTGGCCTTCACTAATTGCTCTTGAATAGATTCCCAAGAGACCATAAGGAGTAGAAGTAGGCCATTCAGCGCATTGAGTCTGCTCTGCCATTCAAGGAGATAGTGACTGATTTGACAACCCTCAACTCGACTTCCTTGCTTTTCCCAAGAAACACTTGATCCCCCACTACTGATAAAAAAATCTGTCTGCCTCATATAACCCAGCCTCAACAGCCCTCTGCAGTAAAGCATTCCACAAATTCACTCTACTCTGACAGAAGCAACTCTTCCTTAACTCTGTTGGAAATTCTGTGCAACCTCTTATTCTGAGATTATGCTGTCTGGTCCTACAGGAGCAGCAACCTTTATGCATCTGCCCTGTCAAATCTTCTGAGAACATGGTATTTTTCAATTCGGTTGCCTTTCTTTCAGCCACCTCGCGAACTGCTGCAGTCAATTTGATGTTGGTTCCAGTGGGTGGACAAGGAATCTAATCCTGGTAATTGGTTGGCCATCTGAAGAACCCAATCTCAAATTAATTTCATTGGTTTATATCAATGTCAGACATTGATTTCAAATCAATTTATCAGCCAGTCGTTAATACTGATTTATTGTGGCTTGACTTCATAGTGCATGTTATTTACTTTGTCAATGAATTCTAATCAGTACTCCCAATTACTTGCATACTCAGTTTAAGTGCTGCTAACTATGGTTCTTCATCTTACGAATAATTGTTGTTCATTAGTTTGTGAGCAAAAGTTAATTTATTAGCTCAGTCGTTTGTGGGGTTATTCCAAGTGAAACGGTTCGAAACTAAACGATCATCTGCAGAAAGCAAGACTTGCATTTACGTAGCACCTTCCCTGACCGCACAATGTCAGAATATACATTGCAGTCAATGAGGATTTCTTGAAGTGCAATCACTGTTGTAATGAAGAAACCACAGTAGCTAATTTAGGCACAGCAATCTCCCACAGACAGTGATGTGATAATAATCAGCAAATCCATCTTTTTCTTGTGCGTGAGGCCACATTTGTGCAGAGAAGCAGAGTCACCTTTCAAGTCAATGTTCCGACGAAAGGCCACTCGAACTGAAATGTTAACTCATATATCTTCACAGACCTGCTGAGACTGCACTGATCTGTGCTCTGATTTCAGCTTTCCAGCATTAGCAGCATTTTGTTTGAAAATCTGTCTTTATGTGATGTGGAAGCTGGGGTAAACATGGACTGGGATGACAGGGAGAGCGCCCCTTCATTTTTTCCTAGAAATAATGTCAAAATCTGGCCTCATTTTAACATCTTCTCCAATAGACAGCACCTCTGTAAGTGCCCCTAGCACTGAACTGGTGAGTCAACCGGGATTTTCTATGTGGTCTGATCAAAGCCATTTGATACAACACAATGTAGTCATCCAAATGTTGGTATTCTTGCCTCTAAGGCATAACCTGATTGGCAAATCTGAGACAATCCCTTGAGGAGAGCTAAGGTTAAGACCTTAAGAATGTTACCAATGCCTTTGAAGAGCATTTTAACAGAGTATTGATTCTAGCGTCCTTACAACAGAGAATATTCTCAGTCTACATGACTTACCTTGGCTGACTGAACTGTTGGCCAAAGTTTCTGGAAGATTCTAAGGGCTTTCAGTGAAACAATTATCAAAGGCATTTCAGATAAATAAAATTGACATTTTCGAGGATGAACTGGGTCACAGTAGTGTGAATTGCTTATTGTGCAATCAGTCACAGGGTTCCCATCACTTGGTTCACCAATAGTTGTTGGTGCAATCTTGAAATGGCCTATTGTGCCCTGAGGGTTCTCAGAGGCTGGCACATGACAGATGCCAATGTCCCATGGATGTGGGGTGTGTGTGCCCAGTGTCCATGGACCACTGTCTGAGATATTGGCGCCCAATATCAAGGTCCTTTGCAGTTAGCATCCAAGCAAATCTGTTATTTCTGCCTTTGCTGGTATTGAGCTTATAAGACCATAAGACATAGAGCAGAAATTAAGCCATTCAGCCCTTCAAGTCTGCTCTGCCAGTCAATCACAGTTAACAAATTCTCAAACTCATTCTCCCACTTTTTCTCCATAACCCTTGACCTCCTTTGTCAATTAAGAACCTTTCTATCTCCATCTTAAATCTACTCAATGACCTGGCCTCACAGCCTTCTGTGGCAATGAATTCCATAGATTCACCACTCTCTGGCTGAAGAAGTTCCTCTTTATCTCCCTTCTAATGAAGAAGTTTCTCCTTATTGGCTACATTTTCCAAGATGGGAGTCTGGACATTAACAAAGGGGTTAAAAATCAATAATGACCATGAATTGGCAACCCATTGCTATCCAGCGAGAAACTCACTCACGCCGTTTGTAAAAAGATGTAAAAGATATAGAAAGAAGATGTAGACATCATGATGGACCTCACTACACTTGTTGCCCGATGCTGCCACCCTTCTCACCTTAACCCACTATATTTAGACCCCTATAAGATTTTTCCTAACATTTTGATTCCAACGTGACCCTCCTTCAAAAGTAAAGTCACATTAGACCCGAAACGTTAGCTGTTTCTCTCTCCACAGATGCTGCCAGACCTGCTGGGTCCATCCAGCACTGTGTTTTTTTTTTAGATTTTGAAAGTTTCCTATGCATGGTGTCTATTTCAGAAGTAAGACCAAGCCTCAATAAAACTTTTGGTTCAGCCTCAGCTGGAATATTATATCCAAATCTGACTGCCAAGCTTTCTGAAGGATGGGAGGTCCTTCAAGAAGGTGCGGAAATGCTTTGCAAGAATGGTTCCAAGGTTGAGGAACTTCTTGAGTGTGTGGATAGATTGTAGAAGATGGGACTGCACTCCTCAGAGAAGAGAAGGTTATAGAAGCAGTCTGAAATGGTGAAGGCACAAGGTCACTTGTGGGAGTTATGTACAGGCTCCCTAGGAGTGACCACATTGTAGGACAGGTAACACTGGAGGGTTAATAGGAGCTTGTCAAAAGGTATAGCAAATATCATGGGGTATTTAAACATACATATAGACAGGAAAATATCACATAGGTAAAAGGCAGTCAAGTTTTGTGACAATTTCTTAGACCAGCATGTTACTGCAGCAACCAGAGGCTGTACTCAACCTGGCTTTGACCATAGAGATTGGATTAACTCCGACCTCATAGCAAAGTGCCCCTGGGTAGCAGCAACCATAACATGATTGTTTAAATTCAAAATAATAGTCTTGGACCCACTTAATGTAAAATTCAAAGGCAATTTTAAGCTCATGAAAGTAAAGTTAGCAAACTTGAACTGGCAATTTAGGCTAAGGGATAGGTCAGTAGAAATGCAGTGACAAACATTTAAGGGGATATTTTCAAAAATGCAGAATAATTACATTCCAACACATAAGAAAAGTTCGAAGGACATTCTGCCATCCTTAGTTAACTGAAGAAAATCAAAGATAGTACTAAATTCAAAATAGAAATGTACAACTGTGCAAAGATAGGTTACAGATCAGAAGATTGACACAACATTAAAAAGGCAAAGTATTAAAAATGAGAGAGAAAAATTAGATAACAAGTTAGTCAAAAATAAAAATAGGTAGGAAAAGCTTCTTCAGGTATTTAGGAGAGAGTTAACAAAGCAAGTGTTAACCCTATAGAAAATGGGTGAAGAGAATTAATAATGGAAAAGAAAGAGAAGGTAGATGAATTGAACAAATATACTGCATCAGTCTTCATGGAAGAGGACATAAGCAACATCTCAGGAATAGCTGTGAATCAGAATTGAAAAGGATGGGAGAACTCATGAAAATTACAATTACCATGGAAGGTGTATTTACCGTATATACTCGGGTATAGGCTGAGTTTTGAAGACAGTTTTTTTAAGCTGAAATTAGGAGGTCAACATATATACGAGGTTTTATTTTCGAGGGGATGAAATTCATGCTTGGCATGAGTCTAAAAAATGTACAAACAAGAGCCAGATCTCGATATAAAATAATAAACAACAAAAGCAAAAAGAATTATTGCCATTATTGAAAGTTTATCTACAAAATAACTGTCTCCATTCAACCTGCTACAGTGGAACATACTGTCGTACCATATTCCAGTTACCAGTACCATTGCGTGTAGGCGTACACCCATGTACAAACGTTAATAGGCATACCAGCAGGTGGTCAGGTCATCTATCAAGGTATTTGTATAAAATACAATTCATGAAATTAAAAACAGAGGAGCAGTAAAAACAAATTTTTAAAAGCCTATGAAACTGTTAGTAATATCCGATAAACACTTTACATCAAAAAACTGACATTCAAAGCAAAACAATCTCTTCTCGCTGTATATCACAAATATTATGGGATAGCTGTTTAAAACAGAAGTTACTGGGACATGCAGAGGTCCATGAGAATCCTTCAAATTCACTGCCCTCATCAGTTTGCACCACTGAATAATCCATTCCAGCGGTTCAGGCTGCATATATGATCAGGAAGAGACCCCTGAAAAAATATACACGGGGTATATGGAAAATACCAGTATTTTTGGCCAAAAAATAAGGGGTTGACTTATACATGAGATTGACCTGTACACAAGTTTATATGGTATTGAATATTACTCTGCAAGTTGACAAATTCCCGAGTCCTCATGGATTTCATCATCTTTCTTAAAGAAAGTAGGCAGTGAAATAGTTGATTGGTTGGTTTTAATTTTTGAAATCTTACTAGATTTGGGGAAAGTTCCTGTTGATTGGAAAGTAGATGGTAGTCATTGAGTCACAGAAATAGACTCTTTAGTTCAACTTGTCAATGCCAACGAGATATCGTCAATTAATCTAGTCCCATTTGTCAGCATTTGGCCCATATCCCTATAAATCCTCCCCCTAAACCCTTCCTAAACATATAACCATTCAGATGCTTTTTAAATGTTGTAATTGTACCAGCCTCCACCACTTCCTCTGGCAGCTCATTTCATACATGCAGCACCCTCTGTGCGAAAATGTTGCACTTTAGTTAAATCCTCCTCCCTCACCTTAAACCTATGCCCTCTAGTTTTGGACTCCCCTGGGGAAAATATCTTGGCTATAATCTTGCAAAGATGGGCTAAGCAACCTCCCTCTGCATTGTATATATTCTCTGAGTATCTGCTTCTCTGAACTCCGATTCAGTCAACGGCCTAAGGCTGCTTCAATAGCCATGCTAGATGTTAATTCAGTTTCCTCACACTGTCAAGCTCAGTAATTCTTCTCAGTCATTACCTCCTATCGCTGCCACTAGTTCTTGCAATTTGAAGAAGAATATTCGAAATGAAAGGAACATTGAGAGGGAGAAGAAGCTGAGGATGTTCAAGTTAATCAATGTTCTTAACTGCTGCAGCTTTGAAAGGATTTCTCACGCAGAGTAATCTATGTATTGTATTAGCCTTTACAACGCAGCTATAACTTGCAGCTTGGGCAGTATTAACTGATGTACATGGGATGATCCGTGTTCATTTTTATTAAGTGTTCAAAAATTCAATTTGACAACCCATATATTATGTCTAAAAAAGGTAAGTGGTCTTATTGACATTTAGAAGGCTGTACATTGTGCCAACTTAATTTTCAAGACCGCTTCATTTTCCGAGTGGCGCCATTGAATAAAAAGATAAACAGTGTGTTTACAACTTAAAATCAATGCCGTGACTGCCATGCTCGAATTTGCAGAAAAGAAGCATAAAAGAGGCTTGGTGGTACTGGGGTTTTGTGATGAACAATATCAAAGGGGTCTTTTGCTGGATTTGAACAGTATAGTAAAGGCCGCCTCGATTAGCATCAAGGGTCACATTGCAAAGACTTTGTTCATGGCTCAAGACAAAAATGTTTCTTATTTGGCCATCTCTTCAAGCCATCTTTGAAGGAACTACAAGGACTGTGGGAACACTTTCAGTCGCACAAAGACTGGATGACTTCCTCTGACTGTGTTTGCGGGTTGATTCAAAGGGAAAAACTTGTTTGTGACAGTTGTCTGGATTGTTTGATTTCAGTTCTGGATGTAACAGTGAAGAAGAATTCTTTACTTCTGATAGTAATAAATCAGCTGGCAAGTACTATTAGAATGTCAAAACTTAAGCTTTGGCCGAATATTGCTATAGTGGCCAATGTCATGAAATATATAGGGAGGAAATTAATGCTGAAGTCATAGAGTCGTAGAGGTGTACAGCATGGAAATAAACCCTTCAGTCCAGCCTGTACATGCCGATCAGACTAGTCTCTCCTGCCAGCACCCGGCCCATATCTCTCCAAACCCTTCCTATTCATATACCCATGCAAATGCCTTTCAAATGTTGCAATTATACCACCCTCCACCACTTCCTCTGGCAGCTCATTCCATACATGTACCACCCTCTGCATGAAAAACTTGCCCTTTATGTCCCTTTTATATCTTTCCCCTCTCACCCTAAACCTACACCCTCTAGTTTTGGACTCCCCCACCCTAGAGAAAAGACTTTGTCTATTCCTATCCATGCCCCTCATAATTTTATAAACCTCTATAAGGTCACCCCCTCAGCCTCTGACGCCCAGAGAAAACAGCCCCACCCTGTTCAACCTCTCCCTATAGCTCAAATCCTCCAACCCTGGCAACATTCTTGTAAATTTTTTCTGAACCCTTTCAAGTTTCACAATGTCTTTCCAATAGGAAGGAGACCAGAATTGCACACAATATTCCAACAGTGGCCTAACCAATGTTCTGTACAGCTTCCACATGACCTCCCAACTCTTGTACTCAATACTCTGACCAATAAAGGAAAGCATACCAAATGCCTTCTTCACTATCCTATCTACCTGCGACTCCACTTTCAAGGAGCTATGAACCTGCACTCCAAGGTCTCTTTGTTCAGCAACATACCCAAGGAGCTTACCATTAAGTGTATAAGTCCTGCTAAGATTTGCTTTCCCAAAATGCAGCACTTCACATTTATCTGGATTAAACTCCATCTGCCACTTCTCAGCCTATTGGCTGAGTATCTGAATTTGAGGGATGTATTGAGAGGGAGAAAGGATATCTTGATAGGGTGGGATGAAGAGGCATGGAGGCAGGTTTCTGTGGAACACCGACAACTATTTGAAATCAAGTAGCCTTTCCTGTGTTATAGATGCAATGTAATCCAATCCAATGGGGGCTGGGGGCTGGGGATGGGGGAGGGGGTATGGTGGTGGGGGTGTGGGGCTGGGATGGTAGGAGGAAGGGCGGTGTGCCAGTTAGCCTGTTTGTATTGCAGAGTGACTCCAGGGGGCAACATGGTGGTTCAGTGGTAGGCACTGTTGCCTCACAGCGTCAGGGACCCAGGTTCGATTTCCACCTCAGGTGACTGGCTACATAGAGTTTGCACATTCTCCCCATGCCTACATGGGTTTCCTCCCACAGCCCAAAGCTGTGCAGGATAGGTGGATTGGCCATGCTAAATTGCCCATGGTGTCCAGGGATGTTCAGGCTAGGTGGATTAGCCATGGGAAATGCAGGGATGCAGGGGTAGGGTCGGGGTGTGTCAGTCTGGGTGGGATGCTTTTCAAAGGGTTGGTGTGGAGTTGATGGGCTGAATGGCCTGCTTTCACACTGTAGCGATTCTATGAGCAGCATGGGTTCAATTGCCATATTAGCTGAGGTTACCATGAAGGTCTGACTTCTCTTACCTGAGGTATGGTGAGTGCCAGGTGAATCACACCTTTCATGTTGTGTGCCATTGTTGAAAGAGTGTAGGGTCTGAAACACACACAACATTTAAAAAGTACTTAGATATAAGGAATACAAGGCTGTGGAAAGTGCTAGGAAATGGGATTAGAATAGTCGGGCAGTTGTTTTGATCATTGCAGACTCAATGGGCAGAATGGTCTTTTTTCAGCACTGTAGACCTCTGTGTCTCTTGGACTCTCTCAAATGGGAAGACAGCCTGTGGTGAATTTCAGTGTCGCAAATGTTCAAGGCTGACAACCCAATACAGGTTTATTCATAAAGCTGAAGATAGCACCAAAAATATTCAGTCTTAAGACGATGTTTGAATCCACTTCAGTTGCCTGATTTGTTGGTGAAAATGACTTTACAAATGATGCAGATCAACGTCCTTTCTCAGTAAATGAAAGAACTTTCCTGTTGATTTAAAAGATTTCACAAGTTGCCCTTTCACGGCCCTTTTCTGTTTGAAAATTGTTCTTGCTGTCCAGCACAAAATCCCCATGGTGGCTAATAGGATCTGGGAGCATGGCCAGAGAACAGTGGGCAGCTGGGCTTCTTTGCCATCTCTTCTAAAGTGAGCACAGACAAACACAAAAACTCTGCTTCCTTTTGAAACTTCAATAGCCCTTGTGATGTTTGGCCAGTTTTCAGTGAAAATGTATTGACAAACGTAACATATTAAAAACAGCAGACAGCTGTTGATTGAGAGACCCCGACCTTATGGGGTGAATTGTACAAGCCTTTTGGGGATTGGCTGAAAGCTGTCAGATTGATGAGTTGCTGATAGCCTAATTGGGTCATTTAATTCACTGATTTTTTCCCCCCTTTTAATTTGATATTTCTTGGAAATGTCCTGATGAGTGTAAAGTGAAAAGGTTCAGGAGAATGTTTTTCTTTCAGTACTACGCAAGTCCTGTGTGGCCAATGAGGCCTCTTCTGGAGTACAGCGTTCATTTCGTGGCACCCCGTGATAGGAATGATTTGGAGATGCCGGTGTCGGACTGGGGTGTACAAAGTTAAAAGTCGCACAACACCAGGTTATACTCCAAGAGGTTTATTTGGAAGCACTAGCTTTCGGAGCGCTGCTCCTTCATTATCAACCACCTGATGAAGGAGCGTCGCTCCGAAAGCTAGTGCTTCCAATTAAACTTGTTGGACTGTAATCTGGTGTTGTGCAACTTTTAACTCTGCTTTGGAAGGATATTATTAAGCTACAGAGGGAATATGTTATAGAGTTTGAGATATAAGAAGATGTTGATAAGGTTAGGACTTCCTTCACTAGAGAGTAGGAGGTTGAGCAGTGACCTTATAGAGGTTTATAAAATCGGGAGGGGAATAGATAAATTGAGGGGCAGGTGTCTTTTCCATGGGATGGGGGATTTCAAGACTTGGGGGTATAGTTTTAAAGTGAGAGAAAAAAAGGTTTAAAAAGAGAATTTTATTTTCCACAGAGAGTGGTTTATATGTAGAATGAAATTACAGAAAATGTGATGGATATGAGTACAATTACAACGATAAGAAGACATTTGGATAAGTACATGAATAAGAATGGTTTGGAGGGATATGGACTAAGCGCAGGCAGTGGGGACTGGTTTAGTTTGGGATTATGGTCGGCATGGACTGGTTGGACCGAAGGGTCTGTTTCTGTGCCTTTTGACTCTATGACTGTGACTCTATAGCTGCTTTAATTCCTCTTTTTCTCAATTCAAACAAAAGGCTTTCTGTGGCATAAATGACATGATTTTAAAATGGTTTTACTCTGTTTCCCAAATGTAGGTCAGAAACTTCCAGACAATTCGATGAACACCTAAAGGCACAAAAGCCTTGGTGAGATGGAACCGGTTGGGACATGATGAACTGAATAGCATCATTGGGTAGACTCCCTGCAGTGTTAGCAGACTCTGGATTAGTGGTGCTGGGAGAGCACAGCAGTTCAGGAAGCATCCGAGGAGCAGTAAAATCGACTTTTCGGGCAAAAGCCCTTCATTAGGAATAAAGGCAGAGAGCCTGAAGCGTGGAGAGATAAGCTAGAGGAGGGTGGGGGTGGGGAGAAAATAGCATAGAGTACAATAGGTGAGTGGGGGAGGGGATGAAGATGTTAGGTCAGGGACGAGGGTGGAGTGGATAGGTGGAAAAGAAGATAGGCAGGTAGGACAAGTCATGGGGACAGTGCTGAGCTGGAAGTTTGAAACTAGGGTGAGGTGGGGGAAGGGGAAATGAGGAAACTGTTGAAGTCCACATTGATGCCCTGGGTTGAAGTGTTCCGAGGCGGAAGATGAGGCGATATTCCTCCAGGCATCTGGTGGTGAGGGAGCGGCGGTGGAGGAGGCCCAGGACCTCCATGTCCTCGGCAGAGTGTGAGGGGAAGTTGAAATGTTGGGCCACAGGGCGATGTGGTTGATTGGTGCGGAGATGTTCCCTAAAGCGCTCTGCTAGGAGGCGTCCAGTTTCCCCAATGTAGAGGAGACCGCATCGGGAGCAACGGATACAATAAATGATATTGGTGGATGTGCAGGTAAAACTTTGATGGATGTGGAAGGTTCCTTTAGGGCCTTGGATGGCGGTGAGGGAGGAGGTGTGGGCGCAGGTTTTGGAATTCCTGCGGTGGCAGGGGAAGGTGCCTGGATGGGAGGGTGGGTTGTAGGGGGACGTAGTCACAGAGGGAACGGACTTTGCCGAAGGTGAAAAGGGGTGGGGAGGGAAATACAACCCTGGTGGTGGGGTCTTTTTGGAGGTGGCGGAAATGTCGGCAGATGATTTGGTTTATGCGAAGGTTGGTAGGGTGGAAGGTGAGCACCAGGGGGTTCTGTCCTTGTTATGGTTGGAGGGGTGGCTTCTGAGGGCGGAGGTGTGGGATGTGGACGAGATGCATTGGAGGGCATCTTTAACCACGTGGGAAGGGAAATTGCTGGGCTCTAAAGAAGGAGGCCATCTGGTGTGTTCTATGGTGGAACCGGTCCTCCTGGGAGCAGATACAGTGGAGGCGGAGGAATTGGGAATACAGGATGGCATTTTTGCAAGAGATAGGGTGGGAAGAGGTGTAATCCAGGTAGCTGTGGGAGTCGGTGGGTTTGTAAAAAATGTCAGTGTCAAGTCAGTCGTCATTAATGGAGTGTTAGCAGACTGTCCAGTCAAACCTGGCAACAAGGAATGGCAGGTGGAGTTTCATTTAGATATATGTGCTGCATTTTGGAAAGGCAAATCAGCGCAGGACTTATACACTTAATGGTGTGGTCCTGAGGAGTGTTGCTGAACAAAGAGAGTGCAAGTTCATAGTTCCTTAAAAGTAGAGTCGCAGTTGCACAGGATAATGAAGATGGCATTTGGTGTGCTTGCCTTTATTGGTCAGTGCTTTGAGTACAGCAGTTGGGAGGTCATGTACAGGACATTGGTTTGGCCACTTTTGGAATACTGCATCAAGTTGTGGTCTCCCTGCTATGGGGAGGATGTGGTGAAATTTGTAAAGGTTCATAAAAGAAATGTAAGATTGTTGCCAGGGTTGAAGCTATAGGGAGGGGCTGAATAGATTAGATTTGCTACAGTATGGAAACAGACCCTTCAGCCCAACAAGTCCACACCGACCCTCTGAAATGTAACCCACCCAGACCCCATTTCCCTCTGACTAATGCACCCCCATTTCTCTCTGACTAATGCAAAGGGAAATGGGCAATTTAGAATGGCCAATTCATCTGACCTGCACATCTTTGGACTGTGGGAGGAAACCAGAGCACCCAGAGGAAACTCACGCAGATATGGGGAGAATGTGCAAATGCCACACAGACAGTTGCCTGAGGCTAGAAAGGAACCTGGGACCCTGGTGCTGTGAGGCAGCAGTGCTAACCATTGAGCCACCATGCCATGCTAAATCAAAAGGAATGGGAACATCCTCCTCACTTTGCCCAGCGTGGATCATTTGAGTTTGAATATTCCCAATGATGGAAGTCTCTTGATGAATAGGCTGGGGCTGTTTTTCATGGGGTGTCAGAAGCTGAGGGGTGACCTTACAGAAGTTTATAAAATGATGAGGAGTATGGATAGGGTGCACAGGCAATGTTTCTTTCCCAAGGTAGGGGAACCCAAAACAAGAGGACATATGCTCAAAGGTGAGAGGGGAAAGACTTAAAAGAGACCTAAGGGACAACCTTTTCATACAGAGGGTGGTACGTGTATGGAATGAGCTGTGATGAAGTGGTGGAGGCCGGTACAATTACAACATTTAAATGGCATCTGGATGGGTATATGAATAGGAAGTGCTTGCCATGGTGTGGACGTGCTGGTGTTGGACTGGGGTGGACACTGTCAGAAGTCACACAACACCAGGTTATAGTCCAACCGGTTTACAGGTAGCCCCCGCAATCAGAAAGTAGAGCACTCCCAGGAAACCTTTTGTAGGTCGAAAATGGCATAAAGCAAAGGTGCATTGTTTAAATCAGAAAAAAAGTATCGCCGTTTGTTTTCCTTTTTGGTTTTGAAAAAACAGGTGTTTTGTGTAAGTCTTTTGTAAAAGTGAAATTGCCTAAAGTGAATGTTTGAAAAGCGGGGGATACCTGTATTTAGAATCACAAGCTTTCGTAATGCTGGTCCTTCATCAGGTGAAGTTATCTGACAAAGGAACAGGGCTCCGAAAGCTTTCAATTTCAAATAAAGCTGCTGGATTACAACTTGGTATTGTGTGAGTTCTGACCAGGAAGTGTTTTGAGGGATATGGGCCAAGTGCTGGCAAATGGGACTGGATTAATTTAGGATATCTGGTTGGCACGGATGAGTTGGACGGAAGGGTCTGTTCCCACGCTGTATGACTCTCTGACTCTACAACCCCCCAGTATGTTCCGTTAGTTTGAATTCAGAGACCTTACTTTATGGACATTGGAGAGGGACCCCAGATGGCGACGGTCAGCCCTTCAGGTGCTGATGCTACTTATACACTGAGATGCAAACACCCACTGCATCACGGCCTTCCTGCTTGGCCCCAAACCATCAACCCCACAAGTGGCTCTTAAAGAGCCATCTCTGTTTCAATGCAACCTCAGCAGTGTCCCTCCGCAACTTTCAAACCTAGGCTCAGGGCCTTGCTGTTGTTTCCTCAAAAAAATTGTTCCATTCAATGTAGTATTTTTAAATCTATTCTTCATCCATGGGATGTGGGCGTCACTGGCTGGGCTGGCGTTTAATGCCCATCCCTCGATGTCCTTGAGACGGTGGTGATCTTGTTACTCATCAAAGCATAATGATGTGACACACCCTGCCAACCAGAATTCACCGACTGCTGAAATCATGTTGGAAAATATCGTGGGCTCGAAATTGTAAGCATGCAAATGAGTCTATGCAGTTTATATCTGTTTTGTGATGGACATTTTGTTTGAGTGCTGTGTGGGGTGATTCCTACCTGAAGCATCCAGCGTTCATTGCTGATGAGATGCTTTTCCCACTTGAATTCAGAAGACTTCTGTTTCTTAATCAATTCTGTGACAAACAGGCCTCAGGAAAGCACTGAAATGAAATGAAATATAACGCCTTTGGCTCTGGAAGGAGTGACACAGACAGAGACAGATAGAAACTAATGTCTGCAGATTACATAAATTATGATAGACATATTAAGTGTCACAGGTTGTTCTTCCTTTCCCTTGTCACTGGCACACTCATCTCGATTATTTGTAAACCAGATAAGTGAGGATGCTTGTGCAATACCTTTACTACAGTATTACAATGACAAACTAACCTGAATTGTGAGCCTGACTGAACAGCCTACTTTCAAAAGTTACAGCATTCCTTTAGGTCACTTTCAAAGTGAAATAGTTGAAAAGACATGAACATCTGTGCAAGTGCATATGTTGCTCCAAACTACATCGTATAGAGTTGACAGAATGGTTCCAGTACAGAAGGAAACTATTCGGTTTCTCGTGTCTATACTGGCGGATCCCAATCCCAGCAAGGGTTTTGTCTCTATAGACCATATATATGAAATAACTGTGCGGAGGCCGGTATGTCATCATCTTTTATTTGCACGTGCATGGGACACTGGCTCTGACCAGCCAGCTCAGAGCTAGTCCCTAGACTGTGAAAATCTTCTGAATAGACTGAGAGGTCAACTCAGAAAGTTGTGAACCTGTGGAATTCTCTCCCACAGGAAGTTGTTGGGACCAGTTCATTAGGTATATTCAGGAGTGAGCTGGATGTGGCTCTGGAAGGGAAAGGGATCAAGAGGTATGGAGAGAAAGTGGGAATGGGATACTGAGCTTGCATGATCATATTGAATGGTGGTGCAAGCTCAAAGGGCTGAATGGCCTACTCCTGCACCTATTGTCTATGTTTCTATGAATCTCCTGTTTATTTTTTTCTTTCTTTTTTTTCTCTTTTCTTTTTTTCTTTTTTTTAACCCCCACACTATCACCTAAGTGCAGTAGTGCTTATTTTATCCCCAGCACCCAGGGTGTGTGTGCGCAGGTGTGAGACACAGTGAAAGACACAAAGTGCACAAATCTTTATTTAATTTCCACCACCAGGAAGATAGGAAAACACCCGGGTGGCCAGTGACAAACACTGCCCTTCACATCAAAGGACAGTGCTGTGTGATCAAAACAGTGAGGGGGAGGGTAGGGACTAAATCAAAATAGAGTTGGAGGGGGAATCTTCTGTTTATTTTTTTTTTTTTAACCCCCGCACTACCACCTAAGTGCAGTAGTGCTTATTTTTTCCCCCAGCACCCATGGTGTGTGTGTGCAGGTGTGAGACACAGTGAAAGACACAAAGTGCATGAATCTTTATTCAATTTTCACCACCAGGAAGATAGGAAAACACCCGGGTGGCCAGTGACAAGCACTGCCCTTCACATCAAAGGGCAGTGCTGTGTGATCAAACAGTGAAGGGGAGGGTAGGGACTAAATCAAAATAGAGTTGGAGGGGGAAATCTTCTGTTTATTTTTTTTTCTTTCTTTCTTTAGAGGGGCAGGCAGTCGGCCCTAAATCTCCTGTTTATTTTATTTTTTTTATTTTTTTTGTTTTTTTCTTTTCGACCCTCTCCACGGCTCGCTGCCTGGACCTTCTCCTGTTTATTTTATTTTTTTTTCTCTCTTTTTTCTGTGTGTGATGGGGTCCCTGTTTTTTTTTCCCTTTTTTTAATTTTAACCCCCACACTACCACCTAAGTGCGGTAGTGCTTATTTTATCCCCAGCACCCATGGTGTGTGTGTGCAGGTGTGAGACACAGTGGAAGACACAAAGTGCACGAATCTTTACTCAATTTCCACCACCAGGAAGATAGGAAAACACCCGGGTGGCCAGTGACAAACACTGCCCTTCACATCAAAGGGCAGTGCTGTGTGATCAAAACAGTGAAGGGGAGGGTAGGGACTAAATCAAAATAGAGTTGGAGGGGGAATCTTCTGTTTATATCTGTCAGCCAGGGCTCCCTGATTGGCCCAAGTTAACAGTCCCAATCAAGAATCTCATAGTCAATGAGATCCAGCTGGTCCTGGTTCCAGTCACTGCAATAAGAAATAGGAACAGGAGTTGGGATTCTCAAACTGCTATGCCATTCAATAGGATCATGGCTGATCCAACACTTCTCATGTTCACTTTTCTGCCCTTTCCCCAGAATCCTTGATCACCCTACTGCATCTATCTATCTCAGGCTTAAAGGTACCCCCACAGCTCTCTGTGCAATGCAGTTACAAATTCTCACAACTCTCTGGGAGAAGAAATTCCTCCTCATTTCAGTCTTAAAATGGTACCCCTTTATTCTGCGTCAATGCCCTCTGGTTCTCGAGTCTCCCCGAGGGGAAAAATTCTCTCAGCCTTTATGCGATCACTATTTGTGGCATGTTGCACTGACCATGAGGATAACATAAATTAAAATTACTGCATTTACTGAAAGACCTCTACATGAAAAAAAACTACCATCCAGATTCTATTTTTTTGTAGCTTTTACTTCAACACAATTCTAAACATAGAGTCATGGAGTCATACAACACAAAAACAGACCCTTCAGTCTAACCAGTCCATGCTGACCAAATTCTCAAACTAAACTCATCCCACCTGCCTGCTCCTGGTGCATATCCCTCCAAACATTTCCTACTCATGTACTCATCCAAGTTTCTTTGAAATGTTGCACTTGAACCCACTTCCCCCACCACTTCCTCAGGAAGTTCAATCCACATGCAAACCACTCTACAGTAAAAAAAAATCCCCTCACATCTTTTTAAATCACTCTCCTCTCACCTGAAAAATGTCCACATATGAGCGGGTAAGTGACACTTCAAATAAAGAAGTATATCTTTTATCTGAAGTAGGAAATAAAACAAAGGTATGTCTTCCGTAATGACAAACATCTCCACCATTGCCCACATAAATCTGGCACTGTGTGACTACTAAGTCGAGCAATATGGTGGCCTTTTTGCCATGCAAGGTAGATCTGTCATCTTCTCCAACAATTGCTTTCACCTTAGCACCCCGCAGGTACAATTACCATCAGAAAGGCATATTTTAAAAAGCTCATTCCCTTAAGCCATTCCAATCCTGATGACATCGTTTTCCAGAGCTTTTCAACTGACCCATCTAATAACATTCCATTCATGGATTTGATCCTTCTGGGGAAATATCCAGCTCTTTTACATCTTTGAGGTATTCATAGAGCTTTCTGTTGTAAACCATTTCAGGCAGCTGTCCCAATGCCTATAAGAACTCTTACCTAGATATTTTTTCATAGGAAATCTAAATTCTGTCTGAGAATGATTTGTTTCTCCTCTTCAAATAAATTCCCTCTATTCTTTTTCATGCTTCCATCTGATTTCTCTTTCTGTCTAAACCTAGACTTTACTTACCTTCATCCTCCAGTTCATCTACTTATGACTTAGTTTTGTGTTTACCAGCCAATGGCTTCATTCTTAACCTCCTTTCTCTTAATACTATTTTAAGAATAACAATCGTGAGATTAAATGGACAAGTATTTCCTGTATTCCGAGAAAATTACAGTTGTACCCTGTACATTTCTTATAAACTCTTAAAAGGCTATTTCAAATATTTTGAGAAAAATTCCACATTGCTTTACCATCTGAAAGTAATAGCAAATTTTACTGTGCGCACTGTTTCCAAGTCAAGGGTCGTTATACTGTGCTGAATGTTTTTGTCCAGATAAAAAGAAGGAAGACAAGCAGGAGGCTGGAAGAACACAGCGAGCCAGACAGCATCAGGTGATGGGGAAGTCAACGCTTCAAGTGTAACCCTTCTTCAGGGTTTACACCCAAAGCATTGACTTCCCCACCACCACCTGCTCAGCTCAGCTAGATAGCTGACCACTCTCCTTTCTTTATACAGGTCACTTCTAAAACATGACCACTTTGGCCGGAAGTCTCATCTGTTTACATACAAAGAAAAGGCCTCTCAGCATCCTTTTCAGCCTGGTTTGCTGTATTATTCCAGCCTCATGCTTGTCTTACTTGGATTCCATCATTTGCAGGTTTTCTTTTGTCTCTAGATGAAAGGATGAGCTGGTCTTTGCAGATAATTTGCTGGTTTCTGTTTTCCTCCTCAGTGCTCAGTGTAATGAATCTGTCTCTGAATGCAAAGTTCCAACTTTTGGAAGAAAGCTTATTGCAGTGCTAGGAACCAGCTGGATCTCATTGACTCTGAGATCTTTGATTGGGATTGTTAACCTGGGCCATTCAGGAATCTTGGCTGACCAATATTACCAGGGGATGAGTCCGGATGTCCCTGGAGAAGGAGCACGCAGTGTACACCAGTACCCTTGAGCTGTTCAGGGAGAGGTGGACATCGCAGGGAGTGGAGTGTTTTATTTCCCCTTCTGACTCTATTTTGATTTAATCCCTGTCCTCGCCTTCATTTTTTTGATCAGGCAGCATTGCCCTTTGACGTGAAGGGCACTGCTTGTCACTGGCCACTTGGGTGTTTCCTTTCTCCCTGGTGGTGGGAAATGAATAAAGTTTTATGCACTCGTTGCTCATTCACTGGGTCTTACACCTACACACACACGATATGGGTGCTGGGGAAAATATAAGCAATACAGCCATTGAGGGAGAAAACAAAATATAACCAAGGGATATTATTAGCATCACGGAAAGAATATATACTGATGATTATTCAAGCTGGTTACTATCCATCCTCACTATAATTGTTGTTCCTGGTAGGTTTCTCTATTAAACTGGGTTGAGCGGAAAAATATATATCAAGCCAGGGGATCATCACCACTTTCCCCTGTAAATTGGTGTTTATTGTAAACTGCTGTTTATTGTTCACTATTGACTGTTGGTATTTTGTACAGTTTGATAAAATAAAAAATATATAACAAGGGGATCGCAGAGCAGCTGGAGACTGGAAGACTGATGGCTGGCCCATGGGAAAGCAGACCAGGGAAGGCCCAATCAGTACTTACGGTGGGCTGTTGCCAGGAGGGGTGTAGGGGACCCGGGGCTGGATGGTATCCGGGGACTGGATGGCCCTTAGCTAGTCCATGCAATGGAGGGGAGACTATGGACACGTTGGTGTGCAGGGTGACCGGGGGCTGGAAGACGTGAAGAGTGACTGGGAGCTGGGTTCTATGTCGAGTGTTTTCTCTGTTGTATGCTGTTTTTGGTTGTGCCACGTTTTGTAGATTGTCTTGAATTGTGCCTGGTTTCAGGTGATGTTTAAGGCTTTGTAGTTGTATATTGTGGGCATTTTGCCCACTGTTTGACTCTGCCCTTTGGGACTGTAATGGTTTCTTTTATGTTGTTAGATCATTATGGTATCTTTTTCAGGGAACAGTGACCGCAGTAAGGCTTTTATATTGTTTTATGTATTGTTGTTGATTTTGATGAGATTTGGGGTGCCTTGTGTTTGCGTCCCTCCTTCTCTGGTGTATTGTAATTGTTGACATATATTGTATTTTGTGTAACTTTGAATAAAACAAACGCAGGATTTAGAAACTCCTCAATTCAGGTGACTAACTCTGAGCTGGCTGCTACAGCCAGTGTGCTGTGCACTAGTAAATAAAGGGTGATTTGGTGATGGGATACTGACTCTGTGCAGTTAGTTCATTTAGGAATACCCTGTGAACCTCATTACATAACCAATATAAAATAGGTTCAATGTTAACTAGTTAAAATCAAGTTCTTCCAAAGAGGATTGGACAATTATTTGAAAAGAAAAACAAAATTGCTGTTAAGGGGATAAGAAATTTGAGTGGAACTCGCTTGCAGTAAGGATTTTTGCTTTTTGGACACATCAATCCATTAGTTCACTGTTCAACGTACTGTGTCAAATGGCCTTTTTCTGTGCTGCAACCAAACCACAATAGGTCAAGATTAAAACTAAGACTTTCAGCAAAAGGGTTCAATGTGTAGTGTAGATTTTGTCATGAGGTATTAATATGTTCCTCTGAAACTCTAGCACGCACATCAAATTCAATCCATTGAAAGTCAGGAAGTCTGCAAAGCAAGGGAAGGGTGAAGTTTAGGGGAGGTAGGAGTCAATGTTCTCTGTGATGATGGTGTTAAAGTCACTGATGAGAATTAAAACCTCTCAATAATACCAAGATTATAGGGATATTCAACATGTCCACAAACCTTTCTGAATTGCAAGCATTTCATTTCCAAGAAAAAAAAACGTTCCCTTTTGATATCTGTCTGCTCCTAGGGATTGTGCACTTATAGTAAGAGTCAAAATCGACCAGATCGCCCTTTTGTCACGAAGTAGCCATTGCATCTTTCACATTTGAAAGTGTTCAGAAAGAGGCTTGTGGAATTACTCTCATTCCTGGTTACTATAGTTACACAGATGCTCTCCATCAGAAGAGTTTGGAATCACTTAACAACACATGGGATGTACTCTATCATTATGTCAAGAGGTCAGTGTCAATTGTCAAACTTTTGAAACTCACTACACTGACAACATCTCATAATGGCTGCTGACTATGGATCACAAAACAATTAACAGAAATAAAAGGTAAAATGACCAGATTTAAAGAGAGCCCAACACTCCCGCCACAATGAATGAACTGTAGTAACTATTATACTTTGAACACTGATAACATAAACACCCAAATTTAATGATCAGTACATTATTTTACTCAGCCCTACTATCTTTTTTTTATGCTTTGTTTACATTCCACTTGACATGATCAATTGTAACAGAATTCAGCTCTAGGCTACAGAAGTTGATTTTCAAATAAATAAACCCTTAATCATCATCACCACCATTATTGTTCCTTGCACAGATGTGTAAGAAAATGAAAGTAGAATAGTTCCATTCAAGCGCTATGCTCCAAATGCACGATGTATTCTCAAAGGCTTTCTGCCTGTTTGGACACATCTGTCAATCAGCTCATCGTTGAATCAATGTGCAGCCAGGACAAGATTGATATGACAGAAGGAATTACTTCCTGCCCTAAAATATGCTGTTAAGTCCTGGAGGTCTAGATTATTGTTTCCTTATTACACTTTGAAAGAGGGCACATATTCTGCTTCATAAGAAAATTCAATAATTTCACAAGTTCAAATCCACACAAGTTTAATGTTTTCATCAACATAACAGAACCATGAATATGTTGCAAATATCTCGGTTATTGTTTGTGTCAATATTACAGAGTTACTGCTCTTGATTCCTGGAAGGTTACAAAGTTAAGGTGTTTTAATACCAAACTTTAAAGTTTGCCAAACCCCTAAAGGATGTGTAATTTAAAATACTACCCTTGTTTGCTGAGTGTAATCAGACGAGAGACATAAATCAGGAGGTGGAAAAGGTGTAAATAAAAAATAATGAGCTTAGACCAGAGCAGGTTTTGTTGTCATGGAGTTGAGTAGTGTTGAGGAAGTGTTTGATGGAAGATTTGGGTCTTAGATGATTTGAACTTCACTGAAAGAATTTTGCAAAAATCAGTGACAATTAGAGAGATCTGCAGTGAAAGAGAGTGAAACACTGTCTTCATCATTAAGCACATGGATAAAGCATAGTGCCATTTTAATAATAGCAGCAGATTAATCAATCATCTATCAGGGATTGACTTACTCCAAGAGTTAATTTGTTTAAAACAATCAACCTCATTACAACTGATGAGACATTGCAGAAATCAGAGCGGTGCTGGAAAAGCACAGCAGGTCAGGTAGCATCCGAGGAGCAGAAAAATCGACATTTCGGCAAAAGCCCTTCACCAGGATAAAGGGCTTTTGCCAGAAACGTTGATTTTCCTGCTCCTCAGATGCTGCCTGACCCTGTGCTTTTCCAGCACCACTCTAATCTAAACTCTGGTTTCCAGCTTCTGCAGTCCTCACTTTCGCCCATTGCAGAAATCAGGCCATTTCCCTGTGTACAGCTTATAAATTCACCTTTTGATTTATGCCTCCCTTCTGATTACACTTAGCAAATTTGCAGACAGAGTCACAACATTGCATACACACAATACAGGTGAGTTCTCTGAAAGACAAGGTACATATGCAACATGCACGGCTTTATTTCAATTATACAAGGAACAGAATCTGAAACACTTTAAAGCTAATTCTGGTGATATTGTAAAAAGTTTATTTAAAAAGATCAAAATAGTCTTTTAGGCATGCAGTCTTTGACCTGGATAAATCCATGCATCAACATGTACCAGGCATGGTATTCTGAACAGCCCATCTATTTGTATTCCATCCACCACTGAATTGTCACTGTGATGAAGTGCAAGGCATAGTGGTCACTTAGTCTCTTGAGATTCAAGTAAATATTTCAATCAATCATCCAATGGCATTTTCAAAAAGAAAGGAAATAAACTAAATGCCAATCAAAAGCAAGAAACGTCATTCAGCTCTTTTTATTACTGAGAGTTTTGTTTCGGTTAACAATATGCTTGGGAAGAAGTTCGTCTGGGTTTATTTCTGGACTCAAACACTGAACTGTCCACTCTGAGACATGGGACACTCTAAGGCAACTCAAGGTTTTCCAGGTGAGCTGTCAGTTTCCACAGGCAGTTCACATCCCAAGATTAACCAACTCCTGCTTGCTGGAGGGGATTTGGAATGAAAATAAAGCTGAAGGGGGCCATTGATTAGTACTGGAGATCTAGAAAGAAGGTTGCCACATTAATAACAAGTGTTTAAAATGATCAATCACTTGTCAGATTTGATTAACTCTGTGGTATAGTTTACTTGCAACACATTAACATTATGAAACACACACTATAGTAAACTAACAAATTTTGGCTCTGTGCGCAACTGGTATACCTACAGCAGATGAATTGCCAGGCAGAGTTGCAACATTGTACATACACAGCACAAGAATCCATAAAGGCAAACTCTTTTAAAGGGATTTGTACAAGCGCTTTGTTAGACGTCATCTGGGTAATTATGTACAGATGTGGAAGGATGCAAACACATGAGAGAGAGAGTGAAGGTGTCTACAAGACTGCTTTCAGGTGGCCCATGTGTGGAATGAATTTCCTGAAGATGTGGTGGATGTTGGTACAGTTATCATAGCGTCTAGGAATATGCAGGTTAGGTGGATTAGCTACGGGAAATGCAAGTTTACAACGATCGGGATGCTTTTCGGAGGGTCAGTATGGACCTGATGGACTGAATGGGCTGTTTCTGCACTTTAGGGATTCTATGACTCTATAATAAAAAAAAGACAAACATGTTACAATGAGATTTCCATTTTGAAGTAACACCAAGCAGCAGTAGACAAGAAACAGTGCTGGGTGTGGGAACAGGATGCCTCCAGAATGAAAACTCTGGATGTGGAAATTGACAAGTTTTGGGGATTCAGCAGCAATTTTCCCATCCTTTGATTTGCTCTTAGAGTCACTGTGTTTATATGATGAGTCCAGTTGAGTTTCTGGTCAATAGTAACCCCAGGGATGTTGATAGTGGGGAAATCAGTGATGTAATGCCATTGAATGTCAAGGGATGGTGACTGGACTGTCTTTTATTGGAGATGGTCATTGCCTGGTATTTGCGTGGCACAGACGTTATTTGCCACTCATCAGCCCAAACCAGGATATTGACCAGATCTTGTTGCTGAATATGGACAGCTTCAGTATCAGAGGAGTCACAAAGGGTGCAGGACATTGTGGAATCATTGGAACATCCCCACTTCTGACCTCATGCTGGAGGGAAGGTCATTGATGAAACAGCTGAAGAGAGTTGGGCCTGGGACACTGCCCTGAGGAACTCCTGCAGAAATGTCCTGGAGCTGAGATGACGGACCTCCAACAACCACAACCATCTTCCCATGTGCCAGGTATAACTCCAAGCCCCCGAAAACCATTGATTCCATTTTTACTAGAGCTCCATGATGCCGCTTTTGTCGAATGTTGCCCTGATGTCAAGGGCCATCACTCTCTCCTCCCCTCTGGAATTCGGCTCTTTTGTCCATGTTTGAACCAAGTAGTGAGGTCAGGAGCTGAGTGGCCCTGGGGGAACACAAACTGAACATCACTGAAAAGGTTAGTGCTGAGGAGCTTCTGACAGCACTGTTGATGACACCTTCCATCACTTTACTAACAATTGAGACTGATGGGGCAGTAATTGGCCATGTTGGATTTGTTGCACATTTTATGTATAAAACATACCCGGGCAATTGTCCACAGGGTCGGGTATTGCTGTAACTGTATTGGAGATGCATGGTTCGGGGTGCAGGAAGTTCTGAGGCACCATTCTTCACTACCTTTGCTGTATCTTGTGCCTCCAATCATTTCTTGATATCTCGTTCAGTGAATCAATACGGCTGTAGACTGGAGGAGGCTTAATAGATCATCCACTTGGCATTTCTGGCTGACATTGGTGCATATGCTTCAGCCTTACCTTTTGCATTTGATCCTGTTCCAGCATTGAAGATGGGGATATTTGTAGAGCTCTGATGAAGGGCTCCAGCCCAAAACATCAATTTTCCTGCTCCTCGGATGCTACCTGACCTGCTGTGCTTTTCCAGCAACACACTCTCAACTCTGATCTCCAGCATCTGCAGACCTCACTGCCTCCTCCATGTTTGTTGAGCCACCTCCCTCACTGACACCCAATACTGTGGGTGAGACTTCGATGTGCATTTAAACTGGAAAAACAAGATTGGTAGGAGTAGAGTCACAGAGTCTACAGGTGCTGGGCCCTCTACTTTTCGTCATTTGGATGTGAACATAAGAGGTACAGTTAGTAAGTTTGCAGATGACACCAAAATTGGAGATGTAGTGAACAGCGAAGAAGGTTACCTCAGATTACAATGGGACCTTATCAGATGGGGCAATGGGCCGAGGAGTGGCAGATGGAGCTTAATTTAGAGAAATGCAAGGTGCTGCATTTTGGAAAGGCATATCAGGGCAGGACTATACACATAATGGTAAGGTCCTGAGAAGTGTTGCTGAATGAAGAGACCTTGGAGTGCAGGTTCATAATTCATTGCAAGTGGAGTTGCAGATGGACAGGATAGTGAAGAAGGCGTTTGGTATGCTTTCCTTTATTGGTCAGTTCATTGAGTACAGGAGTTGGGAGGTCATGTTGCGGCTGTACAGGATATTGGTTAGGCCACTTTTGGAATATTGTGTGCAATTCTGGTCTCCCTGCTATCGGAAGGATGTTGAAACTTGAAAGTGTTCAAAAAGATTTACAAGGATGTTGCCAGGATGGTTTGAGCTACAGAGAGAGGCTGAATAGGCTGGGCAGTTTTCCCTGGATCTTCAAAGGCTGAGGGGTGATCTTCGAGAGGTTATGAAATCATGGGGGGCATGCATAAAGTAAATAGACAAGGTCTTTTCCCTGGGTTGGTGGAGTCAAAACCTAGAGGATGTAGGTTTAGAGTGAGGGAGGAAAAGATTTAAAAGGGACCTAAGGGGCAACTGTTTCACGCAGAGGGTGGTTGCGGGTATGGAATGAGCTGTCAGAGGAAGTGGTGGAGGCTGGTACAATTACAACATGTAAAAGGCACCTGGGTATACGGATAGGAAGGGTTTAGATGGATATGGGTCCTATACTAGCAAGTGGGACTTGATTAATTTAGGATATCTAGTCAGCATGAATGAATTGGATGAAAAAGTCTATTTCTGTGCTATGCATCTCTATGACCTTTTGACTCTTTAAAGTTTAAAAGAAATTTGTACATGAATGGAAAAGGATCAGAGGGAAATAAGCCATGAGCAGACAGGTGGGACTAGTTTTGTTTGGGATTATGTTCAGTTGGAGTGAAGGGTTTGTTTCCATGCTTTATGACTTCATGACTCTCTGACTATGAAGAATTCCAGTGATGACAGTAGATTGAAGAGTGCATGGTCAATCTGACACCTCCTGTGCTGTATATCTGGTGGGGGCAGCAGGTCGAAGGGTGATGGGAGATACATACTGCTGAAGTCCCAAGTTTCAGTTTGGAGGATCCACACTTTTGACTTTTCCAGCTGGGGAAGCCTCATCAGATCCAAGCATACAAACCTTTGTGAAATATGCAAAAAATCTCTGTTTTATACTGAGGTCAGAACAAACAGAAAACAGTTTGGAATCAAAATCGGAATGTTATGCTGCTTTTTGAAAGCACAAAATGCAAGGAAAAACTTGCCCTGACACTTCATTACTTTGTGAGGATGAATTCCTGATGAAGGGCCAGCTCTGTGTGAAGGGACACATCAATCACTGGGCGTCTGAAAGCTTCTCCACGGTTTGGAGAGGACACGTGGACCTTGTGACAGGGGAAATCACTCAACTGCTGACTGCTTATGGACCAGCATCAGCAATAGCCTCACTGCAAGATGCAAAGCTTGTTTCTGCATCGAGGTACAAGGCTCTGATCACAAGTCAGAGAGAATGACAAGATCCAAGGTATCCCTAAATGGAGCTTTGTGGGTTTCCTTGTCATTGAATTAATGAGACCTGGGTGCTGCACCCCAGCTCTTCAATCTTGACAGGCCATGAGTCCGCTGCCTAAATGCCTTTGGGCAACTCATTAAAGGGTGGTTGGTGATTACTCTGACCGGCTACAATGACAACTTCGATATTCATTTAACTCGAAAGTTGGATGTTTCTTTTCTTTCATTCTGAATGCCTTCTGGAAGATTCCGTGGCATTCAAAGCACCAAGCGAAGGAATGTCTGAAAGTAATCTCTTTATGTACAATCACAAAGGGCTGATTGATGTCCAGACCATGGAGACAAACCGAAGCTGACCCTCAAAGAAAACCATTGCATTCTTTCCAAAAGAAGAGACGCTGACAGATAGTCTTCTTTATGAAGGTCAATACTGTTTTACAGGCTGCAGTATAATGGAGGAGTTATCAGAGCTATAACACACCCCCAGTTTGCACGCAGGGATTGAGCTGATGCAGTTTGTCAGAGTACTTTTGGGAAATCAATAATGATTTTTCCCATGTTTCTCAAACTCCCTCTTGGTGAATGCCCCAAACCATCATGAATGGGACAGGTTGGTGTCCTTTGCATTCACTAAGGGTTGAGATAGACAGAGAAGGAGAGTAGGCCTCTGTGTCTGACCTCCTTCCCATCTCATTAACTGAGGCTTGACACTGACTCCCAGATTAAAACAGCACCTTCAACAACATATCCACCAGACCTGAACTCTCCAGTCCCAACACTCACTCCACATCCTGCACAGCACATCCTACACCCCTAAAACAGTGCACCCTACTCCCCCAACACGGCACACCCTAACACAGTACACCCTGCACCCCTAACACAATACACCCTGCACCCCTAACATAGTACACCCTACATCCCTATACAGCACACCCTAACACAGTACACCCTGCACCCCTAACACAATACACCCTGCACCCCTAACACAATGCACCCTGCACCCCTAACACAGTACACCCTGCACCCCTAACACAGCACACCCTACATCCCTTCACAGCACACCCTAACACAGTACACCCTGCACACCTAACACAATACACCCTGCACCCCTAACACAATGCACCCTGCACCCCTAACACAGTACACCCTGCACCCCTAACACAGCACACCCTACATCCCTTCACAGCACACCCTAACACAGTACACCCTGCACCCCTAACACAATGCACCCTGCACCCCTAACACAGTGCACCCTGCACCCCTAACACAGCACACCCTGCACCCCTAACACAGTACACCCTGCACCCCTATTCCTCGACTCTGAGAAATAAGGAGCAAAGGGCAAAAGGATTGGATTAGATTACTTACAGTGTGCAAATAGGCCCTTCAGCCCAACAAGTCCACACCGACCCGCCAAAGTGTAACCCACCCAGACCCATCATTTACCCCTTCACCTAACACTACAGGCAATTTAGCATGGCCAATTCACCTGACCTGCACATTTTTGGATTGTGTGAGGAAACCAAAGCACCCGGAGGAAACCCACGCAGACACGGGGAGAATGTGCAAACTCCACACAGAGAGTCGCCTGAGGCGGGAATTGAACCCAGGTCTCTGGCGCTGTGAGGCAGCAGTGCTAACCACTGTGCCATCGTGCCACCCACAGGGGCAAAGGATACAGGGGAAAGTTTGAACATTAAGGGGCGATCTCTGAGCGTGAAGGAGAGAACAGTGTAAGTGAAAGCCTCATGGTGTCATCACTAGATAATCCAGAAACTCAGGCATAATGAGGGCTGCAGACACTGATAGAGATTGTGGTGCTGGAAAAGCACAGCAGGTCAGGCAGCATCCGAGGAGCAGGCAATGTGATTGACTCTTAACTGGGCTCTGAGCAATTAGGGATGGTCAATAAATGCTGGCCTTGTCTGAGACACCGCATTCCCGGAGTGAATTAAAAAAGATTGGTCCCCCTGTTAGACTGTTACCTTTAGCTAAAAGGCTGCCTGTTTCATTGAAGTTGACATATCAAGGTTTGTTAGTCAGTTTGACACTCGTTGGGCTGAGAAGCCTCTTCTGTACTCTATAAATATGTGATTCATGTTCTGGAATATTCTAAGAGTGTGATTAACACAATCTGTGACAGAATCAGGTGACAAGGGACGGGGGCAGTGGGGGAAGAAAGAGTGTTAACCCCAGGGCAGGGGATGGGGGTAGAAGAGTGTTATCCCCGGGGCAGGGGGAGAGAGTGTTAACCCAGGGGCAGGGGGAGAGAGTGTTAACCCCGGGGCAGGGGGAGAGAGTGTTAACCCCGGGGCAGGGGGAGAGAGTGTTAACCCAGGGGCAGGGGGAGAGAGTGTTAACCCAGGGGCAGGGGGAGAGAGTGTTAACCCCGGGGCAGGGGGAGAGAGTGTTAACCCAGGGGCAGGGGGAGAGAGTGTTAACCCAGGGGCAGGGGGAGAGAGTGTTAGCCCCGGGGCAGGGGGGGAGAGTGTTAACCCTGGGGCAGGGGGAGAGAGTGTTAACCCCGGGGCAGGGGGAGAGAGTGTTAACCCCGGGGCAGGGGGAGAGAGTGTTAACCCCGGGGCAGGGGGAGAGAGTGTTAACCCAGGGGCAGGGGGAGAGAGTGTTAACCCAGGGGCAGGGGGAGAGAGTGTTAACCCCGGGGCAGAGGGAGAGAGCGTTAACCCCGGGGCAGGGGGAGAGAGTGTTAACCCCGGGGCAGGGGGAGAGAGCGTTAACCCCGGGGCAGGGGGAGAGAGTGTTAACCCAGGGGCAGGGGGAGAGAGTGTTAACCCAGGGGCAGGGGGAGAGAGTGTTAACCCAGGGGCAGGGGGAGAGAGCGTTAACCCCGGGGCAGGGGGAGAGAGTGTTAACCCAGGGGCAGGGGGAGAGAGTGTTAACCCCGGGGCAGGGGGAGAGAGCGTTAACCCCGGGGCAGGGGGAGAGAGTGTTAACCCAGGGGCAGGGGGAGAGAGCGTTATCCCAGGGGCAGGGGGAGAGAGCGTTAACCCCGGGGCAGGGGGGAGAGAGTGTTAACCCAGGGGCAGGGGGAGAGAGCGTTAACCCCGGGGCAGGGGGAGAGAGTGTTAACCCAGGGGCAGGGGGAGAGAGTGTTAACCCAGGGGCAGGGGGAGAGAGTGTTAACCCCGGGGCAGAGGGAGAGAGTGTTAACCCAGGGGCAGGGGGAGAGAGCGTTAGCCCCGGGGCAGGGGGAGAGAGTGTTAACCCCGGGGCAGGGGGAGAGAGTGTTAACCCAGGGGCAGGGGGAGAGAGTGTTAACCCCGGGGCAGGGGGAGAGAGTGTTAACCCCGGGGCAGGGGGAGAGAGCGTTAGCCCCGGGGCAGGGGGAGAGAGTGTTAACCCCGGGGCAGGGGGAGAGAGTGTTAACCCAGGGGCAGGGGGAGAGAGTGTTAACCCCGGGCTGGGGGGAGAGAGTGTTAACTCAGGGGCAGGGGGAGAGAGTGTTAACCCCGGGGCAGGGGGAGAGAGCGTTAACCCCGGGGCAGAGGGAGAGAGTGTTAACCCAGGGGCAGGGGGAGAGAGTGTTAACCCAGGGGCAGGGGGAGAGCGCATTAACCCCGGGGCAGAGGGAGAGAGTGTTAACCCAGGGGCAGGGGGAGAGAGTGTTAACCCAGGGGCAGGGGGGAGAGAGTGTTAACCCCGGGGCAGGGGGAGAGAGTGTTAACCCCAGGGCAGGGGGAGAGAGCGTTAACCCCGGGGCAGGGGGAGAGCGCGTTAGCCCCGGGGCAGGGGGAGAGAGCGTTAACCCTGGGGCAGGGGGGAGAGAGTGTTAACCCTGGGGCAGGGGGGAGAGAGTGTTAACCCCGGGGCAGGGGGAGAGAGTGATAACCCAGGGGCAGGGGGAGAGAGCGTTAACCCTGGGGCAGGGGGGAGAGAGTGTTAACCCTGGGGCAGGGGGAGAGAGTGTTAACCCCAGGGCAGGGGGGAGAGAGTGTTAACCCCGGGGCAGGGGGAGAGAGTGTTAACCCAGGGGCAGGGGGAGAGAGCGTTAACCCTGGGGCAGGGGGGAGAGAGTGTTAACCCTGGGGCGGGGGAGAGAGTGTTAACCCCGGGGCAGGGGGAGAGAGCGTTAGCCCCGGGGCAGGGGGAGAGAGTGTTAACCCAGGGGCAGGGGGAGAGAGCGTTAACCCTGGGGCAGGGGGAGAGAGCGTTAACCCCGGGGCAGGGGGGGAGAGTGTTAACCCTGGGGCAGGGGGAGAGAGTGTTAACCCAGGGGCAGGGGGAGAGAGCGTTAGCCCCGGGGCAGGGGGAGAGAGTGTTAACCCAGGGGCAGGGGGAGAGAGCGTTAACCCTGGGGCAGGGGGGAGAGAGTGTTAACCCTGGGGCAGGGGGAGAGAGTGTTAACCCCAGGGCAGGGGGAGAGAGCGTTAGCCCAGGGGCAGGGGGAGAGAGTGTTAACCCAGGGGCAGGGGGAGAGAGCGTTAACCCTGGGGCAGGGGGGAGAGAGTGTTAACCAAGGGGCAGGGGGAGAGAGTGTTAACCCAGGGGCAGGGGGAGAGAGTGTTAACTCAGGGGCAGGGGGAGAGAGCGTTATCCCAGGGGCAGGGGGAGAGAGCGTTAACCCCGGGGCAGGGGGGAGAGAGTGTTAACCCAGGGGCAGGGGGAGAGAGCGTTAACCCAGGGGCAGGGGGAGAGAGCGTTAACCCAGGGGCAGGGGGAGAGAGTGTTTACCCAGGGGCAGGGGGAGAGAGTGTTAACCCCGGGGCAGAGGGAGAGAGTGTTAACCCCGGGGCAGGGGGAGAGAGTGTTAACCCAGGGGCTGGGGGGAGAGAGTGTTAACTCAGGGGCAGGGGGAGAGAGTGTTAACCCAGGGGCAGGGGGGAGAGAGTGTTAACCCAGGGGCTGGGGGGAGAGAGTGTTAACCCCGGGGCAGGGGGAGAGAGTGTTAACCCCGGGGCAGGGGGAGAGAGCGTTAACCCCGGGGCAGAGGGAGAGAGTGTTAACCCAGGGGCAGGGGGAGAGAGTGTTAACCCAGGGGCAGGGGGAGAGAGTGTTAACCCAGGGGCAGGGGGAGAGCGCATTAACCCCGGGGCAGAGGGAGAGAGTGTTAACCCAGGGGCAGGGGGAGAGAGTGTTAACCCAGGGGCAGGGGGGAGAGAGTGTTAACCCCGGGGCAGGGGGAGAGAGTGTTAACCCCAGGGCAGGGGGAGAGAGCGTTAACCCCGGGGCAGGGGGAGAGCGCGTTAGCCCCGGGGCAGGGGGGAGAGAGTGTTAACCCCGGGGCAGGGGGGTGAAAGTGTTAACCCCGGGGCAGGGGGAGAGAGTGTTAACCCAGGGGCAGGGGGAGAGAGTGTTAACCCTGGGGCAGGGGGGAGAGAGTGTTAACCCTGGGGCAGGGGGAGAGAGTGTTAACCCCAGGGCAGGGGGATAGAGCGTTAGCCCCGGGGCAGGGGGAGAGAGTGTTAACCCAGGGGCAGGGGGAGAGAGCGTTAACCCTGGGGCAGGGGGGAGAGAGTGTTAACCCTGGGGCAGGGGGAGAGAGTGTTAACCCAGGGAAAGGGGGAGAGAGCGTTAGCCCCGGGGCAGGGGGAGAGAGTGTTAACCCAGGGGCAGGGGGAGAGAGCGTTAACCCTGGGGCAGGGGGAGAGAGTGTTAACTCAGGGGCAGGGGGAGAGAGCGTTATCCCAGGGGCAGGGGGAGAGAGCGTTAACCCCGGGGCAGGGGGGAGAGAGTGTTAACCCAGGGGCAGGGGGAGAGAGCGTTAACCCAGGGGCAGGGGGAGAGAGCGTTAACCCAGGGGCAGGGGGAGAGAGTGTTAACCCAGGGGCAGGGGGAGAGAGTGTTAACCCCGGGGCAGAGGGAGAGAGTGTTAACCCCGGGGCAGGGGGAGAGAGTGTTAACCCAGGGGCTGGGGGGAGAGAGTGTTAACTCAGGGGCAGGGGGAGAGAGTGTTAACCCAGGGGCAGGGGGGAGAGAGTGTTAACCCAGGGGCAGGGGGAGAGAGTGTTAACCCCGGGGCAGGGGGAGAGAGCGTTAACCCCGGGGCAGAGGGAGAGAGTGTTAACCCAGGGGCAGGGGGAGAGAGTGTTAACCCAGGGGCAGGGGGAGAGAGTGTTAACCCAGGGGCAGGGGGAGAGCGCATTAACCCCGGGGCAGAGGGAGAGAGTGTTAACCCAGGGGCAGGGGGAGAGAGTGTTAACCCAGGGGCAGGGGGGAGAGAGTGTTAACCCCGGGGCAGGGGGAGAGAGTGTTAACCCCAGGGCAGGGGGAGAGAGCGTTAACCCCGGGGCAGGGGGAGAGCGCGTTAGCCCCGGGGCAGGGGGGAGAGAGTGTTAACCCCGGGGCAGGGGGGAGAAAGTGTTAACCCCGGGGCAGGGGGAGAGAGTGTTAACCCTGGGGCAGGGGGGAGAGAGTGTTAAGCCTGGGGCAGGGGGGAGAGAGTGTTAACCCCGGGGCAGGGGGGAGAGAGTGTTAACCCCGGGGCAGGGGGAGAGAGTGTTAACCCAGGGGCAGGGGGAGAGAGCGTTAGCCCCGGGGCAGGGGGAGAGAGTGTTAACCCAGGGGCAGGGGGAGAGAGCGTTAACCCTGGGGCAGGGGGGAGAGAGTGTTAACCCAGGGGCAGGGGGAGAGAGTGTTAACCCAGGGGCAGGGGGAGAGAGCGTTAACCCAGGGGCAGGGGTAGGGAGTGTTAACCCAGGGGCAGGGGGGAGAGAGTGTTAACCCCGGGGCAGGGGGAGAGAGTGTTAACCCCGGGGCAGGGGGAGAGAGTGTTAACCCCGGGGCAGGGGGAGAGAGTGTTAACCCAGGGGCAGGGGGAGAGAGTGTTAACCCAGGGGCAGGGGGAGAGAGTGTTAACCACGGGGCAGAGGGAGAGAGCGTTAACCCCGGGGCAGGGGGAGAGAGTGTTAACCCCGGGGCAGGGGGAGAGAGCGTTAACCCCGGGGCAGGGGGAGAGAGTGTTAACCCAGGGGCAGGGGGAGAGAGTGTTAACCCAGGGGCAGGGGGAGAGAGTGTTAACTCAGGGGCAGGGGGAGAGAGCGTTATCCCAGGGGCAGGGGGAGAGAGCGTTAACCCCGGGGCAGGGGGGAGAGAGTGTTAACCCAGGGGCAGGGGGAGAGAGCGTTAACCCAGGGGCAGGGGGAGAGAGTGTTAACCCAGGGGCAGGGGGAGAGAGTGTTAACCCAGGGGCAGGGGGAGAGAGTGTTAACCCCGGGGCAGAGGGAGAGAGTGTTAACCCAGGGGCAGGGGGAGAGAGCGTTAGCCCCGGGGCAGGGGGAGAGAGTGTTAACCCCGGGGCAGGGGGAGAGAGTGTTAACCCAGGGGCAGGGGGAGAGAGTGTTAACCCCGGGGCAGGGGGAGAGAGTGTTAACCCCGGGGCAGGGGGAGAGAGCGTTAGCCCCGGGGCAGGGGGAGAGAGTGTTAACCCCGGGGCAGGGGGAGAGAGTGTTAACCCAGGGGCAGGGGGAGAGAGTGTTAACCCCGGGGCTGGGGGGAGAGAGTGTTAACTCAGGGGCAGGGGGAGAGAGTGTTAACCCCGGGGCAGGGGGAGAGAGCGTTAACCCCGGGGCAGAGGGAGAGAGTGTTAACCCAGGGGCAGGGGGAGAGAGTGTTAACCCAGGGGCAGGGGGAGAGCGCATTAACCCCGGGGCAGAGGGAGAGAGTGTTAACCCAGGGGCAGGGGGAGAGAGTGTTAACCCAGGGGCAGGGGGGAGAGAGTGTTAACCCCGGCGCAGGGGGAGAGAGTGTTAACCCCAGGGCAGGGGGAGAGAGCGTTAACCCCGGGGCAGGGGGAGAGCGCGTTAGCCCCGGGGCAGGGGGAGAGAGCGTTAACCCTGGGGCAGGGGGGAGAGAGTGTTAACCCTGGGGCAGGGGGGAGAGAGTGTTAACCCCGGGGCAGGGGGAGAGAGTGATAACCCAGGGGCAGGGGGAGAGAGCGTTAACCCTGGGGCAGGGGGGAGAGAGTGTTAACCCTGGGGCAGGGGGAGAGAGTGTTAACCCCAGGGCAGGGGGGAGAGAGTGTTAACCCCGGGGCAGGGGGAGAGAGTGTTAACCCAGGGGCAGGGGGAGAGAGCGTTAACCCTGGGGCAGGGGGGAGAGAGTGTTAACCCTGGGGCGGGGGAGAGAGTGTTAACCCCGGGGCAGGGGGAGAGAGCGTTAGCCCCGGGGCAGGGGGAGAGAGTGTTAACCCAGGGGCAGGGGGAGAGAGCGTTAACCCTGGGGCAGGGGGAGAGAGCGTTAACCCCGGGGCAGGGGGGGAGAGTGTTAACCCTGGGGCAGGGGGAGAGAGTGTTAACCCAGGGGCAGGGGGAGAGAGCGTTAGCCCCGGGGCAGGGGGAGAGAGTGTTAACCCAGGGGCAGGGGGAGAGAGCGTTAACCCTGGGGCAGGGGGGAGAGAGTGTTAACCCTGGGGCAGGGGGAGAGAGTGTTAACCCCAGGGCAGGGGGAGAGAGCGTTAGCCCAGGGGCAGGGGGAGAGAGTGTTAACCCAGGGGCAGGGGGAGAGAGCGTTAACCCTGGGGCAGGGGGGAGAGAGTGTTAACCAAGGGGCAGGGGGAGAGAGTGTTAACCCAGGGGCAGGGGGAGAGAGTGTTAACTCAGGGGCAGGGGGAGAGAGCGTTATCCCAGGGGCAGGGGGAGAGAGCGTTAACCCCGGGGCAGGGGGGAGAGAGTGTTAACCCAGGGGCAGGGGGAGAGAGCGTTAACCCAGGGGCAGGGGGAGAGAGCGTTAACCCAGGGGCAGGGGGAGAGAGTGTTTACCCAGGGGCAGGGGGAGAGAGTGTTAACCCCGGGGCAGAGGGAGAGATTGTTAACCCCGGGGCAGGGGGAGAGAGTGTTAACCCAGGGGCTGGGGGGAGAGAGTGTTAACTCAGGGGCAGGGGGAGAGAGTGTTAACCCAGGGGCAGGGGGGAGAGAGTGTTAACCCAGGGGCTGGGGGGAGAGAGTGTTAACCCCGGGGCAGGGGGAGAGAGTGTTAACCCCGGGGCAGGGGGAGAGAGCGTTAACCCCGGGGCAGAGGGAGAGAGTGTTAACCCAGGGGCAGGGGGAGAGAGTGTTAACCCAGGGGCAGGGGGAGAGAGTGTTAACCCAGGGGCAGGGGGAGAGAGTGTTAACCCAGGGGCAGGGGGGAGAGAGTGTTAACCCCGGGGCAGGGGGAGAGAGTGTTAACCCCAGGGCAGGGGGAGAGAGCGTTAACCCCGGGGCAGGGGGAGAGCGCGTTAGCCCCGGGGCAGGGGGGAGAGAGTGTTAACCCCGGGGCAGGGGGGTGAAAGTGTTAACCCCGGGGCAGGGGGAGAGAGTGTTAACCCAGGGGCAGGGGGAGAGAGTGTTAACCCTGGGGCAGGGGGGAGAGAGTGTTAACCCTGGGGCAGGGGGAGAGAGTGTTAACCCCAGGGCAGGGGGATAGAGCGTTAGCCCCGGGGCAGGGGGAGAGAGTGTTAACCCAGGGGCAGGGGGAGAGAGCGTTAACCCTGGGGCAGGGGGGAGAGAGTGTTAACCCTGGGGCAGGGGGAGAGAGTGTTAACCCAGGGAAAGGGGGAGAGAGCGTTAGCCCCGGGGCAGGGGGAGAGAGTGTTAACCCAGGGGCAGGGGGAGAGAGCGTTAACCCTGGGGCAGGGGGAGAGAGTGTTAACTCAGGGGCAGGGGGAGAGAGCGTTATCCCAGGGGCAGGGGGAGAGAGCGTTAACCCCGGGGCAGGGGGGAGAGAGTGTTAACCCAGGGGCAGGGGGAGAGAGCGTTAACCCAGGGGCAGGGGGAGAGAGCGTTAACCCAGGGGCAGGGGGAGAGAGTGTTAACCCAGGGGCAGGGGGAGAGAGTGTTAACCCCGGGGCAGAGGGAGAGAGTGTTAACCCCGGGGCAGGGGGAGAGAGTGTTAACCCAGGGGCTGGGGGGAGAGAGTGTTAACTCAGGGGCAGGGGGAGAGAGTGTTAACCCAGGGGCAGGGGGGAGAGAGTGTTAACCCAGGGGCAGGGGGAGAGAGTGTTAACCCCGGGGCAGGGGGAGAGAGCGTTAACCCCGGGGCAGAGGGAGAGAGTGTTAACCCAGGGGCAGGGGGAGAGAGTGTTAACCCAGGGGCAGGGGGAGAGAGTGTTAACCCAGGGGCAGGGGGAGAGCGCATTAACCCCGGGGCAGAGGGAGAGAGTGTTAACCCAGGGGCAGGGGGAGAGAGTGTTAACCCAGGGGCAGGGGGGAGAGAGTGTTAACCCCGGGGCAGGGGGAGAGAGTGTTAACCCCAGGGCAGGGGGAGAGAGCGTTAACCCCGGGGCAGGGGGAGAGCGCGTTAGCCCCGGGGCAGGGGGGAGAGAGTGTTAACCCCGGGGCAGGGGGGAGAAAGTGTTAACCCCGGGGCAGGGGGAGAGAGTGTTAACCCTGGGGCAGGGGGGAGAGAGTGTTAAGCCTGGGGCAGGGGGGAGAGAGTGTTAACCCCGGGGCAGGGGGGAGAGAGTGTTAACCCCGGGGCAGGGGGAGAGAGTGTTAACCCAGGGGCAGGGGGAGAGAGCGTTAGCCCCGGGGCAGGGGGAGAGAGTGTTAACCCAGGGGCAGGGGGAGAGAGCGTTAACCCTGGGGCAGGGGGGAGAGAGTGTTAACCCAGGGGCAGGGGGAGAGAGTGTTAACCCAGGGGCAGGGGGAGAGAGCGTTAACCCAGGGGCAGGGGTAGGGAGTGTTAACCCAGGGGCAGGGGGGAGAGAGTGTTAACCCCGGGGCAGGGGGAGAGAGTGTTAACCCCAGGGCAGGGGGAGAGAGCGTTAACCCCGGGGCAGGGGGAGAGAGCGTTAACCCTGGGGCAGGGGGGAGAGAGTGTTAAGTCTGGGGCAGGGGGGAGAGAGTGTTAACCCCGGGGCAGGGGGGAGAGAGTGTTAACCCCGGGGCAGGGGGAGAGAGTGTTAACCCAGGGGCAGGGGGAGAGAGCGTTAACCCTGGGGCAGGGGGGAGAGAGTGTTAACCCTGGGGCAGGGGGAGAGAGTGTTAACCCCAGGGCAGGGGGAGAGAGCGTTAGCCCCGGGGCAGGGGGAGAGAGTGTTAACCCAGGGGCAGGGGGAGAGAGCGTTAACCCTGGGGCAGGGGGGAGAGAGTGTTAACCCTGGGGCAGGGGGAGAGAGTGTTAACCCAGGGGCAGGGGGAGAGAGCGTTAGCCCCGGGGCAGGGGGAGAGAGTGTTAACCCAGGGGCAGGGGGAGAGAGCGTTAACCCTGGGGCAGGGGGGAGAGAGTGTTAACCCTGGGGCAGGGGGAGAGAGTGTTAACCCCAGGGCAGGGGGAGAGAGCGTTAGCCCAGGGGCAGGGGGAGAGAGTGTTAACCCAGGGGCAGGGGGAGAGAGCGTTAACCCTGGGGCAGGGGGGAGAGAGTGTTAACCCAGGGGCAGGGGGAGAGAGTGTTAACCCAGGGGCAGGGGGAGAGAGTGTTAACTCAGGGGCAGGGGGAGAGAGCGTTATCCCAGGGGCAGGGGGAGAGAGCGTTAACCCCGGGGCAGGGGGGAGAGAGTGTTAACCCAGGGGCAGGGGGAGAGAGCGTTAACCCAGGGGCAGGGGGAGAGAACGTTAACCCAGGGGCAGGGGGAGAGAGTGTTAACCCAGGGGCAGGGGGAGAGAGTGTTAACCCCGGGGCAGAGGGAGAGAGTGTTAACCCCGGGGCAGGGGGAGAGAGTGTTAACCCAGGGGCTGGGGGGAGAGAGTGTTAACTCAGGGGCAGGGGGAGAGAGTGTTAACCCCGGGGCAGGGGGAGAGAGCGTTAACCCCGGGGCAGAGGGAGAGAGTGTTAACCCAGGGGCAGGGGGAGAGAGTGTTAACCCAGGGGCAGGGGGAGAGAGTGTTAACCCAGGGGCAGGGGGAGAGCGCATTAACCCCGGGGCAGAGGGAGAGAGTGTTAACCCAGGGGCAGGGGGAGAGAGTGTTAACCCAGGGGCAGGGGGGAGAGAGTGTTAACCCCGGGGCAGGGGAAGAGAGTGTTAACCCCAGGGCAGGGGGAGAGAGCGTTAACCCCGGGGCAGGGGGAGAGCGCGTTAGCCCCGGGGCAGGGGGGAGAGAGTGTTAACCCCGGGGCAGGGGGGAGAGAGTGTTAACCCCGGGGCAGGGGGAGAGAGTGTTAACCCAGGGGCAGGGGGAGAGAGCGTTAACCCTGGGGCAGGGGGGAGAGAGTGTTAACCCTGGGGCAGGGGGAGAGAGTGTTAACCCCAGGGCAGGGGGATAGAGCGTTAGCCCCGGGGCAGGGGGAGAGAGTGTTAACCCAGGGGCAGGGGGAGAGAGCGTTAACCCTGGGGCAGAGGGGAGAGAGTGTTAACCCTGGGGCAGGGGGAGAGAGTGTTAACCCAGGGGCAGGGGGAGAGAGCGTTAGCCCCGGGGCAGGGGGAGAGAGTGTTAACCCAGGGGCAGGGGGAGAGAGCGTTAACCCTGGGGCAGGGGGGAGAGAGTGTTAACCCTGGGGCAGGGGGAGAGAGTGTTAACCCAGGGGCAGGGGGAGAGAGCGTTAACCCAGGGGCAGGGGGAGGGAGTGTTAACCCAGGGGCAGGGGGGAGAGAGTGTTAACCCCGGGGCAGGGGGAGAGAGTGTTAACCCCAGGGCAGGGGGAGAGAGCGTTAACCCCGGGGCAGGGGGAGAGAGCGTTAACCCTGGGGCAGGGGGGAGAGAGTGTTAAGCCTGGGGCAGGGGGGAGAGAGTGTTAACCCCGGGGCAGGGGGGAGAGAGTGTTAACCCCGGGGCAGGGGGAGAGAGTGTTAACCCAGGGGCAGGGGGAGAGAGCGTTAACCCTGGGGCAGGGGGGAGAGAGTGTTAACCCTGGGGCGGGGGAGAGAGTGTTAACCCCAGGGCAGGGGGAGAGAGCGTTAGCCCCGGGGCAGGGGGAGAGAGTGTTAACCCAGGGGCAGGGGGAGAGAGTGTTAACCCCGGGGCAGGGGGAGAGAGCGTTAGCCCAGGGGCAGGGGGAGAGAGTGTTAACCCAGGGGCAGGGGGAGAGAGCGTTAACCCTGGGGCAGGGGGGAGAGAGTGTTAACCCTGGGGCAGGGGGAGAGAGTGTTAACCCAGGGGCAGGGGGAGAGAGCGTTAGCCCCGGGGCAGGGGGAGAGAGTGTTAACCCAGGGGCAGGGGGAGAGAGCGTTAACCCTGGGGCAGGGGGGAGAGAGTGTTAACCCACGGGCAGGGGGAGAGAGTGTTAACCCAGGGGCAGGGGGAGAGAGCGTTAACCCAGGGGCAGGGGGAGGGAGTGTTAACCCTGGGGCAGGGGGAGAGAGTGTTAACCCAGGGGCAGGGGGAGAGAGCGTTAACCCAGGGGCAGGGGGAGGGAGTGTTAACCCAGGGGCAGGGGGAGAGAGCGTTAACCCCGGGGCAGGAGGAGAGAGCGTTAACCCAGGGGCAGGGGGGGAGAGTGTTAACCCAGGGGCAGGGGGAGAGAGTGTTAACCCAGGGGCAGGGGGGGAGAGTGTTAACCCAGGGGCAGGGGGGAGAGAGTGTTAACCCAGGGGCAGGGGGGGAGAGTGTTAACCCAGGGGCAGGGGGGAGAGAGTGTTAACCCAGGGGCAGGGGGGGAGAGTGTTAACCCAGGGGCAGGGGGAGAGAGTGTTAACCCCGGGGCAGGGGGAGAGAGCGTTAACCCCGGGGCAGGGGGGGAGAGTGTTAACCCCGGGGCAGGGGGGGAGAGTGTTAACCCCGGGGCAGGGGGAGAGAGCGTTAACCCCGGGGCAGGAGGAGAGAGCGTTAACCCAGGGGCAGGGGGGGAGAGTGTTAACCCCGGGGCAGGGGGGGAGAGTGTTAATCCTGGGGCAGGGGGGGAGAGTGTTAACCCTGGGGCAGGGGGAGAGAGCGTTAACCCCGGGGCAGGAGGAGAGAGCGTTAACCCAGGGGCAGGGGGGGAGAGTGTTAACCCAGGGGCAGGGGGAGAGAGCGTTAACCCCGGGGCAGGGGGAGACAGTGTTAACTCAGGGGCAGGGGGGAGAGAGCGTTAACCCCGGGGCAGGGGGAGAGAGCGTTAACCCCGGGGCAGGGGGGGAGAGTGTTAACCCAGGGGCAGGGGGGGAGAGTGTTAACCCTGGGGCAGGGGGAGAGAGCGTTAACCCCGGGGCAGGAGGAGAGAGCGTTAACCCAGGGGCAGGGGGGGAGAGTGTTAACCCAGGGGCAGGGGGAGAGAGCGTTAACCCCGGGGCAGGGGGAGACAGTGTTAACTCAGGGGCAGGGGGGAGAGAGTGTTAACTCAGAGACAGCGTGACTGTGTTACATTATTTTTGCTCACAGGCTGGATGTTTGGAGTCTGACTGTTGACTCGTGTGCACTGATTGCAATGACAGCTGTTTTTTTCTCTTTTGATTATGATTCTGATGAAGCTGGGTACGATTCCTGAGGTGACAGGACCCGCAGAGCCTGTCCCTCACCTTCCCGTAGTAGAATATTAGCTTACCCAGTCTGTGTTCCACAGCATCATCCCTGAGGGGTACGAGGAACACACTGAACAGGCTGCAACAGTTAAACCTTCCCAGAGAGGACAGCAATTTGAGACATCGCACAATGACAGCGCTCTGTGTTTGGAGCAGACATAAGGCAATCTCTAGGTGGCATAAAAAATGCAGAATTTAAAAAGTGAAGAAACAATAAAAAAGGCACGATTAAATAACATCATTTCTCAGCCCCTTCCATACTGAGTCGAGAGTGTGTTGCTGGAAAAGCACAGCAGGTCAGGCAGCATTTGTGGAGCAGGAGAATTGGCATTTTGGGCATAAGCCCTTCATCAGCAAAGTTACTGAAACGTTGATTCTCCTGCTCCTCGGATGCTGCCTGACCTGCTGTGCCTTCCCAGCACCATACTCTTTGACTCTAATCGCCAGGATCTGCAGTCCTCGCTTTCTTCCTTCCATACTGAGCGTGACGACTTTGAGAATCAAATGAAGGTGAAAATCTGTCTCAGTCCCTCACAGTGAATGAGCTGAAATCTCAAGGAGGGAGGGAGGGGGAGGTGTTGACTGGAATGTATGTCACCCATTGGAAGACTGTGGTGCCAGTTTATTGCAATTTGCACTTTCATAGCGCCTTTTTGACAGTGTGCAAAAAACATCCCAAGGTGCTTCACAGCAGCCATGACGCAGGCACCTGCCAACAAACAGAAACAAAGAAAGAGACACTAAGACAGGCAACCGAAAGCTCATGGAGTCACAGAGTCATAGAGATGTACAGCACAGAAACAGACCCTTCAGTCCATCCCGTCCATGCTGACCAGATATCCCAACCCAATCTAGTCCCACCTGCCAGCACCCGGCCTATATCCCTCCAAACCCTTCCTATTTCCATACCCATCCAGATGCCTTTTAAATGCTGTCATTGTACCAGCCTCCACCACTTCATCTGGCAGCTCATTCCATACATCCAGCACCCTCTGTGTGAAAACGTTGCCCCTTTGGTTCCTTCTAAATCTTTCCCCTCCCACCCTAAACCTATGCCCTCTAGTTCTGGACTCCCCCAACTCAGAGAAAAGACCTTGTTCTACTTATCCTATCCATATCCCTCATGAGTTTATAAACTCTATAAGGTCACCCCTCAGCCTCCGATGCTCCAGGGAAAACAGTCCCAGCCTATTCAGCCTCTCCCTATAGCACAAATCCTCCAACCTTGGAAGAATCCTTATAAATCTTTCCTGAACCCTTTCATTCTTCACAACATCCTTCCAATAGGAGGGAGACCGGAATTGCACGCAATATTCCAAAAGTGGCCTTACCAATGAGATGGACTTGCGAAAAAGAGAACAGAGTGAGAGAGGCAGGGAGCAAATGAGACTTAGACAAGGAATTGCTGAGCTCAAGGCTCTAATAGCTGAAGGCAAGACCATCAATGGTGGAGCAATGAAAACTTGAGGTAGGCAAGAGGCCAGCGTCTAGTGGAGTGCAAAGATCTCGGAGGACATTTTTGAGCTGGATATACCAGGATCATGGAAGGATTTGAATGAGAATGTTAAACTCAACTAAAGACAATGTGGTATGAGGTTCCATTTGAATTGTAACCAATGGATCATTAAAAGATTAATCTTTTTGTTGATATTTTTGATTTGATATTATGTTATGCAACAACCCACGGCATTTTCTACACAAATGCTGTTTGAAGAAAAACAAAGTCTAGATTTGGAAGCCAAAACTGAGTTGGCAGTTCACCCCTGGTCTGGCTCTTATCTCTGGGGATTCACCTTCTAATCTCACCTCCTCTGGTCACACTTCAAAGGTTTCATATCAACGTAGAATCATCGAACGGTCGCCATACTGGAAGAGTAATTCAGCCGGTCATACCTCGGCTTGCTCTGTCCAAGAGCAATTCAACTTGTTCCTCCTTTTCCCAGTAGCCATTGCAGAGGGTCACACAAGACTAAGAGAACACAAGAAAGAGTTCCCTGTCCTGTTGAAACTAAGGAGAATGTTTTTGAGGTCTCTGCTGGGCTCTGGACAGATTCCAGGGACATGATAATAAGGCAAACTCACCGCCTGATGTTCTTGCATTTTCTGCTCCATCAAAGACAGATGTGACAAGATGTGAAATTGTCTGTAGTCAGATTGTCTGTATTCATTCAGTTGGAGCACTTATGAAGCTATTTTGAATGTGAGCAGCAGCAGAGTTTAAAGGAACCCGGAAGGCTACAGCTAAGGTGAGACAGTTTGTTTTAAAATTACTTACCGGTAGCGGGCAGCGGTGTTTTTTTTTTCTCTTCACAGAAAGAGTGGGAGCAGCAGGGGGAAGTGACGACGACCAGAGGGGCAGCCAGGTAGGTTTTTTTCCCTATAAAAGCGTGCAGGAGAAGAATCCGAGGCACTACAGAGGTAGTGCCTCCCACCCGCCCTCCTCCTCTAACCTAAATAATAAGACCCGTTGTGGTAAGTAGGTAAGTGCTGCATTTTGCTTGTTCTATTCTTTAGACCCAGTTTTTTTTTAAAAAAGGTTACTTTTAGAGGGATGGCAGTGAAGGCAGTGCAATGTTCCTCTTGCAACATGTTTGAGGTGAGGGATGCCATGGACGTCCCTGATGATTACACTTGCAGGAAGTGCACCCATCTCCAGCTCCTCCAAGACCGTGTTAGGGAACTGGAGCTGGAGTTGGATGAACTTAGGATCATTCGGGAGGCAGAGGGGTTCATAGATTGGAGCTTTAGGGAAGTAGTAACTCCAAAGATTGCAGACAGATGGGTGACAGTGAGGGGGACTGGGAGGAAGCAGCCAGTGCAGGGACCCCCTGCGGCCGTTCCCCTCAAGAACAAGTATACCGTTTTGGATACTTGTGGGGGGGACGACTTACCAGGGGTAAGTAACGGGGCTCAGGTCTCTGGCACGGAGCCTGTCCCCGTTGCTCAGAAGGGAAGGGTGGAGAAGAGCAGAGCAATAGTAATTGGGGACTCGATAGTTCGGGGCACAGATAGGCGGTTTTGTGGGGGCGAGAGAGACTCACGTTTGGTATGTTGCCTCCCAGGTGCAAGGGTACGTGATGTCTCTGATCGTGTTTTCCGGGTCCTTAAGGGGGAGGGGGAGCAGCCCAAAGTTGTGGTCCACATTGGCACCAATGACATAGGTAGGAGGAGGGCTGAGGATGTTAGGCAGGCTTTCAGGGAGCTAGGTTGGAAGCTCAGAGTTAGAACGAACAGAGTTGTTGTCTCTGGTTTCTTACCCGTGCCACGTGATAGAGAGTCGAGGAATAGGGAGAGAGCACAGTTAAATGCGTGGCTACAGGGATGGTGCAGGAGGGAGGGATTCCAGTATTTGGATAACTGGGGTTCTTTCTGGGGAAGGTGGGACCTCTATAAACAGGATGGTCTACACCTGAACCTGAGGGGCACCAGTATCCTTGGTGGGAGGTTTGCTAGTGCTTTTGGGGGGGTTTAAACTAACTCTGCAGGGGCATGGGAACCTAGACTGTAGCTTTAGGGTGCAGGACCTGGAGTGTAGGGAGGTTAGGAACATGGCATCAATCTCAAAGGAGGGTGCCTGTAAACAGGAAAGTGGCTTGAAGTGAGTATACTTCAATGCAAGAAGTATTCGAAATAAGGTAGGTGAACTTGCAGCGTGGGTTGGTACCTGGGAGTTCGATGTTGTGGCTATTACGGAGACATGGGTAGAACAGGGACAGGATTGGCTGTTGCAGGTTCCAGGGTTTAAATGTTTTAGTAGGGTCAGAGGTGGGGGTAAAAGAGGAGGAGGTGTGGCATTGCTTGTCAAAGATCGTATTACAGCGGTGGAAAGGACGATGGATGAGGACTCGCCATCTGAGGTAGTTTGGGCTGAGGTTAGGAATAGGAAAGGTGAGGTCACCCTGTTAGGAGTTTTTTACAGACCTCCTAATAGTCCTAGAAACGTAGAAGAAAGGATTGCGAGGATGATTCAAGAGAAGAGTGAAAGTAATAGGGTGGTTGTTATGGGGGACTTTAATTTTCCTGATATTGACTGGGAAAGCTATAGCTCTAGTTCGTTAGATGGGACAGTGTTTGACCAATGTGTGCAGGAGGGTTTCCTGACACAATATGTGTCAGATAGGCCAACAAGAGGTGAGGCCATACTGGATTTGGTTCTGGGTAACGAACCAGGCCAGGTGTTAGAATTAGAGGTAGGAGAGCACTTTGGGGACAGTGACCACAATTCGGTGACTTTTACTCTAGTGATGAAGAGGGATAAGTGTGCACTGCAGGGCAAGAGTTATAGCTGGGTGCAGGGAAATTATGATGCGGTGAGGCATGACTTAGGATGCGTGGCTTGGAAAAGTAGGCTTCAAGGCAAGGGCGTAATTGATATGTGGAGCTTGTTCAAGGAGCAACTATTGAGTGTCCTTGATAAGTATGTACCCGTCAGGCAGGGAGGAAAGGGTCGTGTGAGGGAGCCGTGGTTTAATAAGGAATTGGAATCCCTTGTTAAATGGAAGAGGGCGGCCTACGTAAAGATGAGGCGTGAAGGTTCAATTGGGGCGATTGAGAGTTATAAGGTAGCCAGGAAGGACCTGAAGAGAGAGCTAAGAGCAGCAAGGAGGGGACATGAAAACTCCTTAGTTGGTAGGATTAGAGAAAACCCTAAGGCTTTCTATAGGTATGTCAGGAATAAAAGAATGACTAGGGTAGGAATAGGTCCAGTCAAGGATAGTAGTGGGAAGTTGCGTGTGGAGGCTGAAGAGATTGGGGAGACACTGAATGAATACTTTTCGTCAGTATTCACTCAGGAACAGGACATTGTTGCCGTTGTGAATACTGAGTCACAATTAAGTAGAATGAATGGCTTTGAGGTATGTAGGGAAGAGGTGTCGGAAATTCTGGAAAGAGTGAAAATAGATAAGTCCCCTCGGCCTGATGGCATTTATCCTAGGATTCTCTGGGAAGCAAGGGAGGAGATTGCAGAGCCATTGGCCTTGATTTTTATGTCCTCGTTGTCTACAGGAGTAGTGCCAGAAGACTGGAGGCTAGCAAATGTTGTTCCCTTGTTCAAGAAGGGGAGTAGGGATAACCCTAGTAACTCTAGGCTGGTGAGTCTCACTTCTGTTGTGGGCAAAGTCTTAGAGAGAATTGTAAGGGATAGGATTTATGAACATCTGGATAGGAATAATGTGATCAAGGATAGTCAGCATGGTTTTGTGAAGGGCAGGTCGTGCCTCACAAACCTTATTGAATTCTTTGAGAAGGTGACTAAGGAGGTGGATGAGGGGAAAGCAGTAGATGTGGTGTATATGGATTTTAGTAAGGCGTTTGATAAGGTTCCCCATGGTAGGCTACTTCAAAAAATACGGAGGTATGGCATTGAGGGTGAGTTGGAGGTTTGGATTAGAAATTAGCTGGGTGGAAGAAGACAGAGGGTAGTAGTTGATAGTAAAGGTTCATCTTGGAGTGCCGTTACTAGCGGTGTTCCGCAAGGATCTGTTTTGGGACCATTGCTGTTTGTCATTTTTATAAATGACCTGGAGGAGGGGCTAGAAGGTTGGGTGAGTAAGTTTGCAGATGATACGAAAGTCGGAGGAGTTGTTGACAGTGAGGAAGGATGTGGCAGCGGGATATAGATAAGCTGCAGAACTGGGCAGAAAGGTGGCAAATGGAGTTCAATGTAGCTAAGTGTGAGGTGATTCACTTTGGTAAGAGTAACAAAAAGATGGGGTACTGGGCTAATGGTCGGATACTCGGTAGTGTGGATGAGTAGAGGGATCTTGGTGTCCATGTACACAGATCTTTGACAATTGCCACCCAGGTAAATAGTGTGGTGAAGAAGGCATATGGCGTACTGGCTTTTATTGGTAGAGGAATTGAGTTCCGGAGTCCTGAGGTCATGTTGCAGTTGTATAAGACTCTGGTGTGGCCGCATCTGGAGTATTGTGTGCAGTTTTGTTCGCCATACTATAGGAAGGATGTGGAGGCACTGGAACGGGTGCAGAGGAGGTTTACCAGGATGTTGCCTGGTATGGTAGGAAGATCGTATGAGGAAAGGCTGAGGCACTTGGGGCTGTTTTCATTGGAGAAAAGAAGACTTAGGGGTGACTTGATAGAGGTGTACAAGATGATTAGGGGTTTAGATAGGGTTGACCATGAGAACTTTTTTCCACATATGGAGTCAGCTATTACGAGGGGGCATAGCTTTAAATTAAGGGGTGGTAGGTATAGGACAGATGTTAGGGGTAGGTTCTTTACTCAGCGAGTCGTGAATTCATGGAATGCCCTGCCAGTAGCAGTGGTGGACTCTCCCTCTTTATGGGCATTTAAGCGGGCATTGGATAGGCATATGGAGGATAGTGGGCTTGGATCGGCGCAACATCGAGGGCCAAAGGGCCTGTACTGCACTGTATTCTTCTATGTTCTATGTTAGCTTTCACGCCTGTGTAAATGCAGCAGCCATTCTGCTGTCTGTGTATACAGGTGGATATGTATAGGTGGTATATATAGATGGATGTATATTGGTGGATGTGTAAGTGGGATGTGTATACGTTGGTGTACTTCGGGAGATGCAGATAAGTAGGTGCATATAGATGGATGTGTGTAGGAGGGTGCTGATTGGTAGATGTGTCTAGGTGGGTGTACTTAGGCAGACATGTGTTGGTGGGTGGGGGGGGTGTACACAGATGATTGTATATAGCCAGATATGTATTTTTGGATGAGAATTATTTGATGTGTATAGGTGAATATGTATAGATGGGTGATAATAAGTGGATATATGTATAGAGATGTGTAAATAGCTTGATGCATATAGGTGGCTGCTTGTATTTGAGTTTGTATAGGTGAGTGTGTATAATTGGATGTATGTAGGTGGATACATATAGGTGGGTATATATTGGCGGGTAAATATAGATGGGTGTATATAACTGGATGGATATAGATGGGTGTATACAGCTGGATGGATATAGATGGGTGTATACAGCTGAATGGGTATAGATGGGTGTATGCAGCTAGATGTATAGAGATGGGTGTATATACTGAATGGGCATAGATGAGTGTATACAGCTGGATGGGTATAGAGATGGGTGCATACAGCTGGATGTATAGAGATGGGTGTATACAGCTGGATGCATAGAGATGGGTGTATACAGCTGGATGGGTATAGATGGGTATATACAGCTGGATGTATAGAGATGGGTGTATACAGTTGGATGGGTAAAGAGATGGGTGCATACAGCTGGATGGGGAAAGATGGGTGTATACAGCTCGATGTATAGAGATGGGTGTATACAGCTGGATGGGTATAAATGGGTGTATACGGCTGGATAGGTATAGATGGGTGTATACAGTGGGATATATAGAGATGGATGGATATAGCTGGGTGTGAGTATAGTTGGATGTCATTGTCTCAGGTGAACATTGCCAGTTTTCCAAAGCTAGTTGGTCGGAGGGAGTGAGGGCTGCAGATGCTGGAGAGTCCGAATGGATAAAATGTGGTGCTGGGAAAAGCACAGCATGTTAAGCAAAATCCAAGGAGCAAGAGGGTCGACATTTCAGGCTTAATACTTCATCAGAACTGGGGAGGGGGAAGGGGGCTCAGAATAAATGGGGGGTGTGGCTGGGGATAGGTAGGTGGGATGGTAATAGGTGGGCGAAGGGTAGGTGGTGATAGTGAGAGGTCGGGTGAAGGTAGGAGGTAATGCCGGTGGGAAGTATGGAGTGGATAGGTGGGAAGGAAGATGGGCAGATAGGTCGGGTCAAGAGGGCTGAGTCAGAGAGTTGAATCTAGGATAGGGTGGGGGGGTGGGGTGATTTGGAAACTAGTGAATTCAATGCTAGCTGGTGGCAATCAAAACAATTTATTGCCTTAATCACAAGATCCTGTTGCAGAGACAAGCAAGCACATTTTGACCATCAATGTACTTAAATACATGCAGTTTGTGAGACAAGGTTTTTGAGCTCGTAGTTCAGATTGAAACTGGCAGGATATCACAGAGTCATGGCTGTAAGTGATCAGGGATGGGAAGTAAATATCCAAGGATACACAGCCTATCAAAAGAACAGGCAGAGGGGTGGGATTGGCTTGTTGGTAAGAAATGAAATTAAATTGTTAGCAAGAAATAATATAGAGTTGGAAGACATAAGATATTATGTGGATAGAGTTGAGGAAACACAAAGGAAAGAAGACTTTGATGGAAGTCATGTACAACCTATAGTCAGGATTTGGGGCAGATGTTAATCAGGACATTGAAAAGGCATGTAAGAAAGACACCATTATAATAATCATGGAACACTTCCATTTGCAAGCCAACTGGGAAAATCAGGTCAGATTTTAGCAGATCAAAGAAAGGAATTCATGGAATATTTACAGGATTTCTTTTGGATCAGTTTGTGGCAGAACCCTCTAGGGAACAGGCAATTCTGGATTTGGTGATGTGTAATAAGGGAGATTTGATTAAGAAGTTCAAAGGTGAAGAATACGCTAAGGGGTAATGTCCATAATATGATAGAATTCATCCTGCGTTTTTGAGAAGGAGAAATTGAGGTCTGCAGATGCTGGCGATCAGAGTCGAGAGTGTGGTGCTGGAAAAGCACAGCAGGTCAGGCAGCATATGAGGAGCAATCTCCCGTCCTTATCCAGTCTGGAGCACAAGTGACTCCAGATTCACAGCAGCGTGGTCGACTCATAACTGATCTCTGAGGTGGCCGGAGCTGTTGCAACTCATTACTTGCCACTCTGACTGGGAACGAGATTGCCTTTCCTTCACTGTTGCTGAGTCCTGGAAGTCCCTGTTATTGTGAGTGAGAACACAGCAAATGGTAGTAAAAGTGCAATAAAACAACAACTCCTTCTCAAGACCCATTAAACTTGGACAATATTGTCTGACCTTAGTAATGACACCTACATCGCCTGAATGAGTAAACAAAAAAGGCTATTTGCGAATAAAGGGTTAATTTTCTTAAGAATGCAGAATTTGCAGAAACCAAAGAGGCAGGGAGGGGGCTACTGTTGACCAGAAAATGAACCGAAGCAGCCATTTAAATTCAAAAGCAGATCAGAGACTGGGAATCCTTCAGCAAATAACTCACTTTCTGACCGTTCATAGCTTGTTGCCCTCGACAAGGTGCAAGTCAAGAGTGTGATGAATGATATGCCACTTACCTGGATGGTTCCTGATGAAGGGCTCCTGCCCGAAACATCAATTTTCCTGCTCCTTGGATGCTGCCTGACCTGCTGTGCTTTTCCAGCACCACTCTAATCTTGACTCTGATCTCCAGCATCTGCAGCCCTCACGAGGTTTGTCCACATTTCCCAGTAAAAGGGTTGAACGATAGGGTTTGAGGGCCTGGTTTTGCTGCTCCTTTCCCTTGTAAAATTGTTGTTTCTTTGTATACAGCTGTTAATGTTAACTGTTTTTTGTAAACTGTTTTGTAATTGTTTAATAAAATTTTTAAAAAAGGAGCATCAACAATTCTCTCCACTCTGAGAGCTGGACCAGTGTCAAGGACTCGCCATTTTTGTCAGGAAGGGGACTGACTCTGAGCTGGCTGGCTGCCCATTGTGTACTGCTCTTGTTGGTTTCTGCTCTGCTTTTCAGAGGCGGAGGCGGAGGCAGGGGCGGTGGGGGGGATCTGATTCCTAAACTGGCTGAATTATTTGCCAGTTTGTTAACTGGTATTCCTTTTCATTGAAGACTGACTTCTAAAATTCCATGATGGACATAGTCAATGTGTTACAGGTGTAATTCAGTTTTCATTAGGGAACGGTTGTCTCACTGGCTGGTTACAGCTGGGGTGTGTGTTACTCTGTTGTCTTTTACTTTAAGAAAAAGGATTATGCTGATTTTGTGGCAGGGCTTAGCCCTTGCATTCTGATTTTCTTTGGTGTTTGTACTGAGCCCTTGTAAGAAAATACATCTTTCCAGATGAGCTGTTCCTGTGGATAGGCCTGGACACTTGTCCTCCTCTTCCTGAAAACTCATTGAACGGTGGGGTTTGGGATTTGGCATTGCTGCCCTTTCCCCTGTATGAACTGCTGCTTTCTGTTTATTGTCTATTGTAATTTGTACTGTATAATAAAATTTTAAAAAGACAGGAGTGTCAGGGATTCTGTTCACTCTGAGAGCTGGCTCTGAGGGAGATGGACCAGTGTCAAGGGCTCTCCACATGGAAATAAAGGGTGACTTGGAGACTGCATACTGGCCTCTGTGCAGTTATTCCCTCCTGAATGGCGTGGCCCTCATAAAAGATTTGAGGAGCTGGACGCCAGCAAATTGTATTTGTGACCCAAAGGCACAACAGTTTATATCCCCTTACAGAGATGGTGATGTAGTGAAATGTTAATGGACTAGTAATTCATAACTCCTGGCTTACATGTTGGGATGAAATTAAGTCACACTATGGCAGATAATTAAAATTTGAAACTGAAGTTTTTAGAAATTGGGAATTAAAGTGTAGCCTAATAGAAACCATAGTCAATTGTTTTAAAACCCATCTGCATCACTAAGGTCATTTAGGGAAGGAACCTGCCATCCTGACCTGGTCTGGCCTACACGTGACTCCAGACCCACAGCAATGTGACTGATTCTTAACTGTCTTCTGGGAAATAGAATCCCTACAGTGCGGAAACAGGCCATTCAGCCCAACAAGTCCACTCTGAAGAGTAAAATAACCAGACCCATTCCCTTACTCTATTATCCTCTCTTTACTCCTGACTAATGCACCTAATTAACACATCTTTGCACAATTTACCTAACCTGCACATCTTTGGATTGTGAGAGGAAACTAGAGCATCCAGAGGAAATCCCCGCAGACGTGGGGAGAATATGCAAACTTGACACAGACAATTGCCCGAGGCTGGAAGCGTACCCGGGTCCCTGATGCTGTGAGGCAGCAGTGCTAACTGCTGAGCCACTGTGCCACCCATAATAAATACTAGACTAGCCAGTGATATTCATGTTCCACGATGGACCTTTTAAATAAAAGCTAAAGGAAATGGCAAATTAAAGAGCACTATAAAGTATTGTTTTCCCACTTCTCAAGATGTTTGACTGTAATTTGGACAATTGCTTCAAACTAGAAGGAAAGTGAGGAGAATTCAACCTAGCTTGCAACTTTTTTGTTTTCTGCTGTTTCTGCTTTTGCTTCAAACTTCCAGCCGCCACAGATCTTTGTATTATTTTAGTGAGTTGTTATGGTCTGGAATGCTGCGAGTGAATTTAGTAACAACATTAACAAGGAAACTAAATAATTACTCGATGCCAAGACTATTTCAAGAATGTGTAAAATGACGAGATGGAGTGGAACAAATTGGATGAGAAAACCAACACCATCAAGATGGGCCAAATGGCTGCCTTTTCTTCAGGACCATTCTCTAATTTTCTCATAACCAAGTGAGTACACGTTACAAGCGCAGATGGAAGTTTCCACTCCACTGTAGTAGCTTTCACTAAATCATCATGAATAGCCTTTAACAAGCCCAAAACAAATAGTTACTTGGGGAATTTTTTCAAACACATTTCAGTGTGAAACAAGACCCGGGGTAGTTGTACAGTCTGAAAAACAGCCCATTACTCCTTAATGATGCTATTAGTCCACTGTTTATTTACATCACCAAGAAGAGGACATGGTCTTAATAGAATCAGCTTTATCTGCAAGCCAGAAACTTCATCAACCCCCAAAGCCCAGTGCTCAGTCACAAAGAAAGAAAAAATTCTATTTATAAAGCATTGTTTGTCATTTCAAGATATCCCAAAGTGCTTCACAGCCAATGAAGTACTTTTGAGATGTGGTCGCTTTTTTAACATCTATAGAGGCCAATTTGTACAGGGATAGGCAGATAGGACTAGTTTAGTTTGGTATTATGGTTGGCAAGGATTGGTTGGAGTGAAGGGTCTGTTTCTGTGCCCTATGATGCAATGACGCTCTGACTCTATGATTATGTTGGCCAATTATGATTCAGAGAGAAAGTGAGGGCTGCAGATGCTGGAGATCAGAGCTGAAAATGTGTTGCTGGAAAAGCGCAGAAGGTCAGGCAGCATCCAAGGAACAGGAGAAAGGCTTATGCCCGAAACGTCGATTCCTGAAGAAGAGCTTATGCCCGAAACATCGATTCTCCTGTTCCTTGGATGCTGCCTGACCTGCTGCGCTTTTCCAGCAACACATTTTCAGCAATTATGATTCAGCCAATCTCAAACAAAACAATCTCACTCAATTGACCCATGTTGGCCAGAATATTTGTTCTTAGAGTCATAGAGTTGTACAGCATGGAAACAGACCCTCCGGTCCAACTATTTCCTGCCAATCAGATATCCAAACCTAATCTCGTCTCATTTGGCCCAAATCCCCCAAAGCTCCTCTTATTCATATACTCATCTAAATGCCTTTTAAATGTAGTAATTGTACCTGCCTCCACCACTTCCTCTGGCAACTCACTAGCTCCCTTTTAGATCTTACCCCTCACCCGAAACCTATGCCCTCTAGTTTTGGATTCCCCTATGCTGGGGAAAAGATCGTGTCTATTTACCCTATCCATGCCCCTTATGATTTTATAAACCTCTATAAGGTCACCCCTCAGCCCCTGATGGTCCAGCCCCGGCCTATTCAGCCTCACCCTATTGTTCAAACCCTCAAACCTTGGCAACATGCCTGTAAATCTTTTCTGGACTCTTTTTTGCATCATCTTTCCTATGGCAGGGAGACCAGAATTGCACACAGTATTCCAAAAGTATTTTTCAACATCATGCCATTGGATCATGAACACTCACCCAGAAAGGAAAGCAGGATTACCATTTAACTTCTTACCCAAAAGACAGCAACTCCAATGGTGAACAGCTGCTAGTGTCTGCCTGGATATAGGTCAATAGCTCCTGAAATGAGAATTGAACTCAATGCCTTTGGACTCAGTGGGAGAAAAGTGCATACTACTGAACCATGGCTGGAACCAATGAGATCATCTTCTGTCTGATATGCTTTTAAAGTCTCTCCGACAGCCAGGCATGTATGCAACAGCGATTTCATAGCACATTTTAAAAAGTATTCTTTAATGTCTTGTAGATTTAACTGTAAGCATTAAATATGAGAAGTACATATACTGCAAGAATGCGATGGTATCCCTGGCATTTTAAATAGAATAGTGAGATCGTGGAACAAGCTATCACGTGAAAAGTTGAGGTGAATATCAAAGAGGTATTTAAGCAGAGGACAGAGAGCAGGACAGTGGAGAGAGAGTGGAATAGAAGGATATGTTAATAACACAAGATAAGGCAAAAAAACAGAGGCCTGTACAAGTAGAAGCTAAATCCTAGATCTACTGGGGCTTTCCTTCTGACTTTCAAAAGTATTACCATTATTAACTTCTCCACTTTCAACATCCAGGGAGCTACCATTGACAGAAGCTGAACTGGGCTAGCCATATAAATACCACAGCTACGAGATTATGTCAGAAGCAAGAAATTCTGCAGTGAGTCCTGACTCCCCAAAGCCTGTCCCACCATCGACAAGGCACAAGCCAGGAGCGTGACTGAATATCCCCCACCTGCCTGGGTGAATGTTTCTCCAATAAGACTCAAGAGGCTTGGCGTGATCCAGGACAAAGCAGCTCCTGCTTGATTGGCACCACATCTCCGAACATCCACTCCCTCCACCACCGATCAGTAGCAGCAAAATGTGCTATCTACAAGAGGCAGTGCAATAAATCGCCAAGGCTCCTTCAACAGCACTTTACAAAACCCAAAACCTCAACCATCTAGAAGAATAAGGCAGCAGATTAAGAACTTTGTCACCTGCGTGTTCACCTCCAAGTCACACAGCATCCCAACTATTCTTTTCCTGGGATATGGGCTTTGCTGACAAGCTCATCATTTGTTGTCCATCCTTAAGTGCCTTGAAACTGACCAGTTTTTTCGGAGAGACAATAAGAGTCAAGCACATTGCAGTAGGTACAGATTTCTGTGGAGGCCAGACCAAGTAAGGATGGTAGATTTCCTCCACTAAAGAGCATTTATGAACAATAAGGTAAACTTGCAGATTGGGTTGGTAGTTATGAAGGAAATACCATGTTGTCATTCATCTTAAGAGGACTAGAATATAAAAGCAGGGATGGACTTTTGAGGCTTTGAGGCTCTGGTCAGATCACATTTAGAGTATTGTGAGCAATTTTGGGCCCCGTATCTCAGGAAGGGTGTATTGAACCTGGAGTGAATCCAAAAGACGTACATGATCTCAGGAATGAAAGATTTAACTTCTGAGGAACGTTTGAGGACTCTGGGCTTATACTTGATGGAGTTCAGAAGGATGAGGGGGATCTGATTGAAACTTACAGAATAATGAATGGCCTGGACAGAGTGGGCATTGGGAAGATCTTTCCATTCTCAGGAAAGACGGGGACCCGAGCACAAAGCCTGAGAGTAAAGGGCAGACCCTTTAGGACAGAGATAAGGAGAAACTTCTTTGGCCAGAGAGTGGTGAATCTATAGACTTCATTGCCTTAGAAGGTTGCAGAGGCCAGTTCATTGAGTATACTTAAAACAGAGATAGATAAGTTCTTGATTGTCAAGTGAATCAAAGGTTAGGGGGAGAAAGCTGGAAAATGGGGTTGAAAAAGTGATCAGACATGATTGAACGGTGGAGCACTCTTGATGGGCCGAATGGACTAATTTCTGCTCCTATGTTTTTTGGTCTTATATGGGACTTTATATCAAACAATGATAGCCACCATGGTCACCAGATTTGTTGAATGCATGTCAATTTCACCAGCTGTCATGGTGGGATTTGAACTCATGATCCCAAGAATGTTGAACTGGGTGTCTTACTCCTACATATCCATCTCTTGAAGCTATAGCATTGTTCCTTCATAGTTGCTGTTCCAAAGTCCTGAGATTCAAGATCAGCAAGGCAGCCTTTGTGTGATAGCTGGAGAGCAGTTAAAACTCTGTCCAGCAACTTTCATAGTTTCTTTTCAACTCTTGACCAGCCAGCACTAGCCTCCTTTAGATTGCTGCTTTTAGCATTCAAGTGGCCGCCAGTCCTTCAGCATGATATACCTCAGGTGCTGGAATATCTATCAAAGTCTTATAACAATAAGCAATCTGCAAATAACCTTTCCAGGCCAGTTAATATCAATTTGTTGGTTCGTGCGTTTTCTAAAGAGAAACTGCTGTCTGAAGTCCAAAATTCAATTCTCAACATCAGCTCACATTTCCAAACCAAAAAAAATCAGAAAATCAAATAAAAGCAGTGATGATCTTAACAAAATGTCTTTTCAAAATCCAAGTACTTACATCCACAAGTCCTCCTTTATTGAAAGCTCACATTGCTTTGTCAAAGAACTCTGTTAAATTGGTGAAAAGTGATTACTCTTTCACAAAGCTATCATAAACATAGTTAAAAATCACACAACACCAGGTTATAGCCCCAACAGGCACACTAGCCAATGAAACCTGTTGGACTATAACCTGGTGTTGTGTGATTTTTAACTTTGTACACCCCAGTCCAACACCGACATCTCCAAATCATCATAAACATAGTTAAAAATCACACAACACCAGGTTATAGTCCAACAGGTTTAATTGGAAGCACTAGCTTTCGGAGCGACGCTCCATCATCAGGTGATTGTGGAGGGCTCGATCGTAACACAGAATTTATAGCAAAAATTTGCAGTGTGATGTAACTGAAATTATACATTGAAGAATTGATTGTCTGTTAAGCCTTTCATCTGTTAGAACAAAGTGATAGTTTCACTTCTTTCATGTGTAAATCACAAAACCCTTTTTTTTAAAAGTTGCATTCTAGGGTTGATCATAAACATAATCGTCTTTGGCCCATTCCTAAACGAAATGTACCGATTTACTTCAGCTAAGCTTTGCTTTCGTGCCCTTGTAATTGTCTTTAATAAACAAACGCTTATTTAACTTAAGTTTAAAGTAAAGCTTGAAATATTATTTAAGTTTAACATATTCATCTTGGACCTGCATTTCTCTGCTTCAAACTGAACGTAAAATTCGACAAGACTGTAAGTTGCTTCTAACTTCAGGTACCCTTGCTGTGAGATCATTTATTAATTCATGTACAATATTAAAACTATATCACCTGCTGACTGGTTGCTGTTCTGATTTTTCTATCCTGAAAACTTTTTATGAATTCTTCATCGAGGCTACTTTTGCCAATTGATTTTTCCAGCCTAGATATAGATTAATCTTGCTATGAATATTTCTGCACCTTGTTGACACGCTATCGATATTTCTAGTCAAAAAGCACAGCTGATCAGGCAGCATCTGAGGAGCAAGAGAGTTGGTGTTTCGAGCATAAGCTCTTCACCAGGAATGTCACTTTCTCCTATCAATATTTCTACTTTTATGTTGTATTCTACCATGTGGTACATGTGGAAGCTCTGTGCATCATCGTCACAAAGCATCTTGTCTTTATTGTTCCTCATCTCTCCCCAAACAATTCTGCTTTGTAGATTCCTGAACTTATGTCATCCTTTTCCATTGTGCTAGTACCATCAATAATTAATAGCATGATCTCTGAGATTTCTGTCCTTCCCAAAGGTCTACCCTTTCAACATTCAGTTTGTAATTTGTGTCTGGCTGCAGTACAAGAGCTGCAGCAACTCAAATGGAAGGCCTACCATCATCTGTTTGGTGCAACTCAAGTTGAAAGTAATTTTAAGAGCGTAAGGCCAAAAGACAGGAGCAGAATTAAACCATTTAGCCTATCGCACCTGTTCCATCATTCTCCTGCCTTCTCCTTGTAACCCTTAATCCCCTTACAAATCAAGAACCTATCTTCCTTTGTCTTAAATACAGCTCTTTCACCTGTAATGTGTGTTTCATTAATGCAAATTCATTGTAGCATGCAATCCCGACAAAATCGAATCCCTACAGTGTGGAAACAGGCCCTTTGGCCCAACAAGTCCACACCGAACCTCTGAAGAGTAACCCATTCTCCTACCAAATTATCCTATATTTACCCCAGACTAATGTACCTAGGGTGTAGGTTTGCTCGCTGAGCTGTAGGTTTGATATCCAGACGTTTCATTACCTGGCTAGGTAACATCATCAGCGGCGACCTCCAAGTGAAGCGAAGCTGTTGTCTCCTGCTTTCTCTTTCTATCTTTCTCCTGGATGGGGTTTCTGGGGTTTGTGGTGATGTCATTTCCTGTTCGATTTCTGAGGGGTTGATAGATGGCATCTAGATCTATGTGTTTGTTTATGGCGTTGTGGCTGGAGTGCCAGGCCTCTAGGAATTCTCTGGCATTAATGTACCTAACCTACACATCCCTGAGCACTATGGGGCAATTTAACATGTACATCTTTGGATTGTAGGAGGAAACCGGAGCAAACCCAGGCAGACACGGAGAGAATGTACAAACGCCACACAGTCACCCAAGGGTGGAATCGAACCTGGGTGCCTGGCGCTGTGAGGCAGCAGTGCTAACCACTGATTGATGATTTGGGGACACTATTACTAAAGCGTGAACTTTTAAAGTGTGTATTGGTTATAACGTGATTCTGGCCCCATTAGTTGAAATGCACTATAGATAAAGGAGTACTTGTGAATGTATGTACTTAGATTTTGAGAAGATATTTTGTTGAGATCATCACTGCTTTTATTCGATTTTCTCATTTTTTGGTTTGGAAATGTGAGCTGATGTTGAGAGTTGAATTTTGGACTTCAGACAGCAGTTTCTCTTTAGAAAAGACAAGAACAAACAAACTGATATTAACTGGCCTGGAAAGGTTATTTGCAGGTTGGTTATTGTTATAAGACTTTGACAGACATTGCAACACCTGAGATGTATCATGCTGAAGGACTGGCGGCCACTTGAATGCTGTTCTTTTTGACTAGAAATATCGATAGCATGTCAGCAAGATGCAGAAATATTCATATTAATCTATTATAATCTATCATCATTCATCTATATCTCGGCTGGAAAAATCATGTAATGCTATTACGTGATTTTCTTATAACATGGGATTGCACGAGACAGGAACGGGATTGCACATTATAGCAGAACCGATTGTACACTCAATGACTTGGCCTCCACTGTGAAGCAATAGGTTTTGTCATGGGTGATCCCTGGTAATGGAGGGACTGTGCAAAAGGCTAAACGTTGGGACTTTATTCACTGAAGTCAATAAGAACATGAGGTGATCTCAATGAAACATATAGGATCCTAAAGGGGTTTGAAAGGATAAATGCTGAGAGGATGATTCCCCTCATGAGAGAGTCTAAAACCAGAGAATATAGTCTTAGAATAAAGAGGCACAAACTTAAGACTCTGATGAGGAGGTATTTCTTCTCTCAGTTGGTTGAGAGTCTCTGGAACTCCTTGTTACAGAGAGCTGTAGGGGCAGAGTCCTTGTGTATATTTAAGGCTGAAAGACATTGATTTCCATTCTGATCAAGAATCTAAGGGTTATGGGGAAAGGGCAGGAAGGTGGACGTGAGGAATGAGGAATGTTGGATTAGCCATGATTCTATTGAATGATAGAGCAGGTGCAAGGGGCTGAATGGCCTACTCCTGTTCTCATTTGTTATGGTCTAATTACTATGTACAAAAATTTAAATCTCAAGACATCTTTAAAATAATCTGCAGATTTTGCATTCCTATATTTCACGTAATAATATCATTCAGATCCCATTATTGTATCTGCAACATTTTTCCCAAATAGTAAATCAAAAAGTATATCTTATTTTTCTCCAGTGCAAATTCCAAAGTATTTTTGCATCAACCCATTAATTGCCTTTCACCTGAAGCAACATATTGACTGAAGAGGTAATAGTTAATTGAATTTACAAGCTTGCTTGTTGGTGACTGTGAGGAAATGGATCCATACTGGCATTGCATTACTGTAAAAAATCAGAAGGCTTACTTGAGACCTGGGGAGAGACAGCTCCCTCAAGTTGGAAAGTTTCAAGGTTATTTCTGTCTCAGAAATTATCCGAGAAATCCACCTAAATGACTAGTCATCCTTGACACATAAGAACAATGTATATTTTTACCACAGTCAGAAGACATTGCAGAAAACAATTTTGTTTCGACAGGCTGAGGTATGAAATATCTTGACTAACTCAGTTTGGCATGTCTTCCCAAGTCGTCATCTGCAAATTAATGATTTGCATTTTTTAAATAGTTTAGTGATTTTACCTGAAACAATCATAGACTATAGGTAACACAAGATGAAGAACAGCCATGAAAACACAGGGACAGAAAGAGGTCATTTAGTCTTACACGCATGTTCCACTAGCCTAGTATAATGGTAATATCACTGGGCTGGTTATCCAGATAAACCCAAACTACTGTTCTGGGTGACATGGGTTCAGATCCCAGCCATGCAAATGGTGAAATGTATATCTTAAAAAAAAAGTCTGGAATTTTGAAATAAACTGGCCTAATGTTGATTGTTATGAAGTCCATCACGGTGTCTAATTGACTTCAGTGGAAGGAAATCTGCCATCTTTACCTGGTTCTGGTCTGGGCTACATGTAACTCCAAATCCACAGCAATGTGGTTCACTCTTAACTACCTCCACATCAGTTAAGAATGGACAATAAAAGCTGATCTACTGATTGATGTCCATTTCCTACAAACAAGTACTAATGTTACTTTCCTATTCTGTCACCATATCCCCCCATGTTATCACAACGTATAAATAGATTTACCTGTCTTGAACACAGTACAATACCACAGCGCTTGAAGATAGAGAATTCAAACTTTTCAGCACTCTCCTTACAGGTCTTTTGGGGAGACAATGGCCTAGTGGCAGTGTTACTGGGCTGTTAATCCAGACTAACCCAGCTAATGTTCTGGAGACCATGGGTTTAAATCTTGCCATGGCAGACGGTGGAATTTGAATCCAATAAAGGCTGGAAGTAACAGCCTATTGAACATGAAACTATTGTTGACTTTTGAAAAAGACTTACCTGGTTTACTTTTCGGAAAGGAAATCTGCCATCCTTACCTAATCTGGCCTACATGAGATTCCAGAGCAACGTGGTTAACATTTAACTGTTCTCTGGGCAATTAGGAATGGGCAATAAATGCTGGCCTAGCCAGTTACACCCTCATCCTGTAAATGAACAAAGAAAATTGGGTGGCACGGTGGCTCAGTGGTTAGCGCTGGAAATGTGTTGCTGGAAAAGCGCAGCAGGTCAGGCAGCATCCAGGGAACAGGAGAATCGACGTTTCGGGCATAAGCCCTTCTTCAGGAAGGCTCAGTGGTTAGCACTGCTGCCTCACAGTGCCAGAGACCCAGGTTCAATTCCCACCTCAGGTGACTGTGTGGCGTTTGCACATTCTCCCCGTGTCTGCATGGGTTTCCTCCGGGTGCTCCGGTTTCCTCCCACAGTCACAAAGATGTGCAGGTCAGGTGAATTGGCTATGCTAAATTGCCCGTAGTGTTAGGTGAAGGGGTAAATGTATGGGTGAGTGGTGGGTCGGTGTGGACTTGTTGGACCAAAGGGCCTGTTTCCACACTGTAAGTAATCTAATCTAAAATTAAATAAATGTAGAAACTAGGAGCAGGAGTAGGCCATTCAGCCCTTTTGAGTCTGCTCCACCATTCAATATGATCATGGCTGACCATCTAACTCAGTCCCCTGTTCCTGCTTTCTTCCCATATCCTTTAATCCCTTCAGCCTTAAGAACTATATCTAACTCCTTCTTGAGAACATTCAACGCTTTGGCCTCAACTGTTTTCTGCAGCAGAGAATTCCACAGGCTCCCCATTCTCTGGATGAAGGAATTTCTCCTTATTTCAGTCCTAAGTGTGCCCGTCATTATTCTCGATCTGCTTCCCAAGTTTTCAATCCCATACCTGGGGAAACATTCTTTCAACATCTGTCATGATTAGCCCATTAAGAATTTTGTGAGCTTCAATGAAGTCAATGAGATTCTTCTAAACTCTGGAGAATACAGGTCTGGTTTACATAAATAAAAACAGAAATTGCTGGAGAAACTCAGCAGGTCTGGCAGTACCTGTGGAGAGAAACCAAAGTTTGGTTTCAAGTCTAGTGATCCTTCTTCAGAATTGTTAACAGGTCAGAAGATAAAGTAATTACGCTGATGACAGAGTGTTTTGGGGGCTGATGAGAGAGGAGTGAGCAGATAGGTGGAGACAGTGCCCAGATAGAGAGAGAGAGAGAGAGAGAGAGAGAGAAAGAGAGATAAAAGGTTATTTAGACAAAGACATGGAACAAGAAAACCTAGAAAGATGAGAATGGGGACTGAGTGGGTCTTAATCTCTCCAAACCATTGCAAGGTATGTATATGTTTTGTATTAATTTAAGTGGAGCTCCAAAAATGGCCAGCAACATTCTCTACAATAATTAATGCTGATCTGCCTTAATTAGAGCAGGCGCTTTCCATATTTGGAAGTGAGATCACAAGCAAAAGGAACAAGGGTAGTCCAATCGGCCTCTCAGAGCTGTTATACCATCTATTACAATCATGGCTGATCTTTTAACTCAACACCAACTTGCTTCCCAATCCTCATGTTGTCCTCAGTATCCTGTCTGATATTTATCCCTCAGCCAACATCACCAAAACCAGGTAGAATTAGAAGTTTAAGAGTGAAAATTGGATAATGTCGCCACACAGGACACCATCTTAGGTACAAAGCACATCGTTACAAATCTTTGATACTAGAACAGAGGATTGAAGAAAAAAGCTAAAAGATCTACATTACAGTTCTTCCTGGTATAAATTAGGAAAATAAAGAATTAAAGTTGAAAGATAAACATTACAGTCCTCCTATAGCTTGCAGTCGCTCCATGCTGGAAGCTTTCCACACGTGATCTCACTCTCCCTAAACTGGCCAAGCAAGCCGTTGACCACCATCTGTGTCAGGCTGACCACACCGGGCCCCCAACCCACCAACCACCCTGATCCAGATATGTTGGTGAATGTCAAATTGCTGTTGGTGGGATCTTGCTGTGTGGAAAACGGCTGCAGTATTTTGCAAGTTATAACAGTGGCGACTATTCAAAAGCAATGATTTGACTACAAATCTCTTCAGGACTCCTTGATGTCCTGTTGTACCAAGAGATGGCTCTCTTTTTACAACAGCAATTTTAGAATTTTGAAGAATTATTTCTGGGATGTGGGTGCCACTGGCCAGGCCAGCATCTATTACTCAGAGAGCAGCTAAATGTCAACCATATTGCTATGGGTCTAGAGTCACATAAAGGCTAAATCAGAGAAGGGCACTAGATTTCCATCCCTAAAAGGCATGAGTGAACCAGCTGGGTTTTCCCCCAACAATCATTGGCGTCTTAATTCGAAAATTGTTTAAATGGAATTTTAATTCCACCAGCTGCCATAGTAGGGTATGAGCCCCAGTCCCCAGAGCGTGACCTGTGTTTTAGGATTAATAGTCGAACAATAATGCCACTAGGCTATCACCTGTCCCAAATTGCCAAGTAACAGACTAAATCTACCAATCAGTGAACAACCTTCCTGTGTAAAATATGTTGGTGTTCAAAAATGAAGCACATTTTACTCCAGTGTAAAGTTCATAGAATCCCTATGCTATAAGTCCACACAAGCCCTCTGAAGAGCATCCCACCAAGACCCATCCCCTCTACCCTATCCCAGCATTCCCATGGCTAACCCATCTTGTCTACACATCTCTGGATGCTACAGCATGGCCAATCCACTTCACCTGCATGTCTTTGGACAGTGAGAGGAAACCCACGCAGATGTACTAACTTTACACAGTTACCCAAGGCTGGAATTGAATCCAGATCCCTGGCACTGTGAAGGAGCAGTGTGTGAACCACTAAGTCACCATGTTGCCCAATTCTGAACCAACTGAGCTATTTTGACTTTGGTTAGAAATGGTTTTGCCTTGTTGCTCAATTCAATTTGTAATTTGGGGGATGCCAATGGACTTAACAATTTGGGAGAGATGGAAGAGCAAGTTAATGGCTGATTATCAATTATTCTCACTGTGGGGCAATGAGTAGGTGAACCATTCTGAGTGAATGCTTTCCGAGGAAGCACTGTTACGACGGAGGGAGTGGACAGTGGAGTTAGAGTTCTGAAACAGCCTTTCATCTGACAATGAATAAACTTTACTTCAGGTGTTTACTTCCTATCCATTCATCTTCAAAGTGATTATGAAAAGGTGAATATGGACTAGACAAGATTAATTATCACAGTGCTCTAATTGCTTTCCCAGAGCGTCTGTTAAATAACTAATTTTAGCAGAAAAGGCATGCAAAAAGAATAATTAGAATTGGCAATGGAGAGGAAACACCCAATTAGAACCAAGTCTTCCTCTGTTCAAAAGATGGGAGGAATCCTTGTTTTTTTCAATCTGATAAATGACCCACTAACAACATCTCAGGATTCTCTTATTTTAGAATGTCTAATGCTTAATTATGTAAATGTCTTGATCATGATGAAAAAAGAGCCCTGAAATAATGACCCTTTAATGATTCTCATGCAACTAATGAGCCACTTAAGCCATTTAAATGTCGAAATGTCATTAATCCTGCTGTGGAGCGTGCCATATCTGTACAGAATAGGAATTATATGAAAAGGATGCAGGAAAAGAAGCCTTGGGTGCACCATTGCACGAAATATTCTGGCAGCCAATCGTCAAGGTATGGGTGGAGCGCGCCCAATTGCCCTCTGTTGTTCTCCAGGCTGAAGCTGACAAACCAGCCTCCAAATTGCGATGAATTTACACAACAGACCATTCAGGCCAACAGGTCTATCCTCTGCTCAAGACTTCTTCCATTCTACTTCATCTACCTATCAAACTCTCATAGAGTTATAGAGATGTGCAGCACGGAAGCAGACCCTTTGGTCCAACACATCCATGCCGACCAAATATCCCAACCTAATCTAGTCCTATTTGCCAGCACTTGGCCCATCTCCCTCTAAACTCTTCCTATTCATATCCCCATCCAGATGCCTTTTAAATGTTGCAATTGTACCAGCCTCCACCACTTCTTCTGGCAGCTCATTCCATACATGTACCACCCCCTGCATGAAAAGTTGCCCATTTAGGACCCTTTTAAATTTTTCCTCTTTCACCCTAAACCTATCCCCTCCAGTTTTGGACTACCCCACCCCAGGGAAACGACCTTGCCTATTTATCCTATCCATGCCCCTCAGGATTTTATAAACCTGTATTAGATCACCCCTCAGCCTCCGAGGTTCCAGGGATAATAGCCCCAACCTATTCAACCTCCCGTGTCTCTGCAGTGAATCTGCGCTGTCACCTGAATATTCCCTTGGGGTAATGAGTTCCACATTGCAAATGGTTGCCGGGTAAACAACGTCACCCTTTTCTTTTTCTTTATCCTTTCATGAGATGTAGGCATTGTTGACAATACCAGCATTTGTTGCCCATCCCTAATTGCCCTGATGTTGGCTGGCATTTCCATTTTTCCTGACAGGTTTACCCTCTAAGATCTCATACCATATTGGAAATTGTTTGTTGCGCCAGAGTCTCCATATCCATTTGAAGGAGTTTGGAGATGTGATCAAGTCTGTCCCATCTGGTTACACACTTCCCAAGTCCCCATCTCTAGATAACCGTGCAATGCTAAGTAACTACAGTTGCTATACCTCAAGGATTCACTCCTTGCTGAGCTACAGACAAGATATGAATGCAATCTCTTCACCTTCCAGTGAAACCATAAGCAAATGGGGTTACTATTGACCAGAAACTGAACTGGAGTCACCATGTAACTAAACAGTTACAAAACCAGCTCAGAGACTAAGAAACTCAACAAGTAACTCAACTCCTGACTCCCAAAGCCTGTTCACCATCTAGAAGGTATAAGTCAGGAGTGTGATGTAATGCTCCCCACTTACCTGGATTGGTGCAGCTCTAACACTCAGGAAGCTTGACACCATCCAGGAAAAAGCAGTCGCTTGTATCAACATCAAATAGACCAAGTCCAATTAGTGATACCCATGTCCCACAAATGAAGAGAATAAAATCCTGTAGGAACCAATTATCTCAACATGACTCTTCCAAAATTCTTCGATCTCAAAATAAAATGCGTCTTTTTCGTCCCCATGGATGCAGCCGAATGCACTGCTTCCGCCCTCTGACTCCCTAGTTATGCATCACTTCCTTTGGAGACATCATCCACGATACCATGACCACACCCATTCCAGAGACAATCTGCACCCCCATTCCCTACTCCTGGCCCACACCAGGTCTTAGCCCCCAGCCCTGTGTGTTTTTACCATCCCCCTAGACTTGCCCCTCACTGAGGATGAATGATCAGTTATCAGTAAAGGCCTCACCTTCAGCCCACTATGCTTCCAGATCAATGAATTCAACACACGTCATGACATTGAATTTTTCTTTCACCACCTCCACCTCTGTGCTTGCATTTTCCATCAGCACTCTCACCCACCCTCCGAGGGCCCTCTCTCCTTCCTCGAATACATTCCATCCACTTGGACACCCCGTGCTGATCTGTTACATGCCCTCAATCTCAAAATAAAATTCCAAGGTCGTCTCCTCTTCCACAATTCTGGTCAACAATGTTCCATCTAAGATGCCTTCTCAAACTGCTGCTGTCCATTTGGTGGATGTCCAACAGGTTTATGTGGACACACTAGCTTTCAGAGCACCGCTCCTTCATCAGCAACGCTCCCAAAGCTAGTACTTCCAAATAAACCTGTTGGACTATAACCTGGCGTTGTGTGATTTTTAACTTTGTCCACCCCAGTCCCACACCGACACCTCCACATCATGGACATACGCTGTATTTCCAAGTCAGGATGGTGAGTGGCTTAGGGAGTAATCTGTCGATGTTGGTGTTCTTATGTATCTGATTGGTTTTTCAGAGGGTGGGTAAGTGCCAAACATGTCACTGTGAGTCTGGATTCACATGTCGGTCACATCATGTAAGGATGGTAGAAGTCCTTTCCTAAAGGATCATTATTGAGCCAGTTGGGTTTTCTTGATAATTGATAGTAGTTCCATGTTTACCAGAAGTAACAGTAGCTATCAATGTGTCATCATTGTGTAATGATAGGCAAAAAAAAACCCATGGCATTTAACTATATTAAAGGGTACTGCATAAATGCAGTTTTGTTGTTACAGTGAGGGTTCTGTGTCTTTAACAGGCCAACATCAATGCTATGCTCTGAGCTGGCAGATTTTGATATGTGGTGTGCTGAGACACAATCACTGAAGGGTGAGAAATGTGTCCAAATGAAGCCTTGGAAATGTAAGGGAACAATGCTAACAGATCAAACAAAATCCCAGCATAACCAGGTTAGCCTTGAAAAGCCAACCATTCCAATTAGGTCTGGCAGCATCTGTGGACAGATAGAGGTATCCCCTGCTATCCGAGGGTGGAAGGTTCCTATGAAACCTTTCAAAAGCTGAAATGGCATAACGCTAAGAAGCGATTACCATTAATTTTAAATGGGCAAAATTTTGCCTTCTCTTGTAAAAGCAAAAATCCTCTTCGGATTTCTTTTGGTTAGCAAAGGACAGGTACTAATTGGTTAGCAAAAAACAGGTACTAATGTAGGTCTTTCCTAAAAACGAAGTGGGGTAAAGCGAACTTTCAAAAAGCAGGAGATACCTGTAAACAGAATTAACAGTTTGGGTTGGTACAATTCTGCTTCAGGTCTGATGAGTTCTTCCGAAGAAGTTACATCACACTCGAAACATTAAGGCTGTTTCTCTCTCCACAGATGCCACCACATCCGCTGAGTTTCTTCAGCACTTCCTGTTTTTATTTCAGATTTCTCGAAACCGTGATATTTAGCATTTATTGATCCCAACCAGCCCTTGTCTGAAAGAAACCAAAGAACTGCGGATGGTGGAAATCAGAAACAAAGAGAGAAATTGCTGGAAAAGCTCAGCGGGTCTGGCAACGGTTGTGGAGAGAAATCAGAATTAATGTTTTACATCCAGAACTGATGGTGGCTAGGAAAAGATTGGTATATATACTGCAGATCATCGAGTCTATAGATTGGTATATATGCTGAAGATGGAGCCATGGGAGGGGTTAGGAGTAAACGATGGGTGGAGATTGAACTCTGAGAGAGGGAAAACAAGAATGGATAAGGATCAGCCTTTGGAGAATGTTAGTCCCTAATGGGAACCATTAGACAGGGCCTGGTGTGTGGGGGTTAGAGTAAGGACATGGGAGAAGGTACTCAGGCCCTAAAATTATTGAACTCTATATTGAGTCCTGGAGGCTGCAGGGTCCCCAAGCAGAAAATGAGATGCTGTTCTTCCAGCTTGCTCTGAGCTCAGCTAGAGCACAGCAGCGAGCAGGTGTGTTGAAATGTCAGGCAACTGGAAGCTTGCAGGTCGAATGGAGGTGTTCTGCAAAGTGGTCACCCAGTCTCTGCTTTGTCTCCCCAGTGTAGAGGAGACCACGTTGTGAGCAACGAACACAGTTGATATTCCATGGCTCACCCCAGAAAGATAGAAGCCTTGCTTTCCGAATGTCAGCTGTGATTTAGCTGGAAGCCTTTTTGCCTTTGGTTCATTTGGTCCTGGGTTCAATTCCTAGGGAGTGAGCAACTCTCAAGATTGGTACAGCAGGTGTCTGAGGGGGAGCAGCACTGTCTGAGGTACTTCCCTTCAATCGAGACACCTGCAGATATAAAACAGTGAGGTTATCTCCAGAATCTGGCAAATATCTGTCCCTTAGTCCCCATCACAAAAAGGAACAAATTAACAGGATATTATCATGTTGCTGTTTGAAGGAGTTTACAGTGAACACATTGGCTGCTGTGATTTTATTTTACATCACTACATTGATAATAGTTTAAATTAAATGCTTGCAGTTGTGAAAATGCTATCCATGTATAAATTTTACTTCCATTTTTCTGTCTTTGGTGGTGAGAATTTGATAACCATCACCTAAGAGCGAAATGCAGATGGATTGCAGGATGACTGTTCAAATACAAAGGATTACGAAGGATTCAGCACTGAAAGGAAACAATTTTGTCAGCCGTACTTTTTGTGCGATTAATCCAAAACTAATCCCAATGTCTTGTTACTGCTCCTCTTCTGTCTCAAACACTTCCCTCAAAAAATGCAAACTTAATTGCAGGGGATTTGGGAAACATTGCCTGACTCAATCAGCTACAGTGTGAGAGAAGTGATTACTGTCAAACAGGAACACTAGGCACAGATAGACTTGATGCAATTTAATTTATGACAGAGAGGACACACAGAATGCAGAAAGATTTCAGATCAGCTATTCTTGATTCCATTGGCACCAAACATACAAGGTCAAGATCAGAGTGCTGCTGGAAAAGCACAGCTGGTCAGGATGAAGGGCTTTTGCCTGAAACATCAATTTTCCTGCTCCTCGGATGCTGCCTGACCTGCTGTGCTTTTCCAGCACCACTCTAATCTTGACTCTGATCTCCAGCATCTGCCGTCCTCACTTTCACCTACCAAACATACAGGTATAAACATAGAAATGGTTATCAGAAGAAAACAACTTACTTACAGTGGACAACTCTTGCTGTGCTATGGAATTCAGAACAACCATGGGTTTAGATTAGATTAGATTACTTACAGTGTGGAAACAGGCCCTTCGGCCCAACAAGTCCACACCGACCCGCCGAAGCGTAACCCACCCATTCCTGTACATTTACCCCTTTACCTAACTCTATGGGCAATTTAGCATGGCCAATTCACCTGACCTGCACATCTTTGGACTGTGGGAGGAAACCGGAGCACCCGGAGGAAACCCACGCAGACACGGGGAGAATGTGCAAACTCCACACAGTCAGTCGCCTGAGTCGGGAATTGAACCCGGGTCTCTGGCGCTGTGAGGCAGCAGTGCTAACCACTGTGCCACCGTCAACTCTTTATCTGAGGAAGAAGTTAGCTGAGGAACTAACTGAGGACAAAGCTAACTGATGTCTTGTTCAGAAGCCTCTGTGCCATTGTGTGCCGCAGAATTGCCGGTTCGCTGTCGGCAATGAGGAATTTTTGCGGCAGCACTGGATTGCACTGCTGGCTTGCAGCACCAGGGACCTGGGTTCAATTCCAGCCTCTGGTGACTCTGTATGTATGTGTGTGTGTGGAGTTTGCACATTCTCCCTGACTCTGCGTGGGTTTCCTCCGGGTGCTCTGGTTTCCTTCCTCCAGTCCGAAGATGTGCAGGTCAGGAAGATTAGCCATGGGAAATGCAGAGTTGCAGGGATTGGGGCAGGTCTGGTGGGATTCCAGCATCTGTGTCAACTCGATGGGCTGAATGGCATACATCTATACGGTAGTAATTGTACATTCTATGAAATGCTGGCCAATGATGACAAATGGTTATCCTTTAGTCCCTCATGCACAAACTGTAGTCAGGATTAAAACTGATGTGAAATGCAATGGGCGATTGAAGCCCTCTGGCACAGGTTCCTGCCTCTATTTGGTTCTTGTTTCTGCTTCTGCTCATGGCCTCTGGCTCTTACCCAACCAGCAAATTCGCTTGTCCCGCACCTTCCCTCTTCATCGTCTGCTGGTGTAGGCCCCAAAGACAGAATGGCCTGGTAACTGCAGGGAATACCCAACAAAGGGTAGGACTCGGGTAGCTGAACTCACTCAAAGTCAGGAGCTGGAGGTTCTGCTGGCTGTATGTTGCAGTGGTATTTGTTACTTGTACATGGAAAAGACAGCACTAATACCAGGAGCTGGAAGGCAGTTTGGGGCAAACAACATCACAAACTCTGAGCTATGCAAGATATTGGACCATCCATTACAAGAACGTGAATGTGAGCTTGTACTTTTGTCTTTAACATCAAGTTAAATACCCCGTGGAACATCACAGGAGCATGATGGATGGGGATTTAACTTTGAGTCGGAGATATTAAGATGGATAACTAAAAGCTCAACCAAAGGAATAGGTAGATCTTAAGGAGTGGAGAGAACGTCAGAGAGATGGAAGGGTTTAGTGAGGAAGCTCCAGGGCTCAAATAGCTGAAGGCACAGCCATGAATGGTTGAGTGATCGGATGTGTAAAAGCTTAGGATTAGAAAACTGAGCAGGTTTGCAGAGCCAATTGGAGAATACAAACAAATCAACCCCCTATATCAAATGGCACTGACAGTGCAGGGAACATTGGCATCATAAAGTCCTAACCCTAACTCTGACCTTAACCTTACCTAACCTTTAATGATTAGAAGCTGCTTACTCCCCTGAGCCCAGGAGAATAGGGAAGGGTGAAGTGAATGTTGCATGCTTGTATGGAACAAGCTGTCAGAGGAGGTGGTGGAGGCTGGGTTTAAATGAAAGGGTGACCGGATGGGTATATGAATAGGAAGGGTTTAGAGGCTATGGGCCAAATACTGCTAACTGGGACCGGATTAATTTAGGATGTCTGGTCAACACGAGTTGGACCAAAGGGTCTGTTTCTGTGCTGCACATCTCTGTGACTATAAATGCTTTCCATCTAGCTGCATTGGAGACCGCCCAATGCCCATTATCAATGCCAACCCAAACACCTACAGGGCAGAGATTATGTATCTTTCTCCCACCACCAGTCATATCTACCACACCCCCATTCCCAGTACTGGTTATACCTAATACGGTCTGTTACAGGAAACCTGAGCATGCTTTAAAAGACCGTGAAGCTGTGAATGCTACAGACCGACAGATTTCTGCTCCCTTGACTTGGTGAGAGAGAGCTGGTGGAAATAGAAAATAATTAGTTGAGTTTGCCCTGGAGAGATATTCACCTGCATCTTGCCAATTCCCAAAGTGTTGGGAGGGAAGAGCTATTGGAGACCTTCTCAACTCATCAGCGATTAAGGTCTTCGTGTGTTAATTAATGATCACTTAACGGCTTGAACTCATCACTAACCCAGTTAACCTGTCTTCCTTTTCTGTTGTTCCCAGCTGCTGGGGGAGCAGTATGTTCTGCCTGCCAGCTAATGTGGAGGAACATCAGACACAGAGAATTCTGGAGAAACTCAGCTGGTCTGGCAGCATCTGGCAGCTAACATGTGAGTCAAGGATGACCGTTCCTCAGAGTCCAAGTGTCAGTTCTGAAGAAGAGTCTTACTGGACTCAAAACACAAACTGTGTTTTTCTCAGCACAGATGTTGCCAGACCTGCTGAGTTCTTCCAGCACTATCTATTTTTGTTTATCAACTCCATTTACCCAGCTTGGTTTCATTTTCAATTGTGATGTTGCCCTTCCTCACCCCCCACCCCCCCCCCCCACCGAAAAAAACCCATCAATCACAGAGTTAAATCTTTCAACAGGCCACTCCGCCCATCAGCAGCAACCTCTCCATAGCCTAAATAGCTTTTAGGGAAGAGAATTCTAAATTTATACTGGACTTTGTGAATAGATATGCTTCTTGATATCCCACCTGGCTGTAATTTTAAGGTTTTGCTCCTCCCCTCTGAGAAAATTGTTTCTTATTTTCCAGAACGCAGTGGCATTTTCCTTAAAATTACAAATGGGCGGAGTGGCCTGTTGAAAGATTTAACTCTGTGATTGATGGTTTTCTTTCGGTTGGGGGAGGTGGGGGGGTGAGGAAGGGCAACATCACAATTGAAAATGAAACCAAGCTGGGTAAATGGAGTTGATAAACAAAAATAGATAGTGCTGGAAGAACTCAGCAGGTCTGGCAACATCTGTGCTGAGAAAAACACAGTTCGTGTCTTTTATCAGGTTTCCCTCAGCTGCACCTGTTAATCCACCATTGGAAGTGATGAACATATACGAAACATCAAGAGTGACACATTGGCGAGGCTAACCTCTCCCTTGAGTCGGTATCGGCTTTTTATCATGTCATCCACCAACATCACCGTCAGGCTCCCATAGTCTCACAGCACCTACCTAGCAGACGAGTCAGCTTATGGATGGTAGAGGTTTCTTCTACTCATGTCCATGGATCTAATCATCCTGAACTAGAGCGTGGGAGAGTGGAATGGTTATAACTGGCTTGGAATTTTAAACCATCAGACACCATGCTCATTGGATCCAACCATGGAAGAGGAAGACCAGAAAAATGTTGAGAAATTAAGCTTCAGGCTGTGGGAAGGTGCTGCCTATATTGTAGAAAAATACATGAGACTGTACCCTGAGCAGAATAATGATGCTCTAAGCTAACCACCACCTCTCTTCAGATTCTCATAAGGCTCCAATTTGTGGAAGCCACATTAATTCATTTCAATTCACAAGTAAAGTACTGCTGGACAGACAATTATCTGGGCAAACATGAGGACTGCAGATGCTGTCTAGATTAGAGTGGTGCTGGAAAAGCACAGCAGGTCAGGCTCCTCAGATGCTGCCTGACCTGCTGTGCTTTTCCAGCACCATTCTAGTCTCGACAATTATCTGGAATAAATTAGCATTGAAGGTTCTAGCAATAAGGAATCATAATGGGTCCATTACTGAGCAGAAAAGCACGTTCGAGTGTCACGCATGGCGAGAAATGGGCAGTAAATAAACAACTGCAATCTGAACACCTGGGAGGAATCTTCATTTTTACAAAACCTTCCTCCAAGAGATTGGTTGGATGAGTAGAGTCCTTTCTAGCTCAAAAAATGTTTCTACTTTCACATGTCCCATCATTGATTCTTGAAATTCATAAAAATTATAGAATGTGCTTTAACTGTGCACCTTTTTACAATATGACGCTCTCGACCACCTCCACTCAGCTCCATTGGTATAGACAGAGGTGTGCCCTCCACCTTGCTTCCTGAAGTTAATGACCAGTTCCTTCCCTTTGCTGACATTGAGGAAGAGATAGTTATCTTCACACCATGCCACCAAACGCTCTACCTCCTCTCCCTCAAATTTCAAATCGAATATTGACTTCACTTTCTGTAGCTGTAACATTAAATTCCTTACTCTGTTCTATTACCCTAATGCACTTTGTATGGTATGACCTGCCTGCACTGTATGCAAAACAAAACTTTTCACTTTACCTAGGTACATGTGACAATAATAAATCAGATCAGATTATAAATGTCAGTCGGATTGGCTTGTTTTAATTTTTGATTCACTCATAGGATGTGGGCGTTGCTGACTGACGCAGTATTTATTACCTGTCTCTAGTTGTCTTTGAGAAGGTGATGATCAGCTGCCGCCTTGAACCATTGCAACCCCCCAGCTGTTGTTAGACCTGACTCACTGAAACATATTGAAACCACTGAAGACACTTTAATCGCCAGGAAGCCATTCCAAACTATTCTCAGTTCCTTTTGCTTTTCCAGCTACGTAACTTCAACTCCCTGTCTGTCACAGTGAGAGGCACATTGAAGATTCTTCCCACTAGCTACAGGTAAGATATTTTGCAACCACAGTTAAAAAGCCAGAAACTAGGACTTATAAATCTGAGTACCAGGTCTTCTGTGCATCCTGTGTACTGATCAATAGACAACTCTTCCTTTCTATCTGTCTGTCTAGAATGCTTGAAGACAGAATCTATCTATAGAGTTCAATGATATTTTGCTGATATTATGGGTGTCACGGTGGTTAGCACTGCTGCCTCATAGCGCCAGAGACCCGGGTTCAATTCCCGCCTCAGGCGACTCTCTGTGTGGAGTTTGCACATTCTCCCTGTGTCTGCGTGGGTTTCCTCCGGGTGCTCCGGTTTCCTCCCACAGTCCAAAAAAATGTGCAGGTTAGGTGGATTGACCACGCTAAATTGCCCGTAGTGTTAGGTGAAGGGGTAAATGTAGGGGAATGGGTCTGGGTGGGTTGCGCTTTGGCGGGTCGATGTCGACTTGTTGGGCCGAAGAGCCTGTTTCCTCACTGTAACTAATCTAATCTAATAACCTGCACCTTAACCCTATAGTTACCCTCTCATTTCCCATTTTAATAGCAACATGAATCACATGGGCCTTCTATCCAGGAAGAAATAACAAGGAAGATGATCTCATAGGAAACTATGTTCTAACAGAACGAGACAGGTTAATGCAGGAAGGGTATTCCCAATGATTGTGAAGTCCAGAACCAAGAGTCACAGGCTAAGGAACCAGGGTAAGCGATATAGGACTTAGGAAATATCTTCATCCAGAGAGAGGAGCCTATGGAATTCTGTGCCACAGAAAGCAGTTGAGGCCAAAATATTGGATGTTTTCCATAAAATCTTTCTTGAAACATAATTCTTCAGGTTAAAAGTATCAAAGGATAGGGAGAGAAAGTGGAAACAGGATATTGTGTTGGATAAGCAGCCAGGATCATAATGAAAGGAGGTGCAGGCTCAAAGGATGGAATGGCTTTCTCCTGCTCCTATTTCCTGTGTTTCTGTGGAATTACCTTCGCGGTATCCGAGTCCATTTTTTCCTGGAATTAAATATACAATTCAAAGTACAGCTGCACCATTTTGAAAACTGGAAGTCAGCTTTTAAAATAATGTTCCGGAATTTTTAAAAAAAGCTTCAATTAAAATGTTCCCTCGCGACCTTCAGTATAAGGAAAACTCATCCTATTGAAGTCTGAGATTCCAGCCCCACCCCAGTGTGTTCAGCTCTTTACTGCTGTATGATCTGAAGAGGTTACAAAGACAATCAGTCGTAGCCATGTGAGGTTCCGCTGCAGGAAGAGACATTCTCATTAGTGTTAAATCACAAGCAGTTTAAGATTAGCAGTCTTGGTTGTAGTATGGCTCACTTTCAGCTGCCAGGAGTCACATGTATTCACACCAGTTAGAATAAAATCATAGAATCTCTACAGTATGGAAGCAGGCATTCGGCCCATCAAGTCCACACCACCCCTCTGAAGAGTATCCCAACCAGATCCACCAGCCAACCCTTGCCCCCACCAACCCCATCCCTGTATCCATGCTTTTCCCATGGCTAATCCACCTAGCCTACATATCCCTAGACACTGTAGAGCAATTTAGCATGGCCAATCCACCTAAGCTGCACATCTTTGGACTGTAGGAAGAAACCGGAGTACCCGGAGAAAACCCACACAGACACTGGGAGAATGCGCAAACTCCACACAGACAGTCGTCCGAGGCTGGAATCGAACAGAGGTTCCTGGTGCTGAGAGGCAGCAGTGCTGACCACTGAGCCACTTTGAAGATGTCACATTGGACTTGAAAGATTAGCATTTGACGTTTTCTCTCTCCACAGATGCTGCCAGCCCCGCTGAGTTTCTCCAGCACTTTTGGTTTTTATTTCACATTGCCAGTATTTGCAATATTTTATTTTTAAATGAAGCTAAGAGATGGGACTGATATATCATTAGTAAACAATAGTGTTGAGAAATAGTTTGAAATTTTGTTTTGCTGTTTTATCTGAAGATCTTTCTAAACTGTGTGAGACAGAGAGCTTTGGGACTTTTTTTGAGTAATAATTTTGTGTTCTTTTGCTTTTTATCTTTTTTTGTTGTCGTTGGCTGGGCCAGCATTTATTGTCCGTCATTAGCTGCGCTTGAGAAGGTGAGGGTGAGCTGCCTTCTTGAACCGCTGCAGTACATGTGCTGTAGGTAGACCTACAATGCCCTTCGAGAGGGAACCGGAGGATTTTGACTGTGACACAGAAGGACACTGTGTTATATTTACAAGTCAGGATATTGACAGGGTTGGAGGGGACCCTCTACAGATCTGTGGTCATGTGTTCAGTGACTAACCATCATGATAACCCATCTGCCACAATTAAACTTGTGATCTATCAAGCCAAGTTTCATTCTGAGATTCAACTACTTCAGCGTTACCATCAACTGGTAGCACACCATTAGCACAAGGTAAAGACTTCACAATAACTGGCAGGAAACTCAACACAAACGACACATTGTGATCCACTGCCCAGATGTTGACTGAATGGAAAACCTTCCTGTTAGTGTAGATTACACAGGATGCAGTGAAGGGTGGCAGAGGGAGATGGTAAAGGGGCTCTGTTTCTTATTTTGTTCCCTCTATGCCAAAAGTTATGCATGGCTTTCAGATCAGCCATGATCTTATTGAATGGCAGAGAAAACTCAATGGACTGGATGGCCTAATCAGGGTCCTAGGTCTTATGCTGAATAAACGCATCAGTGGCCTTCTCACTGTCATAATACGCTGCAATTTAATCCATGTTGCTGGGTGAAAATTCTAGAACTCCCTCCCTAAGGGCATTATGGTACAGATTATAGCAGATGGACTGTGGCGGTTCAAGAAGGCAGCTCACCACCACCTTCTCCAGGGGAAACTAGGGACTGGACCCAGCCAGCAATGACCACATCCCGCAAGTGATGCACAGCAAAACTTGCTGCTGTCTCTAAAGACTTGAGGTGGCATTAGCTTAGTTCCCCTAATTAGTGAGGAGAAAGTGAGGTCTGCAGATGCTGGAGATCAGAGCTGGAAATGTGTTGCTGGAAAAGCGCAGCAGGTCAGGCAGCATCCAGGGAACAGGAGAATCGACGTTTCGGGCATAAGCCCTTCTTCATTCCTGAAGAAGGGCTTATGCCCGAAACGTCGATTCTCCTGTTCCTTGGATGCTGCCTGACCTGCTGCGCTTTTCCAGCAACACATTTCCAGCTTCCCCTAATTAGTCACCTTTCTAATCACAGACAATGACATCCAAGGGGAAGTGTCAATGAGCAGGACGGCTAGTTTGCAATGCATTATGACACCAACAGTATGGCTTCAGTTTAGCTTCATCTGAGATTACCATGAAGGGTGCTCCTTCTCAAAGCCTCCCCTTGATTGAGATGTGGTCACTATTGGGTTAAGCTGTCCCCTCCCATCATCTCTCTCTCACAGGAGGGGAGCCCTGTAGACTATGGCCATTACCCTAGTACCAGCCTGTAGTTGGTCCTCCAGCAAGAATTGTTTTTACTGTTTTGCTTACACATTTTCAGGCCTGATTTTTGCAGGTTCTGTCTGTGCAAAGCCTCTATCCTTTCGATAATGGAGCTCGAGCTCATCAGAGAATAAGCCACTGGGTATTTAAAACTAGATTAAGAAGTAAACTCTTTCATCATGTCGTGACTTGGTTGTTATTATGGGGCTCATGTGGTTGGGTAAGCACACTCACTGAGGGCCCCTGTAGGGTTTCATCAAAACATGACAGGCAGGAAGGCAATCATTAGCAAATACTACCCTGAGCTGCATCAACCGGAGTACAATTATTAGAACAAGGAGCTTTGGCGCTTGCCAATAAATCATATTAGAATTGTGGAATAAGCGAGCAGCTATCAAAGACTCTATCTGTAATAAATGCTGCACAGTTTGCAAAAAAGGAGAATGGCTCGTGTTTCTTTTGAGCCGCGTTTAGGTTCAGGGGATGGATTCCGGAAAGTGAGTTCCAAGGTTGCACCACCCCCAGCGTTCCCTCAACTCCACCCGTCCCCATCCCCCTTCCCCACCCCTTCCCCATAAAACTTCAGTTCTGGGAGGGGTCCAATGTTCCAGCAATTTAGTGACTGGAGGGAAGTGGACAGAGGAAACATAGGAAGAAGGAGAGGATGTGTTTTCAAAATGATGCGCAAACAGAGCGAGGGTAATGTGAGAGGAAAAAAAAGTTCTTCCGCACAGCAACACCAACAGCGTGGGTTCAATTCCCATCACCAGCTGAGGTTACTCTGAAGGACTCTCTTTCTCAACCTCTCCCTTTTCTGAGGCATGGTGACCCTCGGGTTAAACCACCACCAGTTGACTCTCTCTTTCTAAAGAGAGAGCAGCCCTCTGGTCCAGTCTGACTTTAGTTAGGGTTCGGAATGCACCATCTGGAAATGTGGTGGAGTGAGGTTCAATTGAGGTGTTGAAGAACTTTCTTTTTAATGATATTAATGTGTGCACAAATGTGTGGGAAAAATAAGGAGATTGGTGCTCGATATTGGATCCAGTTTAGGTACGATGGGCAGATTGACATCCCTCTGGACCAATGTGACAGAAAATAGGCACAAGAGAAGGCTATTCAGCCTTTTAAGCGTGGTCTACTACTCAACATGATCATGGCTGATCATCCAACTTATTCCCCCTGTTCCTACTTTCTCCAAACACCCTCAGATCCCTTTAGCTCCAAGAACTATATCGAAGACCTTACTGAAAGCATTCAATGTTTTGGCCTCAACCACTTTCTGTGGCAAACACTTCCACAGGCTCAACGTTCTCTGGATGAAGACATTTAGAGTCATAGAGTCATAGAGATGTACAGCACGGAAACAGACCCTTCGGTCCAACCTGTCTATGTCGACCAGATATCCCAACCCAATCTAGTCCCACCTGTCAGCACCCGGCCCATATCCCTCCAAACCCTTCCTATTCATATACCCATCCAGATGCCTCTTAAATGTTGCAATTGTACCAGCCTACACCACTTCCTCTGGCAGCACATTCCATACACGTACCACCCTCTGTGTGAAAACGTTGTCCCTTAGGTCTCTCTTATGTCTTTCCCCTCTCACCCTAAACCTATGCCCTCTCGTTCTGGACTCCCTGACCCCAGGGAAAAGACTTTATCTATTTACCCTATCTATGCCCCTCATAATTTTGTAAACCTCTATAAGGTCACCCCTCAGCGTCTGACGTTCCAGGGAAAACAGCCCCAGCCTGTTCAACCTCTCCCTATAGTTCAAATCCTCCAACCCTGGCAACATCCTTGTAAATCTTTTCTGAACCCTTTCAAGTTTCACAACATCTTTCCGATAGGAAGGAGACCAGAATTGCATGCAATATTCCAACAGTAGCCTAACCAATGTCCTGTACAGCCGCAACATGACCTCCTAACTTCTGTACTCAGTACTCTGACCAATAAAGGAAAGCATACCAAACGCCTTATTCACTATCCTATCTACCTGCGACTCCACTTTCAAGGAGTTATGAACCTGCACTCCAAGGTCTCTGTGTTCAACAACACTCCCTGGGATATTACCATTAAGTGTATAAGTCCTGCTAAGATTTGCTTTCCTAAAATGCAGCACCTCTCATTTATCTGAATTAAACTCCATCTGCCACTTCTCAGCCCATTGGCCTATCTGGTCAAGATCCTGTTGTAATTTGAGGTAATCCTCTTCGCTGTCCACTACACCTTCAATTTTGGTGTCATCTGCAACCTTATTAACTGTACATCTTATGCTCGCATCCAAATCATTTATGTAAATGACAAAAAGTAGAGGACCCAGCACCAATCCTTGTGGCACTCCACTGGTCACAGGACTCCAGTCTGAAAAACAACCCTCCAGCACCACCCTCTGTCTTCTACCTTTGAGCCAGTTCTGTATCTAAATGGCTAGTTCTCCTTGTATTCCTTGAGATCTAACCTTGCTAACCAGTCTCCCATGGGGAACCTTGTCAAACGCCTTACTGAAGTCCATATAGATCACATCTACTGCTCTGCCCTCATCAATCCTCTTTGTTACTTCTTCAAAACACTCAATCAAGTTTGTGAGACATGATTTCCCACACACAAAGCCATGTTGACTATCCCTAATCCATCCTTGCCTTTCCAAATACATGTACATCTTGTCCCTCAGGATTCACTCCAACAACTTGACCACCACTGACGTCAGGCTCACTGGTCTATAGTTCCCTGGCTTGTCCAAGGAACATAGGAGCAGGAGTTGGTATTTCAGGCCCTCGCATCTGCTCTGCCATCCAATAACATCAGCTGTGGCCTAACTCCATATCCCTTGGGTCCACATCCCTTGATACCCTTGCTTAATAAAAATGTGTCTACCCCAGATTTAAGTTTAACAATTAAATTAGCATCAACCGCCATTTGAGGAAGAGAGTTCCAAATCACTATTATTCTTTACATGTCGATGTGTTTTCTGATATTTCGCCTGAACACCCGGCCCGAATTCTGAGAAAAAGACCCGGTTCTAGGCCCTTAAACCAGTGGAAAGTGTATTATATGAGTGAAACAGATGGGCTTTTGTCAACAATCAGTAGCAGGGTGGCATGGTGACTCTGTGGTTAGCACTGCTGCCTTATAGTGCCAGGGACCTGAATTTGATTCCAGTTTTGGGTGACTGTTTGTGTGGAGTTTACACATTCTCCCCATGTCTGTGTGGGTTTTCTCCCACAGTCCAAAGATATATAGGTTTAGGTGGATTGGCCATAATAAGTTGCTCCATAGTGCTCAGGGATGTGTAGGCTAGGTGCATTAGTCAGGGGTAAATGTAGAGTAATGGGGATAGGGAAATGGGTCTAGGTGGGATACGTTTTTGGAGGGTGGGTGTGGTCTTGTTGGGTCAAATGGCCTGTTTCCACACTGTAGGGATTCAATGATTCTATAAACAGTTCTGTTAGGCTCCTAATATCAGAATTATTTTTAATTAATTGAAATTCCACCAACTGCTGTGTCAGGACTTGAACCTGGATCCCCAGAACATCACTTGGATGTCTGGATGAATAGGCAAGTAATAATCCCACAGAGGGAGTCAAGGCTTACAGGAAAAATGTAATGCCATGGCTATGAAGATTGTTGGGTAATAGTGTGATTCTGTTGAATGGCAGAGCAGATTGAGGTAGTTGGCAGGTAGGTCATCCTGGCCTTCAGTGAGGAAGGTAGTCACCTTTCTTACCCACTGGGGAAGAAATTAATCAGGGACGGGGAGAATTCTTAATTGATGGTAATGGAGAAACCTACGATGGGGCCTTCTCAGCGAGAATACACTTGCTGAGATAGCAAGAAAGGAGCAGATCTCTCTCACCCAATTATTCTCCTTCCCGCCACCTCTTCTGGCTGCTTCAGTCTAGGCGAATGTTCCGATACAGCCCTGACTAGCTGGAGTGATGGCAATTTTGCAAAGCTCTTAATTGTCGCCCACTATAGTGAGAATTCTGGGATGTCAGAAAGAGACCTTTTAATTAGCTTCTAAGTGACATCAATAAGAGTGAAATACTGCTGGAGATCTGAAATATCAATACAAAAAGTACCAGAGAGACTCAACAGGTCTGAAGAAGGGCTTATGCCCAAAACGTCGATTCTCCTTGGATGCTGCCTGACCTGCTGCGCTTTTCCAGCAACACATTTTTCAACTCCGATCTCCAGCATCTGCAGTCCTCACTTTCTCCTAGATTCAACGGGTCTGGCAGCTTCTGTGGAGAGCTAACGTTTCCAGTCCAGTGACACTTCTACAGCGATTCCGATGAAGGGTCATATTGGAATTGAAATGTTAACTGTTTCCCTCTCCACAGATGGTACCAGAACCACTGAGTTTCTCCAACGCTTTCTGTCTTAATTAAATAATTGCACCAAATTAACAACACAGATAACTTCACATTAATGCCCACCTCAGTCAAGTTGGCAAGGTCCAAAAATGAGGCAGAAGATTGACATACAGGCCATCAGTGCTGTGTGGGTTTTGGTCAAGTGCTCCTTGCCCAGCCTCAATTCAATAGATATGGCCAAGTGAGTCTTTCACAACCAAGGCAGAGTCCAGTAAAGCTGTTGTTCTTCAAATCTTCCAGCCAATTTGCATACAACAATGAGAAAAATTACCGTTTTGGTTGGACCAGCGCCCCAGGCCTTCTTTTAAACAGTATCATGGGATATTCAGACCAATCTGATGCTGTAATGTTTCATCTGCAAAACAGCACTGTTGGCAGTGCAGCACTCCATGGGCATTCAGCAGATAAACAAAGATCGTTGTGCTCAGGTTTCGGAGGAGATTAAATCAATTCTGACTCAGAGCCAAGATAGAAACCTTTGAGCCACATGAGGCAGTTGTAATGAATAACAATGACACAGAAGCACTGGTGGTTTAAACACCTTACTTTGAAATTCAACCTCTTAATGACCTTGTATTATTACCCAGTTCATTGCTCAACATGTTTCAGAGCAATGGGTTTTGGCTCTATCAGTCATATTTGTTGGAAAATATGTCCTATCCAGTAGTTTGATTCAGCAATGGCATGACAGAAAATCAATTGCAAATAATTAGGAACAGAAAATAGTGAATTGCTTGCAATTGTCCAAAGAGCAAAGATTGTTCCTTTCACCTTTGGGAGCTGAGTCCATTTATTGGCCAAGACGTCAGGATGAAAGTGTTCTGACAGCAACAACCTGCTTTTTGCATTCATATAGCCTCTTTAAATTCTCCAAGGATATGTCAGATGTGCCTTTACATGACAACATTTTTAAATTTGAGACACTAAATGGATCTTCTGGCAGCTGACCGAAACCCAACATTTTGCTTGTACTTTTCGGGATCATCTTAAAGGATGAGAGAGAGGTGGAGAAGTTTAGGGCGGGGGGAGAGTTCGGTAGCTGTTATATGGTATGGTGTGGTCATCGATGTTGAACGATTGTAATTGGGGTTGTACAGATTAGAGGGGCTTGAAAATCTCTGTAGGATTGCTGGGCTGGCGAAGGTCATAGTCTTGACTGAACAAACTTGTTCTATTTCTCTATTTCTCTACGCAGTACGTGGTGTCATGCATCCATAACAGAAATCAATTTGGAGTTTGGAATAGATTACCAATCTCATTTCAATGATTCACATGGATGCACAAGAAAGGTAATTTTGCAATGAGATGGCACGTGTGAATGAGATTGGGCAAAGCACATGGACCTGCACTTCAGACTAACTCCATGTTATTCCTGGTCTGGAAGCCTATACTTACTGAATTTGTTCAAGAGGAAAAGCATTAGTGGATGGAAATTCACCTTCCCGATGTACATTTGGCCAGGTGAAGTGTGCACATACCTGGAACCCTTTATAGATAAAGTATTTGGTCATGTCCAATGTCTCTCTATTGGATAACTGATAACATTTGCAAAAGTGTAAGATAGGGAGTTGAACATGCTTGCCTTCATTGCTCAGACCATTGAGTATAGGAGTTGAGACGTCGCGTCAACACTGTACAGGTTATCGGTGAGGCTTCTTGTGGAGTACTGTATCCAGTTCTGGCCATCCAGTTGTAAGAAGGATATTATTAAGCCGGAGAGGGTTCAGAAGAGATTTTCCAGGATGTTGCCAGACTGAAGTGTTTGAATTATAAGGAGAGGCTGGATAGGCTGGGACTTTTTTTTTACTGGAGCACAGGAGGTTGAAGGGTGACCTTAAATAGAGGTTTATAAAATCATGAGGGGTATAGATAAAGTGAATGGCAGGTGTCTCTTCCACAGGGTGAGGGATTTAAGGATTAAGGGACATATTTTTAAGTTGAGAGGAGAAAGACTTTAAAGAGATTTGAGGGGCAACTTCTTTGCACAAAAAGTTGTTCATGTGTGAATTGAACTTCCTGAGGAAATGGTGGATGTGGATACAGTTCCAGCATTTCAAAGACATTTAGATAAGTGTATGAATAAACAATATTTGGAGGGATATGAGCTAAGCGCAGTGAGTGGGGCTAGTTTAGTTTGGGATTATGGTCAGCATGGACTGGTTGGACCGAAGGGTCTGTTTCCATGATGTATGACTCTATGACTCCATAAGAGAGTCATAGTGGGTAACTGCATCTAAAATGAGATCTTTGGTATGGCATATTTCACACTCTCAATACATCCCAAAGCACTTTTGGGGCAGAGGAAAGTGTAATGTGGCAAACATAGCACCCAATTCACACCACAAAGTTTCCAACAGTCATCAATATAATAATGTTCTTGATCTGACTGCAGTCGAAGGGTTACTGATTCCTTTTTTATCCCACCCTCCACTGATCACAACACATTTTTAAGTTAACCAGGTTAATAACATGATCAATTACATTGTTCTCAGTCTATGACATGATCAGTATTGAAAACAATCAGTCTGGTTTTCTCGGTCAACCGGAACAAAGCCTGCTTTATTTTTGCCAAAAACAAAGGTAATCAATATTCAGTGGTCATTAGTCACCGTTAACTGTTTGAATTTCACACACGCACGCACATATATGCATATATAGACCCACATAAATCTAAGAATCAAAAATGTGAACAATCTGCAGTGTTAACTTTGAAGCACTTTGGACAAATGATCATTAAACTCAGGGTAGCAAGGACGTGTCACAGATTGTCCTGCATGGTGCTCTGACTCCAAAAGATAATCTAACCTGCACTCAAAGCTGTTGACATTGAATTGTCTTCCTGGACCAGTTATATTTGGCTACATTCCCTTTACCTCAGACTGTGAAGTAAGGAAACCCTCTTCAGGAACTCTCCTTGGGTGGTAAAGTTGACTGTTCGATGAAACAGTATTGGGTTTTCAACGCACATGCTTTACTCAGAAATGTTGTCAAGGAAGCAATGGTATTAGCCAAATGCTAGAATTTTATAGTTCTAATTCTTTAAAACTATAGAGAATATAATCCTAACCAATCTAATGAGTTTCCATAAGTCAATTCTACCATCCCAGGAATCCTTCCAGTAAATCTTTGGTGCACTCCCTCCATAGTCAAAACAACCTTTCTCAGATAAGGAGACCACACAATACTCCAGCTGTGGTCTCATCAAGGTGCTATATAATTGCAGTGAAACATCCCTGCTTAGAACTCGAATCCTCTCGCTATGAAAGCCAATGTACCATTTTCCTCCTTCCTCATCTGCTGCATCTGCAAGAGTACTCTCAGCGACTGGTGTACAAGGACACTCAGGTCTCATTGCACCTCCCCCTTTCCCAATCTATTGCCATTCAAATAATTAGGGGTGGCACAGTGGCTCAGTGGTTAGCACTGCTGCCTCACAACACCACCGTCCTGGGTTCGATTCCAGCCTCGGGTGTCTCTGTGTGGAGTTTGCACATTCTCCTCGTGTTTGCGTGGGTTTCTCTGGGTGCTGCAGTTTCCTCTCACAGTCCAAAGATGGGGAGGTTAGGTGAGGTGGCCATGCTAAATTGCCTGTAGCATTCAGGGATATGTAGGTTAGGTACATTAGTCAGGGTAGAATATAAGGGGGTGGATTACCCTTCGGAGGATTGGCATGGACTATTTGGGCCAAATGGCCTGTTTCCACACTGTAGGGATTGTATGTTCTGTGTAATAATCTACCTTCCTGCTTTCATCACCAAAGTGGATAACCTCATAATTACCTCACCTGCTGTGTATTTGCCAACTCACCAAATGAAGGAATGAGCTTAAAAGAATAACTATTCCTTGATTGGTATGATTTTTGTTCCATTGCTATTGAATGTGAAGGTATGGGGAATGGTCAACTCTAGAGCATGGTCATCCTGACACCTACCTCTCCAACCAGTCTGAAAATGTACAGAGGTCACTGGCCCATACTCCCTTGAGACTTGCAAGGCCTTTAAGTTGTAACTTAATGCCCAATAGGTGCCTCATCCTACCCTTGCCAGTATTTTCCCTACGGCAAGGTGATTGCCATACCATGTGAGAAATCCAAAAACCCATTCCTGTGCAGGTTGGTGTCTCCTTTGCCAGAGGGGCCACCTTTCCCCTCAACACCCCTCCCCACTTAGTCAAGCCTCTCTCCCATGCCCTGACTGCAGTCCCAGCAGTGACCACTGCATCTTCCTGGCGCTGCTGGGGCGAATGTAAAAGTTGCCATAGTCTAATCAGGCGACAGTGCTGCTCTCTCATTTGAGAAAGACAACTGTTGGTAGCTTAAGAATCTCAAATAACCTTCCCACCCATCCCCCAACGCCCCTTCCAGCCCCGCATCCTACCTTCCATTCCACCGACTAACCCTTCCTTCTAGCTATCAACTGGATTCATCCCTCCCATTAGCCAGCCAGGTCATACCCACTTCCTGAAGAAGGGCTTATGCCCGAAACGTCGATTCTCCTGCTCCTTGGATGCTGCCTGACCTGCTGCGCTTTTCCAGCAACACATTTTCAGCTCTGATCTCCAGCATCTGCAGACCTCACTTTCTCCTCATACCCACTACCTGTGTTCACCTATCCCTATCTCACACATCCTGCTACTCTCCCCACCCCACCCCTCCTTTCTCTGCAGCTCCGCTTACCTCCACCCCCAGTCCTGAAGAAGGGTAATACCTGAAACATTGACTTCTCCATCTCCTCATGTTGTCTGACTTGCTGTGTTCTTCCAGCCTCCTACTTGCCTACTTTGGATTCCAGCATCTGCAGTATTTTTTTGTCTCTGGGCTTAGTTTAAGCTGAGGGTCACCATGCCTCAGGTGAGGGGAGAGTTGAGAAGGAGAGTCCTTAATGGTATCCTCAGTCGGTGTGGGAATTCAGTGCATGTTTCTAGTGTCATATTGTATTGCAAACTAGCCACTCCAACCCACTAGGCCAAACCAACCCCTAACTGCTGGCATGAGGGAGCTGTTGGCTATCCAGCTGGGAGGTCATCCTCCCAGGGAAGAACCTTAATGTTAAATTAATTAATACCGCTCTCAATATTAATCCCCTAAAGTAGGGGTCTCGTCGGGCAGTGGCAGTGTCCGTCCATCTCCACAAATGTTCTGGGTTCAAATCCCACTTACCCATGTTTGAATAGGTTGATCTCACATCAACGCAAGTGCTGTTGTGCCAGACATGAGTGGAATCAGGAACAACCTTTCAGCTGGGTGACTGGAGACCATGGGATCCTGTAACCTTCTTTGGAAAGGGATTAGAATTTCCCAAAAGACATTCCATGAATCAGTATGAGACGGAGAGTGGCAGATGTATGGGGATAAATGAAGCAGTACAGACATGAGGATGATAAACTAGTGGAGGAGGAAAAGCTTACATTGCTTCATTTAACCCAACAAGAGGAGGACGGAGCTGATGAGTTAGAATTCCCCTCAGCTGAGACAGAAGAGGAAGGAAACATGGGAGGTGCTACATGCATAATTGGTCCCTTCACAATATTCAATAATTTTTAAACATTGCTTGACACTCCCATCTTTCCTATGCAGATGAAACTGGAAATTGAAAGTAATCGAAGACAAAACATTATTTTCATTGAGTTCAATCTAGTTGTGAGGGCTAAAAGCATCAAAGGCAATGGGGACAAAACAGGAACAGGGTATTGACTTGGACAATCAATGGCTCCAGTCACCCAGCTGAAGGATTATTCCCGATTCCACTAATGTCTGGCACAACAGCACTTGCAATGATGTGAGATCAATCTATCAAAGGGCTGAATGGCCTACTTCTATTTTCTCTGGTCCTACATGAGGAGATTGTTTCCTATCCATGGGACATGGCCATTCCACATGAATTAGAAGAAGGTCCAAAGAAGGAGAGACATAGAATCCCCACAGTGTGGAAGCAGGCCATTCAGTCCATTGAGTCCACATCAACCCCTCGAGGAGCATCCTACCCCAGACCCACTTCCCTACCTTTTCCCTGTAACCCTGCATTTCCCATTGCTAATGCGCCCAGCCTGCAGATCTCTGGACACTATGGGCAATTTACCACAGCCAATCCATCACCCTGCATCTCTTTGGACTGGGTGGAAACCAGAGCACCCAGAGAAAACCCATGCAGATGCAAAGACAGTGTGCAAAAACTACACAAACAGTCGCTTGATAGTGGAATCGAACCTGGGTCCCTGGCGCTGTGAGGTAGCAGCGTTAACTGAGCCAATGTGTCACTCCAACTGCCCTTAATTGAGGTGGAGGCAGACTTAATAGTGATTAATAGAAGAGAGTTAGATATATACGGTAAAAGGAGGAAAAATAGAGAAGTCGGACTAATCAGATAATTCTTGCAGTGGGTCTGTGCAGCCATGATGTGCCGTAGACTCAGAGATGTCACAACACAGAAACAGACCCTTTGGTCTTACTCATCCATGCTGACCAGATATCCTAACCTCATCTAATCCCGTTTGCCAGCACTTGGCCCATAACCCTCTAAACCCTTCCTATTCATAGAACCATCCAGATGCCTTTTAGATGTTGTAATTGTACCAGCCTCCACCACTTCTTCTGGAAGCTCATTCAATACACCCTCTGTGTGAAAAAGTTGCTCCTTAGGTCCTTCTTATGTCTTTCCCCTCTCACCTTAAACGTATGCCCTCTAGTTCTGGACTCCCCCCGACCCCAGGGAAAAGACCTTGTCTATTTACCCTATCCATCCCCTCTTGATTTTATAAACCTCTATAAGATCACCCCTCAGCCTCCAACACTCCAGGGAAAACAGCCCCAGTCCATATTCAGCTTGTTGAATGGCTTTTTCTGTGTTGTGTCCTTTCTCATGTATATGCATCTGTAATTCAGCTGGCAATTTCTTGCAAGGAATAACTAAACGATTTACTCAATGAGACTGTGATATTTCTCTGCCGTTTATCATCAGAATCCCTCATTATCGAGTTGGGACTGTACTTTCACACTCCATTTGGTCATTGACTATTTGTTGCATGTATAAAAACATAATTTGTCACATATGGAAATACAAATGTAGCTTTTGCCTGTCATTATGATCTGAAATTTTTTTGTTGAGAAATAAAGAAATCCAAATGGTCAGTTATTTACTGACAGAATAAAACCCCAAAATTCCATGGTTTACAACAGAAGAATTTGACTGTACAAGAGTCATACTAATCAAATGCGAACTCTATCAGAGGTAATCCATTGGTTGGAGACATAGTAGGCACATAGGAAGTTGGTCATGGTTGTTGGAGGTCAGTCATCTCAGCTCCAGGACATGTCTGCAGGAGTCCCGCAGGGTAGTGTCCTAGGCCCAGCCATCTTCAGCTGCTTCATCAATGACCTTCCCTCCATTCTAAGGTCAGAAGTGGGAATGTTTGGCAATGATTGCATTCATTCATGACTCCTCAGATACTGAAGCAGTCCATGTTCAAATGCAACAAGATCTTGACAATATGCAGACCACTTAAATGCCCTTAAAATTGGCAAGTCTACTACTATTGCAGGCAGGGTATTCCAAGCCCCCTACTACTCTCTGAGTAAAGAAGCTACCTCTGACATCTGTCCTATATCTATCACCCCTCAATTTATAGTTATGTCCCCTCATGCTAGCCATCACCATCCGAGGAAAAAGGCTTTCACTGTCCACCCTGTCTAATCCTCTGATCGTCTTGTATGTCTCTATTAAATCACCTCTCAACCTTCTTCTCTCTAACGAAAACAGCCTCAAGTCCCTTGGGTAGGTTTTGTGCACAGTGCAGACCATCACAGAAGCCAGCCTCCCATCTATGGACTCCATCTACACTTCCTGTCATCACAGAAAAGCTGCCAACATCATCAAAGACCGCTCCCGCTCGGTAATAACCTCTTCCAACCTCTTCCATTGAACAGAAGATACAGACGTTTAACAAAGCTTGCCTGTGGAGGGATGGCTGGAGTCAATGTGGGGTTGCCTGCCCTCTAGAAGGGTCTAAAGAGACCTCCGCACAAGGCTCTGACTGACTCTGAGAACAGATGGAAAGAGTTGGGTAAGTTTGTCAAACATTTGACAAAGTGTCAAAAATTAGACTTCCGAGAGCTCTTTGGCATGCACCCAGACCTGCTATTCAAGTGTTCTGCCCATGGAACTGCTTTTCGGATGCCTGTCAAAGTGGTCCCACACAGCCATTTTGTACAGGAGTTGGAAGGTCAAGTTGCGCTGTACAGGACATTGGTTAGGCCACTGTTGGAATATTACATGCAATTCCGGTCTCCTTCCTATCGCAAAGATGTTGTGAAACTTGAAAGGGTTCAGAAAAGAATTACAAATATGTTGCAAGGGTTGGAGGATTTTAGCTACAGGGAGAGGCTGAACAGGCTGGGGCTGTTTTCCCTGGAGTATCGGAGGCTGAGGGGTGACCTGATAGAGGTTTACAAAAATATGAGGAGCATAGATAGGACAAATAGACAAAATCTTTTCCCTGGGGTCGGGGAATCCAGAACTAGAGGCCATAGGTTTAGGGGAAAGATATAGAAGAGACCTAAGGGACAACTTTTTCACTCAGAGGGTGGTACGTGTACGGAATGAGCTGCTAGAGGAAGTCATGGAGGCTGGTACAATTGCAACATTTAAAAGGTATTTGGATGGATGTATGAATAGGAAGGGTTTGGAGGGATATGGGCCCAGTGCTGGCAGGTGGGACTAGATTGGGTTGGGATAACTGGTCGACATGGACGGGTTGAACTGAAGGGTCTGTTTCCATGCTGTACATCTCTATGACTCTGTGGCTCTATGATATGCACCAACAGGTTCAAGAACAGCTCCTTCCCCACTATTATTAGACAGATGAATGGATCTCTTAAATTTCAAATAATGTTGATCTTGCTTTGTGCACCTCCTGTGCTTTATCTGAAATGAATGGTATTGAAATGATAGAGTCCATCGCAATGGTTAGATCAAGCATGTAATTTGTCAATCACTACAGCTTAAGTGACATCATTATCACTTAAAATTAAACAAATGTTTGAAACAGTAAACGATTTACATGCCCTCATAGAATCACTTGCGGTATTTCAAACCTGTTTAATGATTATTCAGTCTCACCCTACTCGTATATATATATATAAAATCAACTTGTCGTAGAGGTGTTATTCAACACCTCTGGAGCAGGTAGGACTTGGAATGAAGTGTACCAGTCCAGAGATGAGGACATTACCACCATGCTATTTCTCACGTTTATTCATTGATGTGCTTACCTGGCCATTTTGCAGCTATGCGAACCTATTGAACCACATGTTGAGTCTGTGCAAAGACATAACCAGGAATTTTCATCAGAAAGTTCAAAAGGAACTGTTTCCATTGGCAAGAGGATCGGAAATCAGGGGACACATGTTAAAACAATTGGCAAAAAGAAAGAGATGGAAGATGAGGAATGTTTTATGCCATATGGTGTTGTGATTTGAAACGGAAAGGGAAGCAGAATGAAGATTCGTTTTCTAAAAGGACTTAGAAAAGTATCTAAAGGGAAAGAAAAAATTGCAGGGGGGGAAGAGTGAGAGAGTCAGTCAGTGGGATAGCTGTGTGAACATAGCAGGAGCAAGAGTAGGCCATGTATCTCTGAGACTGCTCCGTGTTAAATCCAATCTGTCTGTCTTATTCCATTCTGATCTTAGCTCCACTTTCTTACCTGTCTTCCTGAACCCTCAGCCTCCTGGCAATCAAAACAATCTGTCTTACTTCACCTTGAATATAGTCAATGACCTAGACACAGCCTCCACCATTCTCTGAGGCAACAATGCATAAAAACACACAGGACAAAAGATGCCCTTCAGCCCATCGAGTCTGCACAGCAAAAGGTGGAGTACTATCACAACATTTGAAAGGCATCTGGATGGGTATGTGCGCAGGAAATGGTATAGAGGGATATGGGCCAAATGCTGGCAAATGGGACGTGATTAATTTAGAATACCTATTTGGCATGGACGAATTGGACCGAAGGGTCTGCTTCCGTGTTGCACAATTCTGTGACACTATAATTCGACACTAATTCCGTTTTCCAGCTCGAGGCCCATTGCTTTGAATGTTATGATGTTTCAAGTGCTCATTCAAGTGCTTTTTAAAGGTAGTGAGGTTTCCCTCCTCATCTACCCCCAGCAGATATTGTATTCCAGAACTTGACCAAACTCTGGATGAAGCGATCTTTCCTCAAATCCCCCACTTTTTCTGCTTTTTACCTTAATGGTGTCCCCCCCCCCTTGTTAGATACCCTTCAAATAAGGGCCATCCAGCCTTGTCCATGCCTCACAGAATTATAAACGTTGCTGACCCTCTAGATGAAGAAATTCCTACCTGTCACCATCATAAATGGAAGAGTCAGCAAAGGGCCAACTCCCATACCATGTGACCTAAAGAATTAAAGAGAAAAACCTGAAGTTGTATGCCTTTGCTGATATCAATGCAGCATCTGGGCAATGCTTGTTTCAACCTTTCTTGTAATTTCTTTAAAATAATCAGCTCACAATACAAGGTAATGTATTGCAAGTCTCTCAGTCTACTAAGCATATGGCCCATCTTCATTCAACTGACCATATTTGTCATGATATTAGATCAATCAGGCATCCAATGATGCTCAGTACGCCAAAGGTTAGCACTTTGATAAGACCCTTGACCCACAGTTATGTGGCACTTTATCTAGAGACAACGAGCGGGACACATTGGGATGATAGAAGCAAAAACAAAACCCATAATGATCTTAAATAACTGCGGAGAAGATTTACTCCATGCACAACATAAACCAATCTATATTTTACAATTTTACTAAAGGCTCAGTTGGAGACAATCTTTCTTGTGTAGTTATTGAAAGACATGTACATGAAGTACTTTGAAGAGAAAAGTACCTACTTTAATACAGCACAATTCTGAACTGAGATATTCGAAAGCACTCTACAATTCATCAGAAACTTGTGATCATTGTTTTAAAACAGGAACTATGGCAGCCTGTTTATACACAGCAAGAACAGCAATTGCCCAGGTAATATGGCATCAGTTGAGGGATAAATATTGACAAGATAGTGGGGGGAGCTCCGTTACTGTTCTTCAAACACTACCATGTTGCGTTGACCATTCTTCAGGAGTGTTAGCTTAGACATATGTCAGTCTGATTTGATTCCACCCTCGGACTAATGTCTGTGTGAAGTTTACACGTTCTCCCCGTGTCTGTCTGGGTTTGCTCTGGGTGATCTGGTTTCCTCCCACACTTCAAGGATGTGCAGGTCAGGTGGATTAGCCATGTTACATTACCCATAATGTCCAGGGATGTGTAGGTCATGTGGATTAGCCATGGGGTTAATGTAGGGTTTCAGGGATAGAGTGAGGGTCGGGTCTGGGTGGGGTGCTCTTTGGAGGATCAGTGTGGACTCAATGGGCCAAATGGCGAGCATCCACACTGTAGGGATTCTATGAATTTTATGATGATATTATTCACAAGTCTGTTGAGTGCAAATGCAGAAAGGCTCCTTCAACTCCACCTTGCAATCCTGCAACTCTGACCACCTGTATGAACAAGAGTAGTTGATACATGGGGACGTCACCAGCAAGTTTCCCTCCGAGCTACACATTATTCTGAATTGGAAGTCCAGCACTGTTCCTTCAGGGAACACTGGGTCAAAAGCCTGGAAGCCTTTCCCTAACTCTGTGTGGAGCCAGACTGCATGGAGCACAGTAGCTCAAGAAGGCAACTCACCAACACTTTCTCAGGGAGAATTACGGGTCAGCAATAATGGTGACCGAGCCAATGATGCTCATATCACATGGCACAATTAAGGAAGTTCAAAAGATTGTTATCAATCTCAGTAACAGGGCCTTTCAAAACTCTAGCTTCCTCAAGAAAAAGTTCAGCTCTTCTTTTAAGACGCATTCCCAATGTGGAATTAACCTAAGTTCTGTAGGCATTTCTGACACTAAAAATGACACATTTTCAGAACCTTTATAACTCTGCCTGTGACAGTGTGAATGATATTGATCCATCAGTGATACTTTCAAGTAACAGAGGTAGCTGCAACGATTGTATTCCCAGATTCTTGATCGAGTCTCCTCTTCTTTCTCTGCACCACTGGACTTTGAAGAAAATGGGACGATATTGGAGAAACCAAACGCAGACTGGGTGACCGTGACCGCATTGCTGAAGGCTCTCCCTCCCGCCGTCAATGGGATTGACAGAGTGAGCACTTGCTATGTCTGCTCCCCGTTCAGGAGGCTAGGCAGCAGCACACTTCGCAACACTCAACTTCTCCACCCTGTCCCCACCCCACGCAACCCACCCCTGCCGCCGCTGCCCCCAACTCCCACCCCCAGCCATGCAAAACTGCTGCTGCCTTTGGGGAGTGAGTCTCAAAATACACACACACACACAACTTTTTGACAGGTTCCACCAGCCCCGTACAGGACAATGACGGAGAGATTATGTGGGGAAGGGGGATTTAGGGTACACCCCTGTGTAGAACTCCAGTGAAAGTGAGGTGAGAGAGAGGGTGGGAGATCAGTCACTTGGAGACAGTGCCTGGGCTCCCATCAATGTCCAGGACTGTTCTTGGCAGCATTTCAGTCAGCCGGATTCACTTTTAATCAGTGTAAACAAAAGCTGTAATCAGTGGTGGCAACACCTCTTTGATGTAATGTTTCTATTGGGACCTTGAGATCTTCTTCAGATAATCTGAAATAATGGATACTTGATATTTGGATAATCGAGGTTTTTCTGTATACACAGGATGTTTGCAAAAGGGCTGTTAGAACCAGGAAACAACTAACTCTAATGTCCGTTCAATCTTCGCAGGTAGAGACATTCTATTAGTTTAGGATACTTAGATTTGGCAATTCAGCAATGACTGTGTTCATTCCAATTCTTTGTTAGACTTTGTAGACCAGGGAAATGTGTACCACACATGAACAGGGAAAATCAATAGCTAACTCTCTTGTGCAATAGAACATTCATAGCTGATTCAGGAGAAAAGGGAGTTCTTAATGTGTAAATCTGAAAAATGATAAAATACTGAAAAATGCTGACCCCTTGTAATGGTTTTCATAACCATATATCTATGGATATGTCTGGTTAAGCCTTACATAAATATTAAACATTCTGTTCATTTAATTTCCCAAATGGTGATGAGATGGTGATAACTTGGGGAAAAAAGCAACTTAATGGTCTGAACATAATGACATAATGAAGAAGCAAATGTCTCCTCTCTCTTGTCGAAGCATGTCATTAATAGAAGATGTTTTGGAATTGTCATCATTTCTGCAACTAAAGGTTTGACCAAAGACAGCTTTCCTTTTAACTAATTCAAGCACATATTCATCAGAAACAAAAACTGAAATTGCTGGAAAAGCTTAACAGGTCTGGCAGCATTAGTGGAGAGAAATCAGAGTTTTGGGTCTAGTGGTCTAAACTCATATTCATCAGACCTCACCTGTTCTGTTCCACTGATCTGATGTAGGTCAGATATCATGGGAACAGACTGTTCCTGAATAGCACAGAACTTCAATATTTCTAAAGCTTTCATCTTGCATTTTTCAGGACAAATGCAAGAGCGCCAAATTTCAAAAGACCACAACTTATTCTACAGGAGGAAAAGCATTAATTTTGTGTGTCGTTAGTGGAGGCATTCCCATGGAGAAAACAACAAGTCTTATCAGCTACTTGAGCTTCTGGTTAATTTGACAAAGATGCCAGGTTTGAACATATAACTTTTGATGCGTATGAATATATATTGCAATTATTTGTATAGAATGTTTAAATGTTCAGTTAGTGGCATGTGGGTCTGGTCTGTGGCAATGAAGGAATTTAATGATTAACTTGTAAGTGTTCCTAGGGCCATGATGATTTCTTTAAACAAAATGTCTGTGAGAGATGGTTCTTGGAAGCGGATGGGGATTTGTTTACATCAAATAAGTTTTCAGCAGTGAACAAAGTGAACAATTGTGCACTAGATGTTCAATTTCCTAAAAGTCAAAGTATAGTTATTTTTCATTTCATTAGGAGAAACACTCATATCTCGGACAAGCTATTGGGTTTCAGTTTTGAGTTTTTCAAGATGCTATATTGATTTAGAGATATCAAACAGCATATTCTAAAGAAGGGCGATAGTTATGAAACTGTCAAGCTGTATAATACTTAAATGAGGAGTTTAGTTCTAAAGTTCCAGACCAGAAGTATTTGATTAAAATACTGAAGGAGCTATTGAAATCTTAGCTTATTTGCACAATGATTCAAGAAATAGAAGATCAGATTTTTTGAGTCTGGCAATTAAGCCCTATGGATGTGATAGAATTGGGAATTCTGTCTGGTGTGAATAGAATTGCATAGAATTGCCGTTATGTTTTACCATATGTTTAAACTTGTGCTATGTACAAATTGTTTGGTTTAATCTGTTTTATCTTCAACTCTTTTACATAATATTTAAAACCAAATCAGCACTCTATTGTGTTTGTGTTTCAGTGGGAGCTACCTCATTAAATAAAACAAAACAAAATATGGTCTATCAAGCCAGATTTCAGGTTGGGATCTGACTTATCTAATAATGATAGCAGCTGGGATGGTGACACATTTATTAAGCAGAAATCATCCATGCTAGGAGCTTGACTATTTATCTTAAATGGGTTATTATTGTAGCTGCTAACATACTCAGGATTAATCAATAAGTGCATCTTGATAGGATCAGTATGAAACAGTTTGTTTAACCCATTATTTTTTTTTTGAGAATGAACATACAGACTTGTGAAAATAGGGTCATCTTATCCCGATATGTCATGTATTAAACAATTTAAAGAATGTTTGCTTGGAGATTCAATTGAGAATTCAGGAAAAACTTGATTAATCAAAAGGTGGTGAGATTGTCAAATTCATTACAGTGTGCAATAGTTGAGGAAAGTAGTGTAGATTAATTTCAGGGAAGCTGGATAAACACAAAGGAGAGAAGCAATTGAAAGTTAAGTTAATTTATATGGGATGGGAGAGAGTGCAGTAAAAACACTGACTTGGTTGTGGCGTCCAATTGGCTTGACTGTATAATTTCTGTTGGGTCTTAGGCCTTGCAGAGCTGGCAGTTTTTACATCTAAACAGGAACTTTATTCAATACTCTGAAACGAGGGGTGTGGTAGGATGTTCATGAAGCACATTTGGGATGATAGCATAAGAAAAATTCCATTAAATTGGCTCTTAGCCAAAAAGAAAGAGTGGGTGGGGGGCAAGGCTTGCTAGGTGGAGGGATATAGTGAGTGGAGCCTGAGGGTGCTGTCAGGAATAGGTTCTAGTGTGAGTGAGGACTGAAAGAGTTCCTGAGTGGAGTCGAGAGTGGGTGGGATCAAGGGGTTGGCCAGGAGTGGGTCTAGGGTGGGGAATACGTCATGTGTTGTTAACTTCTGGGGCACATCCGTTCACTGCTGGCTTTCCTACACAGCTTTTGGATTCCCAAGAGGTAGAAGAGATTGCAACCCCATCTATAACCCAGGGTGCAGGCAAAACTTGAAAATGAAGCCTTACTCTATCTGTAAGAAAGAGTTCCATTTCCAGAACCCTGGATTGTTCGAGGGAAACTGAAATGCCTGAGGGCTCGATAAGAAGGAAGTCCCAATGGGAGTGGTTTAGTCAGACAGTTTTAGGTCAGAGATACATGATATCTTTCAATTTTTCCTCTCGTTGTTAAACCTAATTGAGCTAAGGTTACAGAATCACAGGGATTTTGCACATGGAGATGGAGCATTATTTTTTTGTCCCTATCACTTCTGACAGTTGGGAGAAAGTGAGGACTGCAGATGCTGGAGATCAGGGCTTAAAAATGTGTTGCTGGAAAAGCGCAGCAGGACAGGCAGCATCAAAGGAACAGGAGAATCGACGTTTCGGGCATAAGCAGGCTAAAATAAAAGATAGGGAGGAGGGACTTGGGGGAGGGGCGTTGGGAATACGATAGGTGGAAGGAGGTTAAGGTGAGGGTGATAAGCCGGAGAGGGGGTGGGGACGGAGAGGTCGGGATGAAGATTACAGGTCAAGAAGGTGGTGCTGAGTCTGAGGGATGGGACTGAGAAAAGGTGGGGGTAGGGGAAATGGGAAAGCTGGAGAAATCTGCATTCATCCCTTGTGGTTGGAGGGTTCCTAGGCGGAAGATGAGGCGCTCTTCCTCCAGGCGTCGAGTTGCCATGGTCTGGCGATGGAGGAGGCCAAGGACCTGCATGTCCTTGGCGGAGTTAGCCTCCTTCTTCAAAGACCGCAATTTCCCCTCAGACGTGGTTGATGATGCTCTCCACCGCATCTCCTCCACTTCCCGCTCCTCCGCCCTTGAACCCCGCTCCTCCAATCACCACCAGGACAGAACCCCACTGGTCCCCACCTACCACCCCACCAACCTCCAGATACATCGTGTCATCCTTTGTCATTTCCGCCACCGCCAAACAGACCCCGCCACCAAGGATATATCTCCCTCCCCCATCACCAGACCAGGGCAACTCGACGCCTGGAGGAAGAGCGCCTCATCTTCCGCCTAGGAACCCTCCAACCACAAGGGATGAATGCAGATTTCTCCAGCTTTCTCATTTCCCCTCCCCCCACCTTATCTCAGTCCCAACCCTCAGACTCAGCACCGCCTTCTTGACCTGCAATCTTCTTCCCGACCTCTCTGCCCCCACCCCCTCTCCGGCCTACCGCCCTCACCTTAACCTCCTTCCACCTATCGTATTTCCAATGCCCCTCCCCCAAGTCCCTCCTCCCTACCTTTTATCTTAGCCTGCTTGGCACACCTTCCTCATTCCTGAAGAAGGGCTTATGCCCGAAACGTCGATTCTCCTGCTCCTTGGATGCTGCCTGACCTGCTGCGCTTTTCCAGCAACACATTTTTAAGCACTAACTTCTGACGGTTGCCCAGACATAAACAGGGAAATCAATGCCAATCCTTTTCACTCCTTATTCCTGTGAATTTAAAGAGGTTGCCATGATCAGAAAGGTTTTTCTGTTAACAATACCTAATTTAGAATTGAAACACCCCACTGATCATTCACATTACAATCAGCAAAGATCATTTGAAAGCTAGTTAGATTAATCTATTCATGCTGACATTACATGGAGCAGCAGATAAACAGTGTCAGAACTAATAGAACAGAAACGGGCTATTCGACCCAACACATCTGTGGTAAACTTCATGTGACACACGAGCTTCCTTCTGAAACTCATTGCCTCATTCATAAGTAAATGTAATGAGTTCAATCTTGGGTCTTCCAGTTGAGAACTGATGAAGACCAGAAGACAGGAAGTCTACAGGATTCTGGGATGACAGCAGTACATCTAGACTAAGCTTCCTCTGTCTTCAAGACCCACCATCTCTGAGACTGGAAAATTCCACAAAACATTTCAGTAATTTAGGAAATGTTAGTGCACAGCAGGTTCCCAAACATAGTAGTGTGGCAGTGACTGGATAATAGAACATAGAACATTGAACAATACAGCACAGAACAGGCCCTTCAGCCCTTGATGTTGCGCTGACCTGTGAACTAATCTAAGCCCATCCCCCTAAACTATCTAAGGATTGTTTAAATCTCCCTAATGTGTCTGAGTTAACTACATTGGCAGGTAGGGCATTCCACCCTTACCACTCTCTGCGTAAAGAAGCTGCCTCTGACATCTGTCTCTAATCTATCACCCCTCGATCTGTAGCTATGCCCCCTCATACAAGCTGACGTCATCACGCAAGGTAAAAGACTTCCACTATCTACCCTATCTGATCAGCTTGTATGTCTCTATCAAATTCCCTCTTAGCCTTCTTCTTTCCAATGAGAACAGACCCAAGTCACTCAGCCTTTCCTCATAAGACCTTCCCTCCAGACCAGGCAACATCCTGGTAAATCTCCTCTGCAACTTTTCCAATGCTTCCACATGCTTCTCATAACAGGGAGACCAGAACTGCACACAATATTCCAAGTGCGGCCGTACTAGCATTTTGTGCAGCATGACGTTACAGCTCCAGAACTCAATCTCTCTACCAATAAAATCTAATACATTGTATGCCTTCTTAACGGCACTATCAACCTGGGTGGCAACTTTCAGAGAGCTATGTACATGGACGCCAAGATAGAAACAAAGAATTGTAAACAAAGGAAGTAGATGCAGGAGTAGGCCATTCAGCCCTTCAAGCCTGCTTTTCCATCCAATATGATCATGGCTGACCATCTGACCAGCACCCTGTTCCTGCTTTCTTCCCATATCCTGTGACCCCTTTAGCCCACAAATCTAACTTTGAGAGATAAGTATTGAATTCCAGGGAGATTTCCTTGCTCCTCTTCAAAATATGATGTGGAGGAGTCAGTGTTGGACAAAGTTAAAAATCACATGACACCAGGTTATAGTCGAACAGGCTTATTTGCAAGCACTAGTTTTCATGGTCCTGTTCCACAGCTTTGTGATGAAGGAGCAGTGCTCCGAAAGCTAGTGCTTCCAAATAAACCTGTTGGACTATGACCTTCTTCAAAGCAATGTCACTGGGTCTTTTGCAGCCATCTGAGAGTGCAGGTGCTGTCTCGGTTTTAAGTCGAATTGAAAGATAAGTTGTTAGGTTCCACAAACTGTTTAACACTCACTCAGTCCTGCTCTGGAACATCAGTCAGAGTTCAGTGTTCATGTCCTGAAGAGGTGCATGAGCCCAAAATCCTGTGACACAACAAGCTGAGCATTCACACAGTGTGTTTGTTCCATTCACGGGATGTGGGAGTCACTGACCAGGCCAGCATTTATCACCCATCCCTAATTGCCCAGAGGACAGTGAAGAGTCAACAACATGAGGCAGCACAGCTGTACGCTGATTAGCACTGGTGCCTCATAGCACCAGGGACCCAGGTTCGATTCCAGCCTCAGGCGACTGTCTGTGTGGAGTTTGCACATTCTCCCTGTGTCGGTGTGGGTTTCCTCTGGGTGCTTCAGTCTCCTCAAAAGATGTGCAATTAGGTGGGTTGGCCATGCTAAATCGCCCATAGTGCATTAGTTAGGGTAAATATAGGGTTGGGGAATGGCTCTAAGTGGGTTACTCTTCGGAAGGTCGGTGTGGACTTGCTGGGCCAAGTGGTCTGTTTCCACACACTGTAGAGAATCTAATCTAAAAAAAAAGTCTTGAAGTTTCACAAATAAGTTGGTTTTGTTTGAGAGCATTGTGTTACCAATTGCAAGGCGCCAACGTGAAAGACAAGCAAGTTGAATGTCTGGCATGTGGCACACACCACTAAATAGCACTGAAATGGATTAGTGCAGATGGCAAACGGGAAAGAAAATAGAGAGCTTGTTTGTCACAAACGTATAGGGCAAATTTGCATTACCCTTGAATTTTAATGAAACAGCTAATGCTAGCTTCTGTAAGAAGTGCCCTGGGGCTGTTGTACTATGGAGCGTCGCGTAGCAATCTTTTTAAATGAAAGCCACATCTGAGTCGGATGTTGCTGTAAATCATGTAGCTTTTTATCCATTAGCACCACAGGGAAAAAACATTAAGAAGCTCCGAGCAATACAACGGAAGGGAACACTGGTGAGTATATTTAACTTGCTTCTACTGCAACAGTCCATGAAACATGTTCGAACATCTGTTAGAATCCGAAACACACTAATTTTTCCCCAGAAAATGTTAGACTTTTGTAGTCGGTGTTGGTTTTATTTTGGTGGCTGCATTTAGGATTGGTACCTGCTAAAACGTCCAAATGTCTCTCTGTGAGTTTAAAAGTGGCAAACAATTTCTTATTGTTGAGCTTGCTCCTTCTTTATTCAGAGGACAGGAGTTAGTAATCACTCTGAAGTTGCTGTTCACATGTCCTCCAGACGCAATTTCTTTCTTTCGTTGTCCCATCAGCACTCACCTTTCACAGGAACAGAGCAAAAGGAGGCCATTTGGCCCTTTGTGTCTACACTGGCCTTCCAAATGAGCAACTCATTGAGTGCCTTTTGCCTGTGACCTGGCACATTCTTCCTTTTTCAATGGCAATTCCCTTTCGAAAGCTTTAGTTGGACCTGCCTCCACCACAGTCTCGGATAGTGAGACCCAGTCCCGAACCTATGGTCGCTTTTCCTTCCATCACTTTGAACTTGCTCCCTCCCATTTTCACAGCTTTCACAAGTGAGAAGATTTTCTCCCTGCTCACTCCAGCCAGACCTGTAATGGTTTTCAATGCTTGCAGCTTGGCTTCAACTTAATTAGGGTCATAGAGTCACAGAAACGTACGGCACAGACCACCCTCTGCATGAAAAAGTTGCCCTTTAGGTCTCTTTCCTCTCTCACTCTAAACCTATGCCCCCGAGTTCCGGACTCCCTCACCCTGGGGAAGGGACTTTGTCTATTTATCCTAATCCATGCTCCTCATGATTTTCACCTGGAACTCCTCCCAGCATTATTTTCTTGAAGGAGAAGCGTCCCAGATTTTACAATCACTTTCATCTCATTTATTGAGAGAAAGTGAGGTCTGCAGATGCTGGAGATCAGAGCTGAGAATGTGTTGCTGGAAAAGCGCAGCAGGTCAGGCAGCATCCAAGGAGCAGGAGAATCGACGTTTCGGGCATAAGCTCTTCTTCAGGAATGAGGAAAATGTGTCCAGCAGGCTAAGATAAAAGGTGGGGGCGGAGAGGTCAGGAAGATGATTGCAGGTTACCCCACTCCGGCCTATCACCCTCACCTTGACCTCCCTCCACCTATCGCATTTCCAAAGCCCCTCTCCCAAGTCCCTCCTACCTACCTTTTATCTTAGCCTGCTGGACACACTTTCCTCATTCCTGAGGAAGGGCTTATGCCCGAAATGTCGATTCTCCTGTTCCTTGGATGCTGCCTGACCTGCTGCGCTTTTCCAGCAACACATTTTCAGCTCATCTCATTTATTGCCTAGTTGTCGATTATGAGTATTTCTGTAGGATGGAGGATTTTGAGACCAGAGGACACATTTTTAAAACGAGAGGAGAGAGATTCAAAAAAGAGATGAGAGGTAAATTTTTTAACCCAGAGGATGGTTTGTGTGTGGAATGAATTTCCTGAGGAAGTGGTGGATGTGGACACAGTTACAATGTTTAAAAGACACTTAGACAAGTACTTGAATAGGAAAGATTTGGAAGGATATGGGCCAGGAAGAAGCAGGTGGAACTAGTTTAGTTTGGGATTATGTTCAGCACAGATGGGTTGGGCCGAAAAGTCTGTTTCTATGCCATGTATCTCTATGATTCTCTGAATCAACCGTGTTGCTGTAGATGTGGAGTCACAGGTCGACCAGATCAGGTAAGGATAGCAGGTTTCATTCCCTGAATGGCACTAGTGAACCAGATGGGATTTGGTGACAATCAATTGGCCATTTTTTTAATCCATTGAATTCAAATTCTACAATCAGCCAGCGCATCCACCTGGCATTCTGGATTGCTAGTCACTCTCTCCTCCTCATCTCTGTCACCTCCTCAAGCCCCATAACCCTCTGAGATATCAGCTTTCATCCCAGTCTTTCTATCCTCCTAAGTTTAATCAGACCAACATTGGCTGTGCCTTCAGCTGGTTTTGCCCCAAAGCACTTGAACTTCCTCCTTAAACATCACAATGTCTGCACTGCTCTCTCTCTCGTACCTCATTTAAGATGCTTCTCAAAACCCACCTTTTTTGTAATACCATAATAAAGCTGTAACAATCTGTCCTAACACCTTATTAAGTGACTCTGCGCTAAATTCTGTTCAATCGCTGCCCTCTGAAACACGACTGAGGCAATTTATTGCATTAACGGTGTTAGATAATTGAAAGGTTTGGATTATGTGCTATTAGATACAGCAAAGGACCAAACCGGCAGACAGGATGAATCTTCAGAAACTAAATAACCAAAGGACGAGAGTAGAGTTATTATAAAGCCATCATCTTGCTTGCTGTTGTCGGGTGAGTCCATCATGGAATGCTTGATGATTGTATAATTTAATTCTTGACTTGCTGGTCCCTCAAGTTACATTCTGCAACAATAAGACATAAAATACATTCTGCCATCAATTACAGGGCATAGAGGCCAAATTTGTGTTGTTTTCAGATGGTTGAAGATGAGAATGTCAAAGCTGGATGTCAATTTGATGTTCACCACATACAGAGAGGATAAATTAGGAGTGCTTTAACAATATACAGTAAAGCAATGTGCTGCTTGGGGCTTTAAGTAATAGCTTCTGCAGGGGCACTATTGATAAACTGACATTGCATATTGACAACGCAGGACAGGAGATTAAGTACACTTCTGTAGATGGAAGGTGACATTTGCACATTCTAACTCTCAAAGCCAAGAAGATACAGACATAAAAAGCAATCATAAAAGTGAGTAAAACCAAAATGAAAATTGAAAAGATATCGAGGCCAAAGCAAATAATATGCTTGAGCTGTACTTACCCTCTGACTTTCGATTCACAGAATGGGTTGAAGGCAACAGTTTATAATAATGACTGAGAAAAAGATTTATATTTGAGAATGCCCAAAGCAAGCTGGTATAAATGTACAAATATAAAATAGTCAAACCGAGAGCAAATACACAAGTTGTTGACTTCAAGAAGAAACATATGATAGGGGGCATTTAGTTAAGCATTTTCCCCTCCACTGATTTGAACTATATTACAATAATGGGCATCTTCCTCTCAGCATTTCCGTGCCTGGTCTATAATAACAAATCTGAGAATATAAACAGTTTTATTATGCTTTTCCATCACACTGAGGAACTTTCTGACCCATATCCAACAACCTGCTCTGAAAACTAATTTATCACAGTCATGACAAATTTCACAACAGCAGTCGAGATAGTCCACCACTTTTGCAGCCAACAGCATTATAAGTAGAACAACCTATTACACTCTTTAAAAACTTCCAACAAATGAATTAAAAATGTCCAAGATCTGTTATAGGAAAGATATTATTAAACTGAAGAGGTTTCAGAAGTGATTCACCAGGATGTTGTTGAGTATAGCAAGTCTGAGCTGTCAAGAAAATCTCAAAATAAGGCTGGTACTTTTTTTCACTGGAGTGTAAGAGGTTGAGATACTTATGGAGGTTTATAAAATAATGTGGAGTATAGATAGGGTCAATGGGAGGTATCGTTTCCATAGGTTGAGGGATTTCAAGTCGGGTGGGCATATTTTTAAGGTGAAAGATTTTTTTTAAAAATGACAGGCAATTTTTTTACACAGAGGGCGGTTCATGTGTAGAATGAACTTCCTGAGGAAGTGATGGACACGGGCACAGTTACAATGTTTAAAATACACTTGGATAAGTAAATTAATGGGAACGATTTGGAGGGATATGGGACAGGAGCGGGCAGTGGAACTAGTTTAGTTTGGGATTATGGTGGGCATGGGCTGGTTGGACCGAAGGGTCTGCTTCCATGATCAATAATTCTCTCGTGATTTTGATCCACATCGTCACCAAAAACTAACCATCTCTTCTTTGGTCCAAAGTTCATCTGTTGAAAACCAACCATTTGTTTTTGAGATATTTTGCTGAGAGACAAAGAAAGCAATGAGCAAAAACATTGCCCACTGACAGTGCAATGCATCCAAACTGAATAAACAGTTAGAAGTTTGAAAAATAAGCCAATGCCATTAAAATGCATTACCAGATTTCAGTGGGGTACATAGAATTCTCTGGAGGAGGTAGAAGAACAAGACATGGATCCACCTGCAACAAAGCTTGATGCAAAATATTGACTGGATGCTCAGTTTCAAAATCTCTGGAGTGCCAGCAAAATCCTTGTGCCTCAATAGAGTCCACTGTGCATGATAAACAAGGCAGCAAAGGGTTACAGACAAGGCTGTGTCAAGTTCCTGAATACAGATCTACCTGGTGAACGACTCAGCTCAACATCTCATTAATTCCATCTGGATATTGTATTGACTGGAACCTGGAGAATTTAAAATGCCTGAATGATTTGGTTCCTGATGTTGGGATTGGAGTGTCAACATGGCTTGGTTTGCTTTGTTGACCTGATTTGAACATCAGCAGATATCTAAATGAAGATTTTCAATCACAGTCAGTGTAGGTTTTGAATCCCAGTGAATTGCCAAAAAGATCTGTGAGAGAACATAGAAACTGGAGGAGACAGGTTTTCATATCTGTTCCACCATTCAACTCCATTGTTGTCGTCTACCTCACTCCTAATGTATAAGAGTCAGGCTTAAGAGTGCATTAAGTATTTTGATGTGGATTCCTTGGAGTGGGGTCAAAAAGTGTCGAACTGGAAAAGCACAGCAGGTTAGGCAGCATCCGAGGAGCAGGAGGATCGACATTTCAGGCAAAAGCCCTAAATCAGGAATGTAAGGTGGAGGGGCTCCTCCAGCAAGACTATAAGAACTCAGGAATAGGAAGAGTGCAATCACTTTGATGGGATTATACCTCAGGTCTCCCAACATCCAATGGGTGATCTAAAAACAAATATGTGGGCAGATCATGTAAACAGAACAGGTAGTTGTGGGCAATGTTAACTTGCCCTTTATTGACTGGGACTCCCTTAGTGCCAGGGGCCTGGACTGTATGGAATTTGTTAGGTGTGTCCAGGGTGTTTTTTTGAAACAATGCGTAAATAGTTCAATTAGGAAAGGGACCATTCTTGACCTGATAGTGGGAAATAAGCCCAGCCAGGTGATCAAAGTTTCAGTGGGGGCGTACTTCGGGAACAGTGACCATAATTCAGTAAGTTTTAAGATACTTATGGATAAGGGTCAGAACAGCCCTCGGGTGAAATTTCTAAATGGCGTATGGTTAACTCCCACAATATTAAGCAGAAACTGGGGAATGTAGATTGGCAGCAGCTTTTTCATGGTAAATCCACACCTGGCAGGTGTAAACACCTTAAAGTCCAGTCAATTAAATTTCAGGACCAGCATCTATCATGAAGGATAAAGGAAAAATTAGGGAATGTTGAATGATGGGAGAAATTCGGAGCTTAGTCAATAAAAAATAGGAGGCATACATAAGGTTTAAGGAACTGAAGACAGACAAAGCCCTTGAAAAATACAAAGAGAGCAGGAAAGAACTCAAATAATGAGTTAGGAGATCTATAAGGAGCCATGAAATGTCTTTGGCTAACAGGATTAAGGAAAATGCCAAGGTATTTTATACATCTATAAGGAGCAAAAGGTAACTAGGAAAAGGGTAGGTTCACTGAAAATAAAGGAAGGAATTTATGCATGGAACTGGAGGCTGAAGGACATGGAGCATGGTGAGTATTGGTAGGGGGTTACATGGATATTCTAGTATATGTCAAGATAAAAAAGGAGGAGGTATTGGGTGTTTTGAAAAGTATTATGGGAAACAATTCACAAGGGCCTGATGGGATCTATCCCAGAATTGGAATTGAATGGAATTAGATTTATTGCCACGTATATTCAAATGAGTACAGTGAAACGTTTACAAGTCACCAATTCCAGTGTTACCTGAGAGATCGGTTCTCTTAGGTACAGATTCATCAGTACAAGTTTGTAGGGAAAAAAAATTAAAAACATAAAGAAATAAAAAGTCCTACTTTACAGATCATAGCAATAAAGTAGAAAATAGAGGCATAAAGTGTTCTGAATTAACAATCCTTTCAACCCAGTCTACACTGGCACCGAGCCTCCAGTCCACACTGGCACCACGCCTCCAGTCCACACTGGCACCGAGCCTCCAGTCCACACTGGCACCACGCCTCCAGTCCACACTGGCACCGAGCCTCCAGTCCACACTGGCACCAAGCCTCCAGTCCACACTGGCGCCGAACCGCCAGTCTACACTGGCACTGAGCCTCCAGTGCACATTGACACTGTGCCTCCAGTCCACACTGGCACCACGCCTCCAGTCCACACTGGCACCGAGCCTCCAGTCCACACTGGCACCAAGCCTCCAGTCCACACTGGCACCGAACCGCCAGTCTACACTGGCACTGAGCCTCCAGTGCACATTGGCACTGAGCCTCCAGTCCACACTGGCACCATGCCTCCAGTCCACACTGCCACCATGCCTCCAGTCCACACTGCCACCAAGCCTCCAGTCTACACGGGCACTGAGTCTCCAGTCCACCCTGGCACCAAGCCTCCAGTCTACACTGGCACCACGCCTCCAATCTACACTGGCACCATGCCTCCAGTCTACACTGGAACCACGCCTCCAGTCCACACTGGCACCGAGCTTCCAGTTTACCTGTCATCAAGCCTCCAGTCCACACTGGCACTGAGCCTCCAGTCCACACTGGCACCATGCCTCCAGTCTACACTGCCACCAAGCCTCCAGGTTACACTGGCACCAAGCCTCCAGTTTACCTGTCATCAAGCCTCCAGTCTACACTGGCACTGAACCTCCAGTCCACCCTGGCACTTAGCCTCCATTCTACACTGACACCGAGCCTCCAGTCCACACTGGCACCACGCCTCCAGTCCACCCTGGCACCAAGCCTCCATTCTACACTGGCACCATGCCTCCAGTCTACACTGGCACCGAGCCTCCAGTCTACGCTGGGCCTTGATTTCAGACCAGGCCAGGCTTCTCCTTGAGACTTTTGCGGCTGGGAGACTGCTCTGAAATCACCTCGGATGTCCACATGGAGGTTGCTCCAGGCCAAGATGCCGCCACGCTGGGTCGGACATGCACCGTGTGGAAAAACTGCAATTCTGGACCAGGAGATGGACATACCAGGCTGTGGATAGACAACCATGCTGTGCCAGGAGATGGACATGCCAGACTGCGGAGAGACTGTAATGCTGGGCCAGGAGATGACATGCCAGGCTGTGGAGAGATGGCCATTCTGGGCCAAGAGACCGCCTCTCTGGATCCACACTGAGATGAAGGCTGAGAGTCTGAATCCATGCCAAGGCTGTGAGTTCTCGACATTACTGAGAAAAATGAAAAACAGAAAAATAAAACATAAAAGTGATAAAAAGAAAAGGCTGAAGTGTCCTACTTCGCCGCCAATTTACAGCACGTGAGGAAATCACTGGGACCTTGTACAAAGTCTTTAGTCTGTTTAATCGCTTACATCTCGGGAGAGGTGCCAGAGGACTGTGAGCAGTCAATATTGTTCCTTTTTTTTAAGAAGGGCTTCAGAGATAATCCAGGAAGTTACTGGCCAGTAAGACTTAAATTAGTGGTAGGGAAAGTATTGAAGAAGATTTCTAAGGGATAGGATTCACTGACCTTTGGAAAAATATAGACTTATTAGTGATAACATTGCATTGCTTTGTACAGGGGGGATTGTGTCTCACAAAATCATTTGAGTTTTTTGAAGAAGTGAGATGTTTGATGAGGGCATGGCAGTAGATGTTAACCACATGGACTTTAGTAAGGCCTTTGTCAAGGTCCATCATGGCAGGCTGATACAGAAGGTGAAGTCACATGGGATCCACAGTGAGCTAGCAAGTTGGAACAGAACTGGCTTGTTCATAGAAGACAGCGAGTAGTGATGAAGGGTCCATATCCATCTATTTATATATCTGTAAAAATGCTTCTTTAATGATGCTGTTGTATCTGCCTCCATCACCTCCTTGGGCAGTGCATTTAAGGCACTTAACACCCACTGTCCCCTTGTAATTTACATTTTTACCCTGGGAAAAAGACCCCAACTCTCCACTCTATCCATGCCTGCCATAATTCTGTCAACTTCTACCTGGTCGCCCCTCATGCTTCGATACGCGAGTGTAAATGAACCAAGTTTGTTCAATCTCTCCCTGAGATTAATACTCAGCTAGTTGCATGCTGCTGTTCTTTCCCTATCGTGCTGCAGTTTCATTTGCTCTGATCCAATGCTGTATTGAAAAGCCATCACTGACTGTGCCCCCCCCCCCACACCCCTCCACCCCCCACCCCACACCCTGAAACAGTGCATTTCAGAACCCAGCCACTCGCAGTGTGAAAAGATTTTCCATTCGGCTCTTCGAATTTTTTTGCTAATCGCTTTAAATTGGTGCCCTCTGCTCTTGACCTTTCCATCAATAGGAAAGGAATTCACTCAGGATTTAAGATTCGATTCCCTACACTGTGGAAACAGGCCCTTCGGCCTAACCAATCCACACCGATCTTCTGAAGAGTAAGCCAACCAATTTCATTTCCTTCTGACTAATGCACCTAATACTATGGCCAATTTACCTGACCTGCACATCTTTGGACTGAGGGAGGAAACCGGAGCACCCAGAGGAAACCGACGCAGACACGGGGAGAACGTGCAAACTCCACACAGACAGTCGCCCGAGGCTGGAATCGAACCTGGGACCCTGGGGCAGCAGTGCTAACCACTGTGCCACCGTGCTGCCCTAATAAAGGAAAGAATATATGCATGGAGCTGGTGGAAGAAGGACATGACCTTTCAATCTCCTCCATCTCAATCCCTCATAATTTTGAACATCGCCATGAACTCTCCTTGTGTTTGCCTCTTCTCTAAGATGGATCACACCAGCCTCTCCAATCTATAAGTGCGGGATCCCCTTCTCTGAAACCATTCCCATAAATCCTTGAAGAAAAAATGCAAAATGCTGCGGTTGCTGGAAATCTGAAACAAATATCAAGAATATCAAGGCACCCATGAAGAGAGATACAGAGTTGGTGTTTCGGGTCCAGTATGATTCTTCAGAACTGGTGTTCAAAATTATGAGGGACTGGACAGACCAGAGAGGAAGAAATTGTTCTTGTGGACCATGCTCAAGAACCAAAGCACAGTTCTGAAGAAAAGACCTATCAGATATGAAACAGAGGTGGAACAGGACCTGGGTGTTCTTGTACAACACTGGCTGAAAGTAAGCATGTAGCTGCAGCAGGTGGGGAAGAAGATAAATGGTATGTTGGCCTTCAGAGCAAGAGCTCTTGAGGACAGGAACAGAGATTTGTCACTGCAATTGTACAGGGCCCTTGGTGAGACCACACCTGGAGTATTGTGTGCACTTTTAAGGGTGGCATGGCGGCTCAGTGGTTGGCACTGCTGCCTCACAGTGCCAGGGTTTGATTCCAGCCTTGGACGACTGTCTGTGTGGAGTTTGTATTTCCTCCCCATGTCTGCGTGAGTTTCCTCCGGATGCTCTGGTTTCCTCTCACAATCCAAAGATGTGCCGCTTAGGTGAATTGGCCAAACTAAATTGCCGCATAGTGTACAGGTTAGGTGCATTAGTCAGGGGAAATGTAGGGTAATGGGTCTGGGTGAGATAAACTTCGGAGGGGCGGTGTGGACTTGTTGGGCCAAAGGGCCTATTTCCACACAGGAGGGAATCTAATTCTAATTCTAATTTTAGTCTCCTTATCTGAGGAAGAATGTTGTGGCTATGGAGGGAGTGCAAGAATGGTTTACTGGACTGATCCCTGAGATGGCAAGACTGATATATGAAGTGAGATTGGATTGTTTAGGTCTACATTCACAGAAGTTTGAAAAAATGAAGGGATGTTCTCGAAACCTGTAACTGGACTAGATTGAGTAAATGTAGGAAGGATGTTCCCAATGGCTCAGGATCTAAGAGTATGGGATAAAACACTTATAGATAATAGAGATGTACAGCATGGAAACAGACTCTTCGGTCCAACCCGTCCATGCCGACCAGATATCCCAACCCAATCTCATCCCAGCTGCCAGCACCCGGCCCATATCCCTCCAAACCCTTCCAATTCATATAACCATCCAAATGCCTCTTAAATGTTACAATTGTACCAGCTTCCACCACTTCCTCTGGTAGCTCATTCCAAACACGTGCCACCCTCTGCGTAAAAATGTTGCCCCTTAGGTCTCTTTTATATCTTTCCCCTCGCATCCTAAACCTATGCCCTCTAGTTTTGGACTCCCCCACCCCAGAGAAAAGACTTTGCCTATTTACCCTATCCATGCTCCTCATAATTTTGTAAACCTCTATAACATCACCCCTCAACCTCTGACGCTCCAGGGAAAACAGCCCCTGTCTTTTCAGCCTCTCCCTATAGCTCAAATCCTCCAATCCTGGCAACACTGTTGTAAATCTTTCCTGAACCCTTTCAAGTTTCACAACATCTTTCCAATAGGAAGGAGACCAGAATTGCACACACTATTCCAACAGTGGCCCAACCAATGTCCTGTACAGCCGCAACATGACCTCCCAATTCCTGTACTCAATACTCTGACCAATAAAGGAAAGCATACCAACCGCCTTCTTCACTATCCTATCTACCTGCAACTCCACTTTCAAGGAGCTATGAACCTGCACTTCAAAGTCTCTTTATTCAGCAACACTCCCTAGGACCTTACCATTAAGTGTAGAAGTCCTGCTAAGATTTGCTTTCCCAAAATACAGCACCTCGTATTTATCTGAATTAAACTCCAACTGCCACTTCTAAGCCCATTGGCCCATTTGGTCCAGATCCTATTGTAATCTGAGGTAACCCTCTTCGCTGTCCACTACACCTCCAATTTTGGTGTCATCTGCAAACTTACTAACTGTACCTCTTATGCTCGCATCCAAATCATTTATGTAAATGACAAAAAATGACTCCACTGGTCACAGGCCTCCAGTCTGAAAAAAACCCTGCACCACCACCCTCTGTGACTGAGATGAGGAGAAACTTCTTCCCCCAGAGCGTAGTGGATCTCTGGAATTCTCTGCCAGAGGAAGTGGTTGATTATTGAATGTTTTTAAGAAGGAGTTGGACATAGTTCTTAGGGTTAAAGGGGTCAACGAGTGCGGGGAGAAAATGGGAACAAGGTTTTGAGTTGGAAGATCAGCCACAATTAAATTGAATGATGGAGCAGGGTCAAAGGACCCACTCCAGCTCCTGCTCTTTATGTTTATATGTTTTTATGAAAGGTTAACTCTGTTTTTCTCTCCACTTGGGGTGGCACGGTGACTCAGTGGTTAGCCCTGCTGTCTCACAGTACCAGGGACCCAGGTTGGAGACCTGGGTGGTTGTATGTGTGGAGTTTGCATGTTTTCTCCGTGTCTGCATGGATTTCCTCCTGTTTCCTCCCACAGTCCAAAGGTATGCAGGTCAGGTGAATTGGCCATGCTAAATTGCCCATAGTGTTAGGTGCATTAGCCAGGGGTAAATGTGGGGGAATGGGTCTGGGTGGGCTACTCTTCGGAGGATTGGTGTGTACTTGTTGGGCCAAAGGGCCTGTTTCCAGACTGTAGGGAATCTAATCTAATCATAGATGCTGCAGACCTGCTGAGTTTCTCCAAATTCTCTGTCCTGCCCCGTAAATCTCTTGTTACAACATCTCTAATCCCTGCAAATCCTTCCTAGGGCATGACTTCCAGCCAAGATTTGGACACAGTGCTCCAGCTGTGACCAACAAGTGTTTAAAATCATTTCCTGTTTTGTATTCTGATGTAACTTTGCAGTATGTTATTACAAATTGGGAACTTGGATTCAAAAGTGGAGGAAAGTCAGATTTTCGTTTCAAGTTCTGGAAGGCGACCCGTTGATAGGTCAGAAAATGTGGGGGAATGGGTCTGGGTGGGCGGCACGGTGGCACAGTGGTTAGCACTGCTGCCTCACAGCGCCTGAGACCCGGGTTCATTTCCTGCCTCAGGCGACTGACTGTGTGGAGTTTGCACATTCTCCCCGTGTCTGCGTGGGTTTCCTCCGGGTGCTCCGGTTTCCTCCCACAATCCCAAAGATGTGCAGGTTAGGTGAATTGACCATGTTAAATTGCCCGTAGAGTTAGGTAATGGGTAAATATAGGGGTATGGGTGGGTTGCGCTTCGGCGGGTCGGTGTGGACTTGTTGGGCCGAAGGGCCTGTTTCCACACTGTAATGTAATCTAATCTAATCAAAATAATTCTGAATAAAAACCTCTCCCCAGGACATTGTTTAAGTTAATTAAATTGATCAGGTTTCTAGGCTGTTAATTGCTAAATCTTTACATGTTTTATCATTTTTAAGTCTTTTTCACAGTTATCATCATTTCTGGTTGTGGAGAGAGAGAGACTTGGGAACAGGTGAGCTGCCTAATCTCCTGTCTGTTGTGCAGGGAACCTGCTAAACACTTCACTGACCAGAGAATCTTTTAGAACATGGGCTTTGGAAGTCGAGGCATAGTTATGGTTGGGACAGTACTGGAAAGGCCAGATCGCAGAGAACAACCTGGCTTGATAGATCAGATTATTTCGGCAGAACCAGGAGAGATGATAAATTCGAAAAATGCTTAAAAATGCTTAAAAACCTCTGTGAAAAGGTTTTTTATTTGTATTTCTCTATTGTCTATCATCTTGTAACCAAAGGAGCTGTGCCTAGGTACTTTTGTGTTGTAATTGACGACATCTCAACTTTTCACTATACTCATTGAGTATCTATGACAATAAAGGCTATTCTATTCCATTCTGTTCTATTCTATTCCATTATAAGGTGTCTGTTCTGGTATTTCAATGCACACTATAATTCTGCTACTAACATTACTATGTCACACTAATTTTACAATTATGCATCATGATCACTGCTAAAATTCAGTTAGTCTGCTGTATGACAAAAACTTTGGGATTGATTTCGATGCTTTCCATATCCTTTCCCAAGAGAATGGTTTTTTTTAAGCATTAGCAGAACGTGGGTATCACTAGCTAGACCAGAATACATTATCCATCCCTAATCCTAACCCAAGCAGCAGTTAAGCATCAGTCACATTTCTGGAGGTCTGGAGTCACGCGCAGTCCAGACCAGGCAAGGATAGCAGGTTTTATGAACCAGATGGGTTTTCTTTGTGACAATAGTTACATAACCTTCAATAGGTGACTCTTTACACCAGATTTTTCAGAAATTGAATTCAATTTCATCATGGTTGGATCCAAACCCATGTACCCAGGATTGTGAGTGTGGTGCTGAAAACGCTCAGCAGGTCAGGCAGTATTCAAGGAGCAGGAGAATCGACATTTTGGGCATAAGCCTGGGCCTGTGCTCAAGATGTTGATTCTCCTGCTCCTTGGATGCTGCCTGACCTGCTGTGCTTTTGCAGCAATAACTCACTCTCAACTCTAATCTCCAGCATCTGCAGTCCTCACTTTCTGCCCACCATATTGACCTGAGATTCTCAGATACTAATCTAGTGATATTACCCCTATGCACACTGCCTTGCATGTTGTAATAGATGCTTGCTCAAGACTTGACTCGCTTAACTTTCCATTTGCATCAGGGATGTTCGAGACCCGGTGAGTTAAGCTCATTCACTCATCTGTTTTCAACTTTAAAATCTGACAGCCTGCTTCACACAGAGAGATATGTTTATGGACCAGACCAAACACCCGCAAAATATATTAAGAAGATAGCCAAGACCCGAACTTTTCCGGTTTAAAGAAGTAAGTGTAAGATATTGAGTTTCAGGTGCAATTCGATTGGTCAAACTACTCAACTTTAAGGAAAACACTACAAATTTTAATATGACAGTTAAAATACAGACAAATTAAAAAGAAAAAAATTGGCTTAACTCTAACCATTGAAAAGCTTAACAAAATAATATATATTAACTGCTACTGTCTAACTGTTCCAATACTGTAACAAATCATAAATACATGCTTGGCAAAGGCAAATTCAGTAAAATCGATTGTCTCACATGCAATTCTGGCAGCAGGAAGTGAATCCCAGCTTTTAGCTGTAACAGGGAGAGGAATAAGAGCCTCCACATCCAGCTTCAAGACCCCAGCTACTGCAGAAAGATAAAACTAAAAATCCTGGTTCTGTGGGAGTTTGACCCCACCCATTCAGGCTGCTTCTATTGTTCCAACTTCAACAGAAATCCAAAACCTCCCAAGCTGTTTACTTTGTTGGCTTTGAGCAGACTGTTTCAACTTTTCTTCATAAAATAAACTAGGAAAACATATAATTTTTAAAGCCATAGTATCACCGCAGACGGGGTGGAATTCTTACAGAGCCAGTGTCTGAAAAATTAGGCTAAGCCTGCCTCCATGTGGCAACCAACAAGCAGTTAATTGGCTCAGGATGGGACTTCTATACACACACACACACACACACATGCACATATGTACACACTCACATGTGCACATGCACACACACCAACATACACACATATGCACACACAGACACACACACTCATATCCACACACACATGCACATATGCACACACTCGCATGTGTGCACACACACATGCACACGCACACACAAGCGCACATGCATGCACACATACAGACGCACCCAGACACACGCACACACACACACATGCATACACACACACACAGACAGATACACCCGGGTGGATATCCCATCTTCGAGCAATGTGTGGAAGTGTATGACAGGGCAGTCTTGATTGTAAAGTTAGCCCCTCCTCATTGTATAGCTAAACTTGGAGAATCAAGAGTTATTGGGCAAAGCAAAATAAAGTTGAGGTCAGCCATGATCTCCTTGAATAGTGGAGCAGAGTTAATGGACTGAATGGCCTACTTCTGTATTGACATCTCATGGTCCATGGTCACTTTAAGAGACCTACTTAAATAACATAAGGAAAGTCTTGTTCTTTGACATTTGACACGTTTTTGACGATATAGTAAATAGATTCCATGCCTGCCTTCCGTATTCTCTGATACTGCATGATCTTCCAACTCACCAGAAAATGATTCTTGATCTGAGGGTAACCTCTCATTGAAAGAATAGGTTGACCACATTCAAAATATAGCTCTTAAGTCTGAAAGGAGGATATTTTCCAAGTTCTGTAAAGGTTTGTAACTCTAATGTGGAAGTGCAAGGAGATGAGACTGAGGTATAAGAACATCTAAGACTGCGCTAAGCAAATTCGAGGGGCCTGAACCCCTTCCCTTTTTCCTTACATTCTGATAGTTCTGCAACAATTATCACAGTGGGATAACTTTCAAAAAGTGAACTGGATAAATATTTGAGGGTGTTTGGTTTTGCCAGTCTATGCGAATGGGCAGGAGACATGGCCACATTCAGCTTGCTCTTGCAAAGAGGCAGTGTGGGTAAAATGGGCCACGAGATATCTTTCTGGGCTGTGCACATCCTGAATCCCTGGTGCAGGATTTCAAAACAAAACGATTTGCTGGAGGAACTCAGACCATGGGTGAAACATGCACTCCATCTGCAAATATGAGTGAGCACATGAGTGGGTGAGAAAGAAGAATGAGTCTTGCCATGTCTTCCTTTGCAATGTTGTTGAAATCTAGCAGACTGAGGGTCTCCTGTTGACATTGCTCTCACATTCTCATGCAATTGAAACCTCATTAACATAAGGCTGACAGGACTGCTGACTAGAAGCTCTTGGGGGAGAAAAAGCAAGTGAAATGCAGTGAATTATTAACAGTACGACAACAGGCGCATTCACTGCATGTCTTGATGTGAAAGATGTTTTGCAATTCATGCACTGAGCTGAGCGTTTCATTTGGGAAAACACCACATAGTAAGTGAAGCCATTTAAAAAGGCTACGGAATCATGCGTGGTTTTAATTTAGCAGGGGTTACAATTTCTTTTTAAATTCATTAACAGGAGGTGGGTGTCACTAGCTGGACTAGTGTTTATTGCCCATACCTAATTGCCCAGAGAACAGTTAAGAGTTAACCACATCGCTGTGCATCTGGAATCACATGTCAGCCAGACTAAATAAGGATAACAGATTTCCTTCCTTAAAGGACGTGAGTGAACTAGAGGAGGTTTTCCTGACAATCGACCACAGCTTCATGGTGATCAATAGACTCTTAATTCCAGATTTTTTCAAAAACTGAATTAAAATTCCTCTCTCTGCCATGGCTAGATTTAAACCTGGGACTCTGGATTAATACTCTAGCAATAATATTGTAGCTCCCTCAAGCTTCATTTGTACTATTTAATAAGAGCTCAATTAGCCCGTAAGATATACGAGAAGAATTAGGCCATTCAGCCCATCAAGTCTGCTCCGCTATTCAATCATGGCTGACATGTTTCTCAACCCCATTTTCCTGCCTTCTCCCCATAACCCTTAGTAACCAAGAATCTACCTATCTCTGTCTTAAATACACTCAATGACTCGGCCTGAACAGCATTACGGCCCTCTGTGGCAGTGAGTTCCACAGATTTATCACCCTCTGGCTGAAGAAATTCTGAGGCCATGCCCTCGGGCCCCAGTCTCTCCCACTAGTGGAAACATCTTCTTCATGCCCACTCTATCCAGGCCTCTCAGTATTCTGTAAACTTCAATCATATCCCTCTTCATCCATGTAAGATCCATTGGGTATAGACCCAGAGTCCTCAACCTTGCTCATACGACATGCTCTGCATCCTTGGGATCATTCTTGTAAATCTCCTCTGAATCCCTTCCAATGCCAATACAGCTTTCCTTCAATGTCAGGCCCAAAACTGCTCACAGTATTCCAAATGCGGTCTAACTAGAACGTTACGCAGCCTCAACAATACATCTCTGCTCTGGTATTCTAGCCCTCTTGAAATGAACGCTAACATTGCATTTGCCTTCCTAACTGCCAACTGAGCCTGCATGTTGACCTTAAGAGAGTCCTGAACTAAAACTCTATTTGTTCTTCAGATTTCTGAAGTTTTGGCCATTTAGAATACAGTCTATGCTTCCATTTTTCCGACCAAAGTGCATAACCTTATAATTTTCCACGGTGTTTTCCAATTACCAATTCTTTTCCCATTCTTCTACCTGTCCAAGTCTTGCTGCAGCCTCTCCACCTCCTCAATGCCACCTGTCTCTACACCGATCTTTGTGTCATCTCAAATTAGCAACAATGCTCTGAGTTCCTTCATGCAGATCATTAAGGATGTTTCCCGGACTGGGAATTTTGAGCTATAGGGAGAGGCTGAATAGGATAGGGCTGTTTTCCCTGCAGTGCCCCAGGCTGAGGGGTGATCATATAGAGGTTTATAAAATCATGAGGGGCATGGATACGGTAGCGAGACAAGGTCTTTTTCCTCGGTTGGGCAGTCCAAAAGTAGAGAGCATAGGTTTTAAGACGAGAGGGGAAAGATTTAAAACGGACCAGGAGAAAGTGAGGTCTGCAGATGCTAGAGATCAGAGTCAAGAGTGTGGTGCTGGAAAAGCACAGCAGGTCAGGCAGCATCCGAGGAGCAGGAGAATCGAAGTTTCAGGCCAGAGCCTTTCATCAGCCCTTCCAGCAACACACTCTCAACACTGTTAACTTTGTCACACAGAGGATGGTGCATGTTTGAATGAGCTGCCAGAGGAAGTGGTGTAGGCTGGTACAATTACAACAATTAAAATGCATCTGGAAGGCTACATGTAAAGAAAGGGTTTATAGACATATAGACCAATTGCTGGTAAACGGGGCTAGATTAATTTAGGATACCTGGTCACCATAGATGTGCTGTATATCTCTATGATTCTATGATTCTAAATGGGACTGGATTAGATTGGGATGTCTGATTGGTGTGAATGAATTGGACCGAAGTGTCTGTTTCCATGTTGTAGGACTCTGATTCTATGATCCTATAACTGTAATCTCATTATGTCCTCGTGACGACATACATTCCTGCTGTTGTGTTATCTGCAAATTTAGTTGCCATCTTTTCCATCCCTTCATTGATGTCATTGACAGAGTTGGAGTATAATGTGGGGATGTGTGAGGTTAGGCACTTTGGTAGGATCAATAGAGGTGTAGACTATTTTTGAAATGAGAAAGACTGAGGGAATCTGAAACACTAAGGAGCCTGGCAGTCTTAGTTCTCTTGAGGTTAACATGCAGACAGTTAGAAAGACAAATGTAATTTGAGCATTCATTTCAAAAGGGCAAGAATACAGGATCAGAAATGTACTGCTGAGGCTGTATTCGGCTTTGGTCAGACTGCATTTAGAACATCATGAGCAGTTTTGGGCCCCGCATCTAGGGAAGGATGTGCTGGCATTGGAGGAGATTCAGAGCAAGTTTACAAGAATAATCCAAGGGATGAAGGGGCATGTCATATGAAGAGCAGTTGAGAACTCTGAGTCTATGCTCAGTGACCTGATTGAAACTTTGAGAACACTAAGAGGTCTGGACAGAGTGGTCATGGAGAAGATCTTTTCACTATGCATGAGATTAGGACCTGAAAGCACATTGAAGGGACAACCTTTTAGAACTGAGATGAAGAGGGAGTTCTTCAATCAGAAGGTGGTAAATCCGTGGAATGCATTGTCACAGAGGGCGGTGGAGGCCAAGTCATCTCTAGTTGCCCTTGAGAAGATGGTGGTGAGTGCCTTCTTGAAATACCACAGGCTACTTTCTGTAATTAGATCCCAGTGCCATATCCTTGAGCCCATGGATTTTGACACCGTAAGATTGAATGAATGGAAGATATATTTCCAAGTTGGGATAGTGAGTCGCTTGGAAGGCAACGTGTAGCTGGTGAATTTCCCATGTTTCTGCTGCCCTTGTCCTTCCAGATGAAATGTCGTGGATTTGAAAGATGCTGTCTGAGGATCTTTGGTGAATTTCTGCAGTGCATCTTCTGGATGGAACACACTGCTGCTACTAAGCATCAGTGGTGGAGAGAGTGGATGTTTGTGGATATGGTGCCAATCAAGCGGGGCTGCGTTGTCCTGGATGGTGTCAAGCTTCTTGAGTGTTGTTGGGGCTGCATCATCTAGGCAAGTAAGGAGTAATCCATCACACTCCTGAATTGTGTCTTGTAGATGGTGGACTGGCTTTGGGAGTAAGGAGGTGGGTTACTTGCTGCAGGATTCCCAGCTTCTGACATGGTCTTGTGGCCATTAAGTTTACATTTGTAGTCAATTCAGCTTCAGGCCAATGGTTGCCCCAAGGATCTTATTCGTGGAGAATTCAATGTTGGAAGTGCCACTGAAATTGAAGGGACAATGTTCAGATTCCCTTCTGTTGGAAATCATTGTTGTTTTACACTTGTGTAGGATGTGAATATCGTAACCCATGATTCATCCCAAGCCCGGATGTTGTCCATGTCTTGTTGCATTTGAACATGATTGCTTCAGTATCTGAGAAGTCATGAATGCTGCTGAACCATCAGGCAATCATCAGTGAACATCCCCACTTCTGACCTTATGATGGAGGGAAGGTCATTGATGAAGCTGCTGAGAATGGTTGGGCCGATGACACTACCCTAAGGGACTCCTGTAGAGGTCTCCTGGAGCTGTGATGACTGACCTCCAACAATCACAACCATTTTCCTATGTGTCAGCTTAACCAGTGGAGAGTTTTCCGTATGATTCCCATTGATTCTAATTGTATCAGACCTCTTTGACGCCAGTCAGTCAAATCTGGCCCTGATGTCAAGAGCAATCACTGTCATCTCTCCTCTGGAATCCAGCTCTTTTGTCCATGTTTGAGCCAAGGAATTGAGTGGCTCTGGTGGAACCCAAACTGGGCTGAGATAACTGAACTCCAACCAGCACAGCCATCTGTCTATGTGTCTGGTATAGCTCCAACCAGTGGAGAGCTTTCTCCCTGATACCCATGGCAGTAGCTTTGCTTGGGCTCCTTAATGTCGTACTCAGTCAAATGTGGTCTGGATGTCAAGGACTGACACTCCCACCTCCCCTCTGGAATTCAGCTCCTTTGTCCATGTTTGAACCACACCTGTAATAATGTCAGGAGCTGAGTGGCCCTGGCAGAACCCAAACTGGGCGTCACTGAGCAGGTTATTGCCGAGCAGGTGCTGCTTGATAGCACTGTTGGTGACACCTTCCGTCACTTCACTGATGATCGAGAGTTGAGTTGGTAATTGGCTGGATTGAATTTGTGCTGCTTTTGCTGTACAGGATGTAGCTGGGCAACTTTCCACATTGCTGAGCAGATGCCAGTGTTGCAGCTGTACTGGAACAGCATGACTATGGGCGCGGCAAGTTCTGTTGTGGGGGTCATACTCTTTACAGTGTCTAGTTCCTTCACATGTTCTTTGATATCACAAGGAATGAATCAAATTGGCTAAAGACTGGAATGTGTAAAGCTGAGGACTTCAGGGGAATGCTGCTTTGAGAGCAAGAACACCATTACTCTTCATGAAAGGTAAATGCTAATTGGTTGGCAGGTAGACTGTGATTGGTAGTGACATCATCATGGGGAAGATTAATGCTCGTCGAAAAGTAACTTGGTTAGAGACAAAAAGAAAACTGCAGATGCTGGACTCCAAAGTTGACAAGCAAGAGGCTGAAAGAACACAGCAAGCCAGGCAGCATCAGGAGGTGCAGAAGTCAACGTTTCGGGTGTAACCTTTCTTCAGGACTGGGGGTGGTTGTGGGGGGAGCTGAAGATAAAGGGGGAGGTGGGGACAGGGTGGTGAAGTGGTAATAGGTGCAGATAGGTGCAGAGGGTATGACCTGGTTGGGCAATGGGAGGCATGAATCCGGTTGGTGGCAGGGAGTGAGAGGGGGTGGGATGGGAGTTAGGGGATGGGGAGGGAGGTTATTTGAAATTGGAGAATTCAATGTTGAGGCCTCCGGGCTATAGGGTGCCAGTCAATTCCCCCAACCACACCCTTTCTGATATGACTATCCTTGGCCTCCTCCATTGCCAAAACAAACCACAGCGCAATTGACAAGTAACTGCCAGAGTTTATTTCCATTTTCCACCAGGCAGGTTGAGCCTCATTGATCAGTGCTTTTCCCTGAGTAAGGTCGATGGCTGTCACCTATTTTATTGTGTTGAAATTGGTGTAGTGTGTGTGCATGTTCTTTAAGTCTGTAAAGGGCCCTGTGCATCATGTATAGGTTCCAGTACACACATTGCTATTCTGACTGACAATCCCAAGTTGTTGTCAGTGTAATTCTTTGAACTGGATTTATCCATTAAATGTTGTCCAGTTACAGAATCACATTTAGCGTTGGACACCAAGCTGGGAGGTTTGTCAGCACACGCCGGTTGCTACAGACAGTCCTTTGCTGAAGGGCTATGCTCTATGTTATAATCTTTGGGTCTTCTGACCCACGCACCTGTCATCGCATTGGCACTGAAATTCAAGGGATGTGAAATTGAATCAAGTTAATGACACACTGATCTGACACGCCTTGCACACATCAAATTAATAGTCAGGAATAATTTGCTCAGAATTCTTTGAAATTGGACAGAGTCCTCCCTCTCAAGGCTAATGGAGAACTCCCTGTGTCCACCTAAAGAATGGCATCATCAGATTGTGGGGAGATGATGCAACATCAGGATTAGCTCTTTCACAACTGTTACCTGATGGAACAAATAACAGAAATTAAAATAAACAGGAGCGACCTAAGTAGATGAGGGAGAAAGGTACTGAAGGTTAGGATTAGATGCAGAAGAGTGCCATAGAATTCCTGCAGTGTGGAATTCAGGCCATTCAGTCCATCAAGTCCACACTGACTCTCCAAAGAATATTCCACCCTGTCACCCTGCATTTCCCATGGCTAATCCACTTGACCTACACATCCCTAGACACTATGGACAATTTAGCACAGCCAATCCACCTAACCTGCAAATCATGGAACTGTGGGAGGTAACCAGAGCACCTGCAGCAAACCCACACAGACATGGGAGAACGTGCAAACATTTGCCCGAGGGTAGAAATGAACCCAGATCCCTGGCGCTGTGAGGATGCAGTGCTAACCACTGAGCCACCGTGGCACTCCGCATGGATGGAAGACCATGCAGATCACACCCACAAACATATTGAATAGTTGGATCGAATACTGTATTCCTCAGCTGTAAACTCTTGGTCATTGTAGAAACGCAGAATATCCCAAAAGACAGAATCTTGTGAATATATTTCATTTAGTCAGCTCTGTGGAAATAAAACAGTCCTTCATACTGTACGGGCATGTGGAAGTTGTGGAGAAGTTTGAAACTATCATCATTTCACAGAACATTTACCTCAAATTAGGAATACTTCAACTTTTTAGTCAAAATTAATTTGGACTCACAAGCCTTAGACAATGGAGCCAGTTTCAATTCGATGACTTTAATGAAGTGGAAATATGAACAGTTCCTCAGGGTGAACCATTCCACCACATTATTCCAAGCCCTTCTAAGATGCATTAAATGATTATTATGCTCTCTTGGATGTGACTATCCTTGACACAGCTGGCATTACTCTTCCCCAGTCATCTTGAAAAGACAGGCATTTCTGTTGGACCCTGTTTGGTAAAACCAGTTGGATGTTTGGAGCACGAAAGAGGGCAGCTAAGGGCTGAGGTGAAAGGCCACCAACCTGAAACATTCTTTCTCCACAGACGTTGATTCAGTTGTTAGTTCCTTGGATCTGGGCATCTCTGGCTAGGGCAGCATTTATAGCCCATTCCTAACTGACCAGAGAGCAGTTAAGTGTCAACTGCATCGTTGTGGGGGTCTGGTGTCGCATGTAGGACAGTCCAGGTAAGATTTCCTTCTTGAGAGGGGAGTGGTGAACCCCATGGGATTTTCATGATAATGATCACCAGTAGACTAGCTTTTTAAAAAATTTTAATTTCATAATCTGCCATGGTGGGATTCACACCCATGTCTCTAGAACATTAGCCTGGATTTTGAATTACTAATGCATTGGTAGTACCACTACATCATCACCTCTGTCCATATGTGCGTTGGGCATAGAGTTACCTATCAGCCAGAACAGCTAAGGATTCTTTCTCTGAAGTACATTAGCAAAACAGTCTTTGTTTTAAACACCAACATGACAGCTTCATGTCACTTCTCTTGACACTAGCATCTTTTATTTATTCTGAGATTTCTTTTAAAAAGCCAATTTAAATTCACCGACAACCATGATTTAACCTCGAATAAAATTAAAAAAGGTTCTGAAATTTCCGAAAGTTCTGACAAAGAGTCATTGGACTCGAAACTTTAACTCTGCTTCTATCTCCAAACATGCTGCCAGACCTGCTGAGCTTCTCCAGCATTTATCGAGTCATAGAGATGTACAGCATGGAAACAGACCCTTCGATCCAACCCACCCATGCCGACCAGATATCCCAACCCAATCTAGTCCCACCTGCCAGCACCCGGCCCATATCCCTCCAAACCCTTCCTATTCATATACCCATCCAAATCCATTTCCTGTTTTGATTTCACAAATCCAGAATCTGCAGTATTTTTTCTTTATTTTAGTGGTTAACCCCACGGTCAGTTCTCTTCTAGGTAGGCCCTGCTTATAGAAATTCTGTTTGTTTCTCCAGCAGTATTTCCATTTCAAGCTTTCAGCCTGTTCACTATCACAGCTTTCTGTCTCCCTCCTATATGTTAGATAAAGTATTTGTTAAAACTCAATTTCACAGCCACATCGCCTTCCACAGTAACTGTCTCCAGCTGTGATTTGGAGATGCCGGTGTTGGACTGGGGTGTACAAAGTTAAAAATCACACAACACCAAGTTATAGTCCAACAGGTTTAATTGAAAGCACTAGCTTTCAGAGCGCTGCTCCTTCATCAGGTGGTTGTGGAGGACACAATTGTAAGACACAGAATTTATAGCAAAAGTTTACAGTGTGATGTAACTGAAATTATACATTGAAAAAACTTGATTGTTTGTTGAGTCTTTCATCTGTTCAAATACCATGATAGTTTCACTTCTTTCATGTGTAAATCACAAAACTTTCTTTTAAAAGTTACAGGAGAAAGTGAGGTCTGCAGATGCTGGAGATCAGAGCTGGAAATGTGTTGCTGGAAAAGCGCAGCAGGTCAGGCAGCATCCAGGGAACAGGAGAATCGACGTTCTTCAGGAATGAGGAAAGTTTGTCCAGCAGGCTAAGATAAAAGGTAGGGAGGAGGGACTTGGGGGAGGGGCGTCGGAAATGTGATAGGTGGAAAGAGGTCAAGGTGAGGGTGATAGGTCAGACTGGGGTGGGGGCGGAGAGGTCGGGAAGAAGATTGCAAGTTAGGAAGGCGGTGCTGAATTCCCACCCTGTCTCAGTCAACACCTCTGGGACACCCGGACCAACCAACCCAACCACCCTGTAGCTCAACATTTCAATTCCCCCTCCCACTCCACCAAGGATATGCAGGTCTTTGGACTCCTCCATCGTCAGAACACAACAAAAATGACGGTTGGAGGAAGAACGCCTCATCTTCCGCCTAGGGACCCTCCAACCACAAGGGATGAACTCGGATTTCACCAGTTTCCTCATTTCCCCTCCCCCCACCCTGTCTCAGTCAAATCCATCGAATTCAGCACCACCTTCCTAACCTGCAATCTTCTTCCCGACCTCTCCGCCCCCACCCCAGTCTGACCTATCACCCTCACCTTGACCTCTTTCCACCTATCACATTTCCGACGCCCCTCCCCCAAGTCCCTCCTCCCTACCTTTTAAAAGTTACATTCTCAGGTTAACTGTAACAATTGGTGTTAGCCAGACAAGATGTTGAAGGTGTTAGCCCCCTGTGTTCTCTGTCTGTGCCATAATATCTAGACTGATTCTAATCTAAAAAGTGAGATAACAGAGTCTTACATGAATTCATGCAGTTTTTGAGCAAAGTATAATGTAACTTCTCCAGCTGTGTCTTATCTCATGTGAAGATCTCTCCTTCACATTTTGAATCCATCCAGGATCTCAGGTATCTCGGAGACAAACAGCAGTCCTCAGTTCCTGCTGCATCCAGGGATTGGTACCAAGGCCCATGTACTGCCAGACTCACACTCTCAACCTCTCTCTCTCTCTCTCCACCAGCACTGCCTCATGCTATCCTGGTCCCCAGTTTCATTTTATTTTTTGTCTCATTTGATGCTTTAGCGAGAAGCTTTACATCTTCCCTCACCTTCCCATCCCTTGTCTCCATCCCTTCATCAAATGCCACTATGAATTCACCATACCCTCTGATATTCCCCTCCCTAATGCTGAATCCCATCTGTTCTCAGCAAAAGACTTAGATTCATCCCTTTACACTCACAACTCAATAAGGCTAAGCTCCTCTTTCATTACCTTCACCTCAGTATCCAACTCTCCCTGGCACATAGGTCTTTTCACCCATTTCCAATGTTTCAATTCTGAAGAAGGGTCAAACTTATCGCAGAGTCCCTACAGTGTCGAAGCAGGCCATTTGGTCCATCGAGTCCACACCAATCCTCTGAAGAGCATCCCACCCAGACCCTTATCCTAGCCTTGGAACCCTGCATTTCCATGGTCAATCAACATAACCTCCATATCCATGAACACCATGGGTCAATGTAGCATGGTCACTCCATCCAACCTGCACATCTTTGGACTGCGGGAGGAAATTGGAGCAGCCGGAGGAAACCCACACAGACACGAGGAGAACGTGCAAACTCCACACGGACAGTCAGCCAAGGTTCCTTAGTGCTGTGAGGCTGCAGTGCTAAACCACTGAGCCACCGGGCCACCTTCCTTTACCTCTGACCCACTTATTGCAGACTCAAAACGTTAACTCTGTTTCTCTCTCCACTCAGACCTGCTGAGTTTCTCCAAACCTTTTTGTTGTAATTTCAGATTGCCAACATTCACAGTATTTTGCTTTGATCTGGTTTGAGTTCAGCTTCCCCAGAACTGATCGGCATGACCCTTAGTAAACAGTTGAATAAAATTTGCCCCAGTGGTTGCTTATTCCAAATGCCTATTCCTGGTGTGAAACTTCACTTGACTGAAACACATCTGTGAGTTTTTTGCTACACCCATCACCACTATCTGACCATCAAAGCCAAAGGCTCAAGACGATGTAATGTGCTTTCCCAAGAACTCTCACTCCATTGATTTCTGAGGAAGGACCACTGGACCCAAAACATTAACTCAGATTTCTCTCCACGGATGCTACTGAGCTTCTCCAAATATATGTATTTGTTTCTGATTTCCAGCATCCAGTTTTTTGTTTAGTAACTCTCATTCTCTGAATGGTACTCCCAGTGAGAACTAGAAGAGATAGTGGGACTGAGAGAAGATGGCTAATAGGAAAGGTCAGACGGACTGTGGTTCTTGATGCTGGAAAAGTCGTGGCTGAGTGAAGAAAGAATGGGCGGCATTGTGGCTCAGTGGTTAGCACTGCTGCCTCACAACCTCAGGGTCCCAGGTTTGATTCCAGCCTTGGGCGACTGTCTGTATGGCGTTTGCACATTCTCCCTGTGTCAGCATAGGTTTCCTCCAGATTTCCTCCCACATTTCAAAGATGTGCAGGTGAGGTGAATTGGCCATGGTAAATTGTCCATAGTTGTTAGGTGCATTAGTCCGAGGGGCTGGGTTACTCTTTGGAAGGTTGGTGTGGACTTGTTGGGCCGAAGGGCCTGTTTCCACACTGTAGGGAATCTAATCTAATCTAATCTAAGAACCGGAAATGCTGGAAATACTCAACAGATCTTGCAGCATCTTTGGAGGGGATAATGGGGAGGAGTGAATATTTCATCTCAAGTCGCTTTCTCCAGAATCTCTTGGAAAGGCTCCTCAGAAAGTCATCATCTGACAGTGGGAGAGAAGGCTTTATTACAAACTCGCTGATTGTAGAAGGAGGGATCTATTAACTTGTGGGACAGTCCAGGCTGTGTGATCATCAACGTCAGATAGTTGCAAAGATATCCACCAGAACACTTTGGACATACCTACTTTTCCAGAGCATGACAAGAATATGAAGTTCAATACTGTGTTGAACAGTAGAGGAGTAAACATGAATGCAGGCAAATGTTAGATATGTACATGAGGGAGAGAGAAATGGAAAGATGCTTTTAAACTTAAAAGGGTTCAGAAAAGTTGTACAAAGATGTTGCCAGGGCTGGACGGTTTGAGCTGTAGGGAGAAGCTGAATAGGTTGAGGCTGTTTTCCATGGAGTGTCAGAGGCTGAGGGGTGACCTTATAGAGGTTTATAAAATCATGGGATAGGGTGAATAGCCAAGGTCTTTTCCTTAGGGTAAGGGAGTCCAAAATCGGAGGAAATAGGTTTAAAGTAAGAGGAAAAAGATTTAAAATGGACCTAAGTGGCAATTTTTTTATGCAGAGAGTGATCCGTGTATGGAATGAGCTGTCAGAGGAAGTGATGGAGGCTAGTACTATTGCGACATTTAAAAGGCATCTGGATGGGTATATGAATAGGAAGGGTTTAGAGGGCTATGGGCCAAATGCTGGCAAATGGGACTAGATTTGAGTAGGATATCTGGTCGGCGTGGATGAATTAGCCCGAAGGATCTGTTTCCGTGCTGTACAGTTCTACAACTGTCAATGGTAGATGAATATGGTTAGGTGAAGATGGATAGGAGATGATTCATTCAAAGAATGAAAATGTATAATTAACCAGTTTGCTCAAATGGCCCATTTCCGTGTTGCACATTCTGTGTAATTCAAAACGAATACTAGCTGAGAAGGCACTATGGGTTTACAGACCCTGCTTTTCCATTTTTACTTGAATCAATGGAAAATCAAGGCAATGGAACTGTAATTTCATCGGGAGCTTTCTGCAAGCTCTGTTTCTTGTGCCCAGTGGGAAATCAGTGCTCTGATGTATTGCATGCACATGCAGCATCAGGAAAGCTCATTCAGAAAATTGATCTTCCAGTGTCAGGCTTGTTCATTTGGTCAGCTTTCCATTGTTGAGTCTGAAAATTATTAATTCAAGTCCCACTTCGGATGCAGTGTGCAAAATAGGCAGGCTGGCATTTCAGTACAGGAACGCAATTGTCCAGATCAGCTATCTCACTGATGCTACTTAGTTGGTACATGGTTAAATATGTTATGGAACTATTTAAGAGTTATCCTGGCTTCCTATCACCCTAAAACAAATTGGCTGATCATTCATTTCCGTTTGTTAGATCTTTTTTGTGTGTAATTTGGTTTGCTCACGGAGCTGTACTGACTACACTGCAAATTAATCATCATGTGGATAGTTTCTGGGGCTGCCTCAAGGGAAGTGAGAAGCCATGATATTTTAAAAAAAACGAAGTTTATCCATATGCTCACTGTTATCAAATGACCAGCTTCTCGCCTGCACGTAATAGTATAAGATTTGCACAAGCTGCACATGAATATTTCACAGCTGAATAAGCCAAATGCGAAGGTTTGAAAAGGTTTTGCATTGACCTCTCTGACTGCTCGTTCACAGTTGACTGTTTACTGTGAACTGGTTCCAAACCGGCAATGGAGAAAATTAGCAGCACAGTGTGAATTGTCTTTCACAGATTATCTGATCATTACTGCCTTGCCTTTCATGAGAGCTTCTGCAGTTTGCAAACTAGCTGCAGCATTTCCAACAACACAAGAGTGACAGCACCTCAGGAATGATGTGAATTGGCTATGAAGGGACTTTGGATGCCTTGAGGTGACTTGTGCATTGCAAGTTCTTTCTGTCTTTGATCTTGATGTTTCAGCTTTTAAACAGTGGGCATTTTCTGCAGCTGGGAATGCCAAAATGCGCCAGGCACTTTCAAAGGCACAGGGCTCCTAAAGGTATTCAGATTCCAGCCTCGAGGAATTAGATGCTTCTGTCATTGGTATAGGAATGGTATGTGAGTCGGGGATGTGGCCTGGTGGACAGATACTCATCATTGGGCTATAATGCAATTTGAGCTGTAACCTTTCAAATTCCACTCACAAGAGTTTGGATGTTGCTGGTAAGAGCAGCTTTCTATTGCTCATCACTAATTCCATTTCATTCAGTGCAAATGGTTGTTTTCCTGGACCAGTGCAGGGAGCAGCTAAAAATGAACTCTGGATCTGGAATCACATCTATTTCCTTCCTTTAAAGATATTAGTCAACCATATGGTGTTTTACACCAATCCCAAGGTGTTACTGGTCGCCCTCACTGAGGTTGGCATTTTATTTCATATTGATGGAAAGTAAACTGACCAGCAGCTGTCGTGAGATTTGAACTCGTGCCTCTAGATTATTAAACCGAAAGAACTGCCAATGCTTTAAATTAGAAACAAAACTGACAAAGGGTCACCAGATTCGAAACGTTAACTCTGACTTCTCTTCACAGATGCTGTCAGACCTGCTGAGCTTTTCCAGCAACTTCTGTCTTTGCCTCGGGATGATTAGCCTGGGCCTCTGGATGGTTGGATCAGTAGCATTTGCTGTTTACTATTATCACCTTCCAAAACTGGGCAAAATGGGCAAAATTGTAAAATCATTAACAATGAACCACTGGCTCATTTTTGTCTGATATTATCCCCTAATAGAAGTTAATGGAACAGAAAACTCAGTCAGATTGTAAAATACGAGCCTGATTTACCATTACTGGATGATCCATTTCTCTGTCCTTTATCATGGGAGACAGGTGATAAAACAAAGGAACAGAAGTGGGCCATTCAGCCCACTAAGTCTTCTTCGCTTTTCAATGATATAATGACTGATCTGATATTCCTCAATGCGATTTTCTTGTAATCCTCGATTCCCTTCCTAAATAACAACATGTCTATCTCAGCCTTGAATTTACTAAATAACCCAGCTTCATCATCCCTGTGCAGTAAAGAATTCCACAAATTCATATCTCTCAGAACAAAAAAATCCTTCCTGCCTCTGTATTAAGTAGTTCACCACTTACTTTGAGACTCTGCCCTCTCGTCCTTGAGTCTCCCACAACAGAAATTAACCTCACCCCATCTAGCTTGTCAAACACTCTAATAATTTAATATCTTTTAAGAAGGAATCTTCTCAGTCTTCTAAGCTCCAATGAGTACAAGCCAAACCGCCTCAACCGCTGCTCATAAGAAAATCCCTCTACATCGAAAAACAACTGAGTGAGCTTTGTAAAACACCTACGTTCTGTCTACAAAAATGACCCTGAGCCTCCAGTTGCCTGCCACTTAACACACTATTGTGTTCCCCAGCCTCCTTGTCTGTCTCAGGCTTACTGCAGTGCTCCAGTGAAGCTCAGCACCACCTGGAAGAACACGTCCCATTTTCCTCTAGGAACCCCAATTCTACTATTATAAATAGACATTTTCCCAATGACCGATGTTAAACTGACAGACCTGTCTAACTCCTCCCTTGACAAAAGGTGCTACTTTGGTAGTTTTTCAATCCCCTGGGACCCTTCTGGAATAGAGGATCACCATTAGTGAATTCATTACCTCTGTAGCTACTTCCTTTAAACTCTTGGATCATCAGGTCCAGGATGGTCTTCAGCCCCATTAGTTTCCTCACTGCTTCTTCTCATGTGATAGCTATTGTCTTTATTCCTAACCCCATTCCTTATTATACACCTTGGTGATTTTATATTGTTGGAATGTTATTGGTGTCCTTATCCATGAAGGCCAAAATGTGGAGGTGCCAGTGTTGGACTGGAGTGGGGTGGAAAAAGCCAGAAGTCACATGTCACCAGGTTATAGTCCAACAAGTTTATTTGAAATCACAACCTTTTGGAGCAAGATTTCAAATAAACCTATTGGACTATTACCTGGTGTCGTTTTAATTTCTGCCTTCTCTATGCAAAGCATTTGTTCAGCAGACAAGATCGGTCATGGTTACTATCAGCGATTGTTACAAAAACATCTTTCTGGTACATTAATGCCCTTCAGGAGATGAATTCTGCCATACTTAGCAGGTCTGGCCTTTAGAGTAACTCCATAGTAATGTGCATGTTTGCCAACTGCCCTTAGTTTAAGGGTTGGAAAAAGAAGGTGACAATAGCTAATAATGTCCACATCCCACACAAGAATTTAAAACAAGGACATAGGATCCATCAAACTCAGTAGTGGGAGTACTCCCCACTGAGCAATGTCTGCAACTCAACGATTATGACAGGCTTGCTGTAGCCTAATATAGTCCTAGCTCACTTTCGAATAAATCATCACTACATGCCAGTTTATGATATAATCCTTCAGTAAGTAAACACTACTAAGGAGACAGAGAAGATGGGTTGTCTTGGATTACTGCTTTTGTAGATTTAAGGCTGCCTTAATGTTCGCTGCTAATTCTTTTTTTGGCCAAGAAGATTAGTTCATGCACTGAATGAAGATGATGAGGCAATCAATTCCTGCCAGAAAAATGGGGTTCAAGCCATCCACAGGCACATAATTATAGGACAATAAAGTTTTATTGAGCAAGAAATTACACTCGGAATAAACGTGGCTGGTTGGCACTAAAAGAGAATGCTGCCACAACAGCTAATCTCTGTAACTGCTGGTAACGTAGCAAGTCATCTGTCCTTCCACTCTCTCATCCTGTTACAAAATGCTATCTCCCTCCATTGCCTAGGTTCTTGCCGTCCCATCACTCCTCTATAATCCTCATTAACACCTGCAATCAGAGAGTGGAAACGTGGGTACACATCATTTGTTCGCTCATTTGCATCTGTCAGACATTTCTGCGGAGGTGGAGTGGGGGTACATAGCTGACGGAAAAATCAGTTGGCATCGAAATTCACCAGGAATCACTTTTCAGTGCAACCATCTCATTTTTCACCATCATTCTATTATAATGCTTCATGAAAATAAAATAAACTGACCTTTAGGTGAGCTTTGAAAGCAGTAATGCTTTGAAATGAGAGACACTTTAGCAATCTTTCAAAGAAGCTCAAAGTAGGCTGAAGGAACAGTTTTTGACCAGACACCGGACAGCCTTCTAGAATCATCTGAGCTCAACAGCTTCAAATCACAACCTCTGACCTCTATTTCCTTTCTTCCTCCTTCTTCACTTTGTTTGACGTAGCTGTCAGACCACATTGTTTGAGAATACATTACTCCTCCAAACACACGCTTTGTTTCCTTACTTATCTCATTTCCATTCCCTTGAGACCGGGTGCCATCAATATTTTTGTCCTTTAATCTTTCCTGCTGATTGCTGTCCTTCCCTTTCCTTAGTTCTGAGTAACCACCAACCCATACCTCAGATACATGGTTTTCCTCACCTCCACAAATGTTTAAAATGTGGAACTATATAGTTCTGGAATGTTTACAGTGCGTAAGCACGTTATTCACCACATCAATGTCTGCTCTGCTTCTCTGAAGCAGCAATTCTGTAAATACTACTCTCTCCTATTTCCCTTGGAGCCCCTTCAAATTTTTTTTCAGATGTCAGCCATGTCGCAAGACACCAGAGGGAGATTAAAAATAACGCACCAACACAGCCCTATCTCTTAATTGTACTTGTTTATTGGAAAGTTTCTTCTCCGTAGAAGAGTGAGAGTTGGCAGTAAGGTTCCAGGCCCCACTCACTTTGTGTCAATTCATTCAGAAAGAGGTTTTGGGATCTGCATGTAGCAACCAAAGGGAAAATGGATGCTCTCTGCGTTGGACATTATAATGACTGTGGGTACACTAGATCTGGAGCATTGAGGACAATTTTGATCACCACTCTTTAGGAAAGGTGTCCTGCAGAGGACAGAGAAGAGTTAATCATTGCGATTAGTCATAAGATTTTGTGTGGCATCCACAGTCACTATGTAAGTGCACCCTTAATGGACATATTTTTAAGGTGAGTGGAGAAAGATTTAAAGAAGACATGAGAAGTAATTTTTTTACGCTGAAAGTGGTTTGTGTGTTGAATGAACTTCCACAGGAAGTGATGGATATAGGTACAGTTACATTTAAAAAGCATTTTGTTAAGAATGGATAAGCAATGTTTGGAGCGATATGGGCCAAGCGCAGGCAGGTGGGACTAGTTTAGTTTGGGATTATGGTCGGCATCGACTGGTTGGACCGAAGGGTCTGTATCCATGCTGTATGACTCTATGGGCAAGTGAATCATAACTATATCGTAACATGTGACCTGAAGTTCATTGGACAGAGACAATGTGAGGGCCATCATACCTCAGGCGAGGGGAGATACTGAGAAGGAGAGTCCATGGCTAACATTAGCTGGTGTAGGAATCGAACTCATGCTGTTGGCCTCACTGTGCAGTGCGAAACATCAGCTGACCTGGCTGTGACCTCTGGGGATCAAAAGCAGCATGATATGTTACTGGAAACATGTTGCTATGTTGCACCCCAACTTCAATGTATATTAGCTAGTTAATACTACAATAGCTAGGAATGAACATCTGTTGGATTCTTCAATACCACGTTATCCACTCCTAGTTCCTTATGATATGACAGAAAACATTAGCATTTCTACATCAAGTAAAACACCCTATTAGAGGCAAAATCACATAACAAGGAACCTCAGTTATTGGAGGGATTGGACAGATTGTTGTCCTTAGAGCAGAGAAGGTTTAAGGTGTCACCTGATAGAAGTATCCAAAATTGTGAAGTTATGAAGTTATGAAATTATGAAGAATTATAGGATAAGTTATGAATAAACCATTTGTTCTAACAAATGATTTAAAATGAATGGCTTAAAAACTTGAAGTGAAATGAGGAGGAAGTTCTTCATCAGAGAGTTGTTCAGATCTGGAACAAAATGGCTGAAAGAGTGGTAGAGCCATAAGGAACTTTCAACAGGACTTGTAAATGAAGAGGAATAATTTCCTGGGAGAAGGGGAGAAGGTTAGTGTGTAGAATTAAATTGAACAACCTGGTGGAAGAGCTCCTACAGACAATGATGGTCTAATTTTGCTTTGGATGATACCTGAGGGGGATGGAAAGGCAATAAGACAGGTGAACGCTGCATTGGTTACAGTAAAGCAGGTGATCAGTTGCAGCTATCCTGATTGGCATCCTGTGAATTGGCAAAGGAGACTGTTAGCTTTACAGTGATTCACGAAGATCGAAAACAAACCATTTTCCAATGAGCACTTTTCATTGCTGAATGACACTACAGTTTACCTGAGGTGAATATGATGATGTCTGAGAGGGCACATGTTTCATTTTGTTAACTATTTGTTAACTATTTGTTAAGGGGTGGTATGGTGGCTCAGTGGTTAGCACACAGGGGGACCTAGAATCAGGGGATGTATAGTCAGTATGGATAGAGCTGAGAAATTCTAAGGGTAAAAAAGACCCTCTCGGGAGTTATCTACAGGCCCGCAAACAGTAGTCTGGATGTCGGATGTAAGTTGAGTCAGGAGCTGAAATTGGCCTGTCGCAAAGATGTTACTACAGTTGTTATGGGGGATTTCAACATGCAGGTAGACTGGGAGAATCAGGATGGTATGGTATTGGACCTCAAGAAAGAGACTTTGTGGAGTGCCTCCGAGATGGATTCTTAGAACAGCTGGTGCTGGAGCCTACCAGGGAGAAGGCAATTCTGGATCCGGTATTGTGCAACGAACCAGAATTGATCAGGGACCTCGGAGTGAAGGAGCCATTGGGAAGTAGTGACCATAATACAATAAGCTTCAATCTGCAATTTGAGAGGGAGAGGGTACAATCGGAAGTGACAATATTTCAGTTGAATAAAGGGAACAATGGAGCTATGAGGGAGGAGCTGGCCAAAGTCCAATGGTGCAATACCTTAGCAGGGATGACAGGAGGAACAATGGCAGATATTTCTGGGTATAATGCAGAAGATGCAGGATCAGTTCATTCCAAAAAGGAAGAAAGATCCTAGGAGGAGGCATGGGTGGCCGTGGCTGACAAGGGAAGTTAAGAAACATATAAAATTAAAAGGGAAAACGTATAACATAGCAAAGATAAGTGGGAAAACGGAGGGCTGGGAAGCTTTTAAAGAACAACAGAGGATTATTAAGAAGGAAATACGCAGAGAAAAAATGAGGTACGAAGGTAAACTGGCCAAAAATATAAAGGAGGATAGTAAAAGCTTTTTTAGGTATATGAGAGACAAAAAAATGGTTAAGACTAAAATTGGGCCCTTGATGGCAGAAACAGGGGAATATATTATGGGGAACAAAGAAATGGCAGAAGAATTGAATTCAGATCTGTGTTCACTGGGGAAGACACAAGCAATCTCCCTGAGGTAACAGTGGCTGAAGGACCTGAACTTAAGGGAATTTATATTTGCCAGGAATTGGTGTTGGAGAGACTGTTAGGTCTGAAGGTTGATAAGTCCCCAGGGCCTGATGGTCTATATCCCAGGGTACTGAAGGAGGTGGCTCGAGAAATCGTGGATGCGTTGGTGATTATTTTCCAGCGTTCGATAGATTCGGGATCAGTTCCTGCGGATTGGAGGGTGGCTAATGTTGTGCCACCTTTTAAGAAAGGTGGGCGAGAGAAAGCAGGAAATTATAGACCAGTTAGTCTGACCTCAGTGGTAGGAAAGATGCTGGAGTCTATTATAAAGGATGAAATTACAACACATCTGGATAGTAGTAACAGGATAGGTCAGAGTCATCATGGATTTATGAAGGGGAAATCATGCTTGACTAATCTTCTGGAATTTTTTTGAGGATGTAATTCTGAAGATGGATGAGGGAGATCTAGTAGATGTAGTGTACCTGGACTTTCAGAAAGCTTTTGATAAAGTCCCACATAGGAGGTTAGTGAGCAAAATTAGGGCGCATGATATTGGGGGCAAAGTACTAACTTGGATTGAAAGTTGGTTGGCTGACAGGAAACAAAGAGTAGTGATAAACGGTTCCATTTCAGAATGGCAGGTGGTGACCAGTGGGGTACCGCAGGGATCAGTGCTGGGACCGTAGCTTTTTACAATATATGTTAATGATATAGAAGATGGTATTAGTAATAACATTAGCAAATTTGCTGATGATACAAAGCTGGGTGGCAGGGTGAAATGTGAGGAGGATGTTAGGAGATTACAGGGTGACCTGGACAGATTAGGTGAGTGGTCAGATGCATGGCAGATGCAGTTTAATGTGGATAAATGTATGGTTATCCACTTTGGTGGTAAGAACAGGAAGGCAGATTACTACCTCAATGGAATCAATTTAGGTAAAGGGGCAGTACAAAGAGATCTGGGTGTTCTTGTACACCAGTGAATGAAGGTAAGCATGCAGGTACAGCAGGTAGTGAAGAAGGCTAATAGCATGCTGGCCTTCATAACAAGAAAGATTGAGTATAGAAGCAAAGAGGTTCTTCTGCAGCTGTATATGGCTCTGGTGAGACCACACCTGGAGTATTGTGTGCAGTTCTGGTCTCTAAATTTGAAGAAAGACATTCTGGCTATTGAGGGAGTGCAGCGTAGGTTCACAAAGTCAATTCTTGGAATGGCGGGACTACCTTATGCTGAAAGACTGGAGCAACTGGGCTTGTATACCCTTGAGTTTAGAAGACTGAGAAGGGATCTGATTGAGACATATAAGATTATTAAAGAATTGAACACTCTGGAGGCAGGAAACATGTTTCCGCTGATGGGTGAGTGCCGAACCAGAGGACACAGCTTAAAAATACTGGGTAGACCATTTAGGACAGAAATGAGGAGAAACTTCTTCACCCAGAGAGTGGTGGCTGTGTGGAATGCTCTGCCCCAGAGGGCAGTGGAGGCCCAATCTCTGGATTCATTTAAGAAAGAGTTGGATAGAGCTCTCAAGGATAGTGGAATCAAGGGTTATGGAGATAAGGCAGGAACAGGATACTGATTGAGGATGATCAGCCATGATCATATTGAATGGTGGTGCAGGCTCGAAGGGCAGAATGGCCTATTCCTGCACCTATTGTCTATTGTCTATTGTCTATTGTCTCACAGCACCAGGGATCCAGGTTCAATTCCAGCCTCGGGTGACTATCAATGTGGAGTTTGCACATTCTCCTCGTATCTGCGTGGGTTTCCTCCAGGTGCTCCGGTTTCCTCCCACAGTCCAAAGATGTGCAGGTCAGGTGATTTGGCCAGGCTAGGCTAAATTGCCCATAGTGTTAGCTGCATTAGTCAGAGGGAAATGGGACTGGATGGGTTACTCTTCAGAGGGTCGCTGTGGATTTAGTGGGCCGAAGGGCCTCTTTCCACACTGTAGGGAATCTAATCAGACTGCTGCAGGTCATTTAGAAAGAATCTTTTTTAGGATCAGTTGTGTAACAAAAGACTCATATTGCTGAACACCCATTGGTCGCACTGCTCCAAACATCTGGAGTTAGGTTCTGAATCAGCTGTAAAACACTGAGGGGCCACAACGCAGCATTGCAGCCATTAGTGAGGTAGCAATCTCTACTGTGACTGGACTCTAATTTGGTCATTAACTTTCAAACAGTTTTCTTGTTTTAAATATATAACTGAATGCTAATGACCATCTGGCCCTTGTTAAACGGCTTACTCTTTGTTAAACACCTGAAGTGTGTAAGCTTCCTCCAAAGCCATGCTGTTGGCACCAATAACAACAGCGACTGAGATCTCGCTCCCATTGGGGTGGCAGAAGGACCATTGCCACATAACTCTGGAGCGTTCTCTCCAACTGGCATTCAGTAAAAAGCTGGCTTTGGCACTTGCAGCTAAAGGTATCAAGGGGTATGGGGAGAGGATGGGAATGGGATACTGGGATTGCATGATCAGCTATGATCATATTGAATGGTGGTGCAGCGTCAAAGGGCTGAATGGCCTACTCCTGCAGCTACTTTCTATGTTTCGATGTTTCCAAATGAGGAACAGAAAGTGGAAATACTCAACAGGTCAGACAGCATCTGTGGAGCGAGAAAAGCAGTTAAGGTTTCAGATCCAGGACTCTTCGTCAAAACTGACAAAATGTTTGAGATGTAATGGATCTTAAGTATGTGAAACGGGACCAGGTTTTCTATGTTTAACAAGAGCTATTATTCATTGCACATAAGTAGATTCTAACCACAAGTAAATAATTATGAACTGTCATAGAGATCTATAGCACAGAAAAAGGCCCTTTGGCCCATCGAGTCTGTGCTGGTCAGAAACAACCACCTAACTAATCCCATTTGCTAGCACTTGGCCCATAGCTCTGTATGCCTTGGCATCGCAAGTGCACATCTAAATATTTGTTCAATGTTACGACAGTTTCTGCATCTACCACCCTCACAAGCAGAGTTTAAAACCATTGTTGTGCCTTGCACATATACTCTTATATCTAGCAAAAGGACGGTGAGTCGACTCTTAATAATACTAAATATTGATACGTATTTATTTAACCCAATTAATACAATAACACAAAATACACCATAAGCTAACAATTTGCTCTCCAAATGCTTTAACGTAACTCTAGATGATGTTACAACACTTAGTAAACCCCTCTGCTAATTTACACCAGCCACGCAGAAAACGTTTACCTCACACCATAATCTGTTAACACTGGAGAGGCAAAGAACTACCCCAGAGTTCATCATTTAAAGTAAACATTAACAATTTTATTCTTTAAGTCTAACAGAGAATACTAAAACCAACAATTATTTACAACTCCTTTCTCTTAAACCTATCTTTTATCTACCACTCGACAATACTGGTCTGATAAAAAACCCTGATTAAGATTTTTTTAAAAATCATGTTTCAAAAATCAGTCAGCTTCGTCAATTCTCCTTTGTAGATTTTCTTCTGTAGATTAGTTTTGATGTTCTGCTGCACAAACTTATAAATGTTTCAGAGAGCTGTTCTGCTGGCAGTCTGTACTTGGTGGCTTGGCAGTTCTCCCCCTAACTGTTCAAAATGTCCAGCTTTATACCCCAAAACATCAGATCATTTCATTGGTTTTAATATTATCAAAATACTAAGTTCAAATTTGATTGGATTTTGTTATCTTGGGGCATAATTTAAACTGATTGGCCTAATTTGAATTTGGTTTTGTTTCATGGCAACTTAGCTGCAGCTATTTGTTTCCCAAGCGTTACATTGTAACTTTGTTCAGGACTGTCTGTAACTGACATTGTAACTTTGTCAGCCCTTGCGAGCTTTTCAACTCCCTTAAAGGTACAGTACACCTCGATACCTTCATATCACCACCCCCCTTAAGAAAAAATGAATCATCATAATGAAAAAATGGTTTCTTTTTTTTCTCTATTTCTTAACCACATTCCCATGACATACATATGACTTTAACCTAAGTTCATATTAACTTCTTCCCTATATATAGGGAGTATAAGAATCGCTGTAACACACATGATAAATTATAGATAAAATTGGTATCTATAAATATATATTTTATATATAAATATATATATATATAAAATATATAATATATATTTATAGATACCAATCTTATCTATAATTTATCATGTGTGTTACAGGCGATTCATCAATCAGGTTCGATCACCCTTATCGATTGGACTCAACCAGGCATTGGCATGTTGCGAGGTAAAAACAATGACTGCAGATGCTGGAAACCAGATTCTGGATCAGTGGTGCTGGAAGAGCACAGCAATTCAGGCAGCATCCGAGGACAGGCAAAATCGACGTTTCGGGCAAAAGCCCTTCATCAGGAATAATGATGAAGGGCTTTTGCCCGAAACGTCGATTTTGCCTGTCCTCGGATGCTGCCTGAATTGGCATGTTGCGGGCAGGGTTGTCCTTAGGTCTCTATTCCTGAAGATGCTGGGCACACATAGGTCCCTCCAAAAAAGGGTGTGAAGTGCCCCTATGTCTGGTACACAGCTCGTTGTTTCTGACGACATTCCATTGACTCCATTCAAATCCAAATTTGGGTGTGTTTGCAGGGGGTCTGCAGCTATCTGGTTTGTTTACACACTGTCTGTTAGTAACTGCAACCTGTCTGGATTCTGCAGCTTGTCGATTAGCACAGTCAATTTAGTCAAGGCTGGGTTCCATTTTCAAGCATGCTTTTGTCCATCCTTTATAACTCCATGACAAATTCATCATTTTCCATCATAAGTTCATTATTTTGAGCAACTCGTCTGGCCATAAACTCTTTCTAAATCTCACATACACACAAATACAGACAACGACAGACAGAGAAAAAAATATCAATATGGTGGGTGAAGGGAAATTCTACCAGGTTAAATTTCAATGGCACCAGTCCTCAGGATTCAACGGAGTGTTCCTTTTGCATTCGCCCGTTGGTTCTCTGATCTTTTCCTTGAGGCTCTTTATCCTCTTCAAGGAAGGTGCAGAGTAACTGATCCATAAATTATATAGTATTTGATTTATTGGGTAAAAGCAACAGCTTCTAGCAACTCCTAGTTGAAAATAAACTGGCCTTCTTTTGACTTTAGCTATTTAACTGGAGAGAGACACACACACCATCTGACCTTTCAACAGTTCTCTACAACTATTGTTCACATCCACAAGCTGTGCAGCTACACAAGAGCCAGTCAGGTAGTTGCTGTCAGGTCATTGGCCTTTGGCAGCCGCAAGCAGACAGAAATCTACAAACCAATCAACAACTTGCTGTTGGCCAAAGCTCACATTGTATATGGGACCCCCAACCCTTGACCTATTCCCCTCACACTGCCAGAGTCAGCCCAACTACAAACATACTTCCTCAACGCTTGAACAAAACCCCAGTGTAAACATCACACACAGTTTGAGCTTTCAGTAGCTTGTTTTTTTCAGAAGTGTAACAATTCCTTCCCCTGTTCTTTACTGTAAGAATGCCATTTTCCCAGGTCAATGCACACTCAAAACAACAGAAAATAAAATGGAGTGGTCTTTGTTTGCATCTCATCCTTAGAAGATAAAACATCATTTCAAACAATGCATTTCATCATGAGATAAATGACACACAAACAACAAGGGAACGAAATGCTTACATTCTTCTATCCATTTAACTTACTTTATCATTTTACACTCGGGACAATTACAACACAGAATTTTAAAGCCTCCTTTTCTCCTGTAGCACACTGGCTCTCTTACTGTTTTAGTTTCTTAGAGGAGTATCCCACTGGCCTCTGCACTCTTGACCTAGCATCCTGTAACAAGACTGCACTTGCCTCCAAGTTGTGACAATACTATGGCTTTAAGAGGTCAATTTTGCTCTTTTTTTTTAAAAGAAAGGTTTTTAGACACAGGTGATACAATGTTTATTGAAAACTTGTAAAATAAACAGCTTGTGAGGCTTTGGGGTTCTTTTGTTAAAGCTGGAACAATAGAAGCACCCTGAATGGGTGTGGTCAAGCTCCCACAGAAACAAAGATTTTAGTTTCTTAGTTTTTCAGTAGCAGTTGTTGCTGGGTCTGTTGCTGCAGTACACCTCTCCTCCGATACTGTCTCTGCGTTCTCTTGATGTTTCACCTCCTGGCTGCTGGAGTTGCATGTGAGACAATCTGTTTTCTGAATTTGCATTTTGTCAAGAGTGTGTTTATGGGATGTTGCTATATTTAATTTTTTTTTGAGGAGACTCTGAATCTCCTGATCATTTTTTTGTCTTTCTTTTCAAACCTTTCTCCCACACTACTGACTAACAGTGATGGTGCTTAAATATTTCCCCAGCACCCATGTGCAAGTGTGAGACACAGTGAAACAAAGGTATACAAATCTTTATTCAATTCCCACCACCAGGAGGAAATGAAATACCCAAGTGGCCAGTGACAAGCAGTGTCCTTCTCAGAGGGCAATGCTGTGTGATCAAACAGTAAAGGGGAGGGCAGTGGTTAAATCAAATGGGATGCTACTATATTGGAACAGTTAATTAGCAGTAGGTATTGTATCTATTATTTTGTTTAGTATTTCCAATAGAGTTAAGCTGAGCCAATTCTTTTCTGCATTTTGTCTGTTGCTGTTTTTTTAACAATCTTGTATGAATAATCTGTGTTTTGTTTAACATTGAATAGTTTGAACAATTTAAATACACCTGTAACATAACACCTTGCATTTACTTTCAAAATAAGAAAACTTTAGGGTCTCGGCTAACGTCTTAATATATTTTGAGGGGGTCTGGTCTGGTCCATTACTAAGTCTTCAGCACCTATCAACTTTTTGAAATGCTTGAAATATCAGAGACAATCCAAAATGGTTGTTTGGACAGTTAGTCTGCATGCAGAGTGGCACCTATTACACAGGATTAATTCCCACACTGACTGATTTTGCTATCTGTCACATTCCTTCTCAACCTCTCCCTGCGCCTAAAGTTTGGTGACCATCACCTTGATACACCACGAGCCACATCTCTTCAATTCAAAAGACTATTGCAATACCACCTTTATTTTCTCTCTGTCATACCCTTATCATCTGGCACACTTGTTCCTCCTCATTCTCAGAGTCAAAACGTGTGGCACTGGAAACGCACAGCAGGTCAGGCAGCATCCAAGGAGCAGGAGAGTCGATGTTTCAGGCATGAGCCCTTCATCAGGAATGGGGGCTTATGCCCAAAATGTTGACTCACCTGCTCTTCAGGATTTGCCTCTAACCCTCCAGCATCTGCAGTCCTCAACTTTCTTCTTCTTATTCTCGTCCCTACCTTTTCAACAAATTATGGAACTAAACTGATTGTTTTTTCTCTGATCAGGAGTGTTTATCAAATAAATCACTCTGCTAACTCTCCTGCCTATTTTAGATGTACCACTACATCTCCCTTTCAGAGGTTCATCTTGTAAAGACAACAATCCCAGCATGTTATCCCCTGCTTGAAGCATTCCAGTTGCTGAATATTTATCAGCCTTTCCTTTCATTTTCACCTGAGAAACTTGCAAAAACTCTTTTCCCACCTTTCCTGCTCCTGTGAGTCTTTCTAGAAACATCATCCAACATTGAGGATTTGCCCTTCTGTTTTAAGCCTAATTTCATGGCCATAAACCAATTCAAATACTCTAAACCCAGTAGACTCATTTGGAGAATCTCTGTTGTCAACTAAAAGGAAATGTGATCCTTTGTCCCAAATCTGTGGGTATTCTTGACTATCTCCCATAATTGTGGTTTGGAAAGTCTGATGATATCTATCCTTGTGTCGCACACACAGTTGTCTTATACTCACACTCAAACACAATCAGAAGTACAGGAAATAAAATGATGTAACATTTACAGAAGACAGGAGTGATTAAGTTCTGAAAGGATTGGTGCAAGAGCACAATGGGAGAGGTGAAGGTGGGAGAGATGGGTCTTGGGGAATGTGCCTGTCGCAATGATGAATGCGATGGCTTGAAAGCAAAAAAAAGGAAAGGAATACAAGAGAATAAAATCAAAACACACAGAGAGAGCAGACACCAACTGGGGGAGAGGTTACGATCTGAAATTGTTGAACTGATTGTTAATTCTGGAAGACTGTGAGGCTGATATTCCTTGAACTAGTAATGAACCTCATTGTATCACGTCTTAGTGGGTTATTGCGCTGGAAATCAAGGCTCCATTCCACAGTCATCACAATGTGAAAAAGATGAAGTAATCACTGAAATTTAACCAAATTGACTCATTCAGGTTAAAGGAATATGTAAAGCACGTTTTTATTAGCAACAAGAAAATCGCCTTTTATTGTATTCAAACTGTTTTTAATCGATGAGAAGAAAAAAATGAATTGCTTACATATAGGAGCCTCAGTTTAGAACAGTATCTTTCCCAATTCATCTCATTTGCAGTCTGTAAGTTATAACTGGGAAAGTATAAGAGGAGAGGGACAGCAAGATTAGTGTTGGAGCAGGATGGATTAATGAAAAGGCAAGTCTCAGGAAGTTTGGCATTACATGGCCTTGTGGAGGGAGCAGTTGTCTTGGCATCGGGGTGTGGCAGCAGCTGAGAGTGGTGAGGCTGGCTGTTGACTGGCCTGGTCTGGAGTGAAGTGGCCGGCAGTCTGTGGGCCCAGAGTGAAGCAGTCTCACAAACTTGATTGAGTTTTTTGAAAAAGTAACAAAGAGGATTGATGAGGGCAGAGTGCTAGATGTGATCTATATGGACTTCAGTAAAGTGTTCGACATGGTTCCCCATGGGAGACTGATGAGCAAGGTTAGATCTCATGGAATACAGGGAGAACTAGCCATTTGGATACAGAACTGGCTCAAAGGTAGAAGACAGAGGGTGATGGTGGAGGGTTGTTTTTCAGACTGGAGGCCTGTGACCAGTGGAGTGGCACAAAGATCGGTGCTGGGTCCTCTACTTTTTGTCATTTACATAAATGATTTGGATGTAAGCATAAGAGGTATAGTTAGTAAGTTTGCAGATGACACCAAATTTGGAGGTGTAGTGGACAGCAAAGAGAGTTACCTCAGATTACAACAGGATCTGGACAAGATGGGCCAATGGGCTGAGAAGTGGCAGATGGAGTTTAATTCAGATAAATGCGAGGTGCTGCATTTTGGGAAAGCAAATCTTAGCAGGACTTATACACTTAATGGTAAGGTCCTAGGGAGTGTTGCTGAACAAAGAGACCTTGGAGTGCAGGTTCATAGCTCCTTGAAAGTGGAGTTGCAGGTAGATAGGATATTGAAGAAGGCGTTTGGTATGCTTTCCTTTATTGGTCAGAGTATTGAGTACAGGAATTGGGAGATCATGTTGCGGCTGTACAGGACGTTGGTTACGCCACTGTTGGAATATTGTGTGCAATTCTGGTCTCCTTCCTATTGGAAAGATGTTGTGAAACTTGAAAGGGTTCAGAAAAGATCTACAAGGATGTTTCCAGGGTTGGAGGATTTGAGCTATAGGGAGAGGTTGAACAGGCTGGGGCTGTTTTCCCTGGAGTGTCGGAGGCTGAGGGCTGACCTTATAGAGGTTTACAAAATTATGAGGGGCTTGGATAGGATAAATAGACAAAGTCTTTTTCCTGGGGTCAGGGGGTCCAGAACTAGAGGGCATAGGTTTAGGGTAAGAGGGGAAAGATATAAAAGAGACCTAAGGGGCAACTTTTTCATGTAGAGGGTGGAACGTGTATGGAATGAGCTGCCAGAGGAAGTGGTGGAGGCTGGTACAATTGCAACATTTAAGAGGCATTTGGATGGGTATATGAATAGGAAGGGTTTGGAGGGATATGGGCCCAGTGCTGGCAGGTGGGACTAGATTGAGTTGGGATGTCTGGTCGGCATGGACAGGTTGGACCAAAGGGTCTATTTCCATGCTGTACATCTCTATGATTCTATGACTCTATGACCAGCGGTCTGTGGGCCTGGACTGGAGTGAAGCGGCCAGCAGTCTGTGGGCCTGGAGTGATGTGACCAGCGGCCTTTGGATCGGGATTGGAGTGGCCAGTGGTGTGTGTGTCAGACTGGAGTGGAGTGGTCGGTGGATTTTGGCCCGGAGTGGTCCGTCGCTCTCGATGGCACTGAGCTACACAACAGAGAATGAGACCACATGTGGAATGTCTCCAGTATGGAACGCTTGCACGCTACAGAAGGACTGTCATGTTTATCTTTTAACTTCACTTCTTAGTTTTCCTAATTTATACTGTGAAGAACTGTAACACAACCTTTAGCATTTTTAAAAAATTTCTCTATTTTTGTATCAAATCTACTTTATTACCTAAGATTTGTAACTGGATACTTTCTATCCAAGATGGAGCTGTGTATGGCAACATTGACTATATTCCACTGTACTCCTATAGTTTTGTATTTGAGTACACATGATAGTAAAACCTCATTCTAATTCCAAATCATTTCCAGAATGAATACAGGGGCTCCACAAAATGACCATCCAGTCTGTGTTTAGTCCTCACTGTGCAGTGGAGACCATTTCATTAACGGTGAATAAATTATACTCACCTGAAAGGCTGAGAAGAGTGTCAGAGACCACATTTCCTGTCTTTTATGTGATGATAAACTGGAATGGAGGTGGGCCTGCTCTGCAGCTGAATTGCCATGCTTTGCAACTTGAAAATCATGTACCGCACATTTTAAGTTGAGACAGAAATGTTGGTTTTTGAAGCAGTCAGGGGTGAATTTGACACGGAGCAGCACTGAAAGTTGATAGAACTCATTCATAAAATCCCTACAGTGTGGCAACAGACCCTACGGGCCAACAAGCCCACACTGATCCTCCGAAGAATAACACACCCAGAGCCATTCCCCTACCGTATTACTCTACATTTACCCCTGACTAATGCACCTAACCTACACATCCTTGAACACTATGGCCAATTTAGCATGACCAATTCACCTAACCTGCACATCCCTGAACACTATGGCTATTTTAGCATGGCCTGGTCACTTAACCTGCACATCTTTGGATTGTGGGAGGTTCTTCGAGTTAAGGGTGTTTTGTCTGATGACAGCCCTCTGATTGTTTGATACAGAGTGTTAGAAGTTGTAAGAGACAGAACCAAGGCTGTATCAGGATTCACCTGCACCTCCACCCACATCATCTACTGCATCCGCTGCAGCCGGTGTGGCCTCCTCTATATTGGGGAGACAGGCCGCCTACTTGCGGAGCGATTCAGAGAGCACCTCTGGGCCACCCGGACGAACCAACCCAACCACCCTGTAGCACAGCATTTCAACTCCCCCTCCCACTCCACCGAGGATATGCAGGTCATTGGACTCATCCACAGCCAAACCACAACAACGCGACGGTCGGAGGAGGAGCGTCTTATCTTCCGACTGGGAACCCTCCAACCACAGGGGATGAACTTGGACTTCACCAGTTTCTTCATCCCCCCTCCCCCCACCTTGTCTCAGCCGAATCCCTCCAGCCCGGCACCGCCTTCCTGACCTGCAGTCTTCTTCTTGACCTCTCCGCCTCCATCCTACTCCGACCTATCACCTTCACCTTGACCTCTTTCCACCTATCACATTTCCAACGCCCCTCCTCCAAGTCCCTCCTCCCTACCTTTTATCTTCTCCTGCTGAACACTCTCTGCTCATTCCTGAAGAAGGGCCTGTGCCCGAAACGTCGAATCTCCTGTTCCCTGGATGCTGCCTGACCTGCTGTGCTGTTCCAGCAATAAAGTTTCAGCAGTTATACAGGGCCTTGGTGAGGCCGCACCTGGAGAATTTAAGCCTGAGCTAGACATATTTTTAATCAGTAATGTGATGAAGCTGCTCCTTTAACTAAATTATGCTGTCCTTGGCATTTTTTATTTAGAGAGGTCGTAAACGAAGCAGATCATGAAAAGTCTGGGGGTTGAAGGGTATCAGGGCCAATTTGATAATAGCTAACAGAAACTCCCTCAGGCAGAAGGCTTTCAAGTTTAAAAAAAAGCACTTGTAAAATGAAAGGTGTATGGCCAGTTCTCCCAGCTCAGCTTTTCTCTGGTTCTGCTTTTCTGCAGTAATGGAAAAGATGCTAGACACAGAAGCAGGTCCAGGCTAGTACTCTCTCTCTCTCTCTCTCTCTCTGATTTCTCTCCTGTAAGACCCTGTGTTTGATTTTACCTTTTGTGCCAAGGGGTCGTAATGATGATTGTTGCAAGAATTTGGAACAGCATGATTAAGTTGGGATAATCTGTTGGGTTTTCAGATCGGATAAGTTATTCCGTATTCTCTTTTCTGTTGTTTGTGTTTCATTCAGTAATCCTATAAATAAATTCAGTTTTGTTCAAAACTAAGTGGTTTGACCAACTGATTCTCTCCTGTAATATCCACTTCACATCTGCTTAAAACAACCGGCAAAGTTAGGGTCTGGGCTACCTTCTTGAAATGTTTTGAGGTGTCTGGCCTGGCCCATAACAGTAAGGGAATCAAGGATTATGGGGAAAAGGCAGACAAGTGGAGATGGGGATTATCCGATCAGCCATGATCTCATTGACTGGTAGAGAAAACTCAATGGGCTGAATGGCCTCCCTAACTCTGCTCCTACATCTTATGGGCAAAAGTGAGGCCTGCAGATGCTGGAGATTACAGTCGAGAGTGTGGTGCTGGAAAAACACAGCAGGTCAGGCAGCATCCGAGGAGCAGGAGAATCAATTCCTGGTGAAGGGCCATTGCCCGAAACATCAATTCTCCTGCTCCTCAGATGCTGCCTGACCTGTTGTGCTTTTCCAGCACCACACTCTTGACTCCGACATCTTATAGTCTAACCCAAAACTTGTGGATCCAGGCACAACCTGTATGGCTTCCATTTTACATATATTAGTTTCCCCTGTAATTGTTCATGATGGTATTATTCTTTGAGATAGCAATCAAATGAAAATAAAGGATGGGTTGGGGGGGGTGTCAAACAGTGAGTCATAGATTTGATCATCAAGCCAGCACATAGCTGCCATAATACAATACAGATGCTGACTGAGTCATAGTCTTTAACCTTGAAGTCATTACCAGCAAAATAATTCTGCAGAGTTTGAGGGGGAAGGAATGCACTAATTCCTTTCCACTGTGAGCTCTCAAGCAGATATAATGGAATGTCACAGGCTGTGTTCATGCCTTAGTGTAGCTGATTAGAGAAACAGCCCTGTAGGAGTGGCATCAGGTTCAGCACAATCGGATAATGTAGACAACCTTCCCTGCAGCTTTCTTCCTCTGACCTTCTGTCCAGGGACATTTTTCTTGCTACAGGAGGGGCTGACTGATCTGCCCCTGTTTCCATGCACTTTTCCTGACCGACAGAGCTGACTGGAGCTGGGAAGCAGGTTGAAGTGGTTGCAGTGCATGCTCCCATCAGCGAGGAACCTTATCGAACCCTGATTGACAAGGTCTGCCCAGGGACCATCACTGTAGCAAGGAATATTTGCCCTCAGGAACATGCATGCAGCTCATGGACAGGATCAGGCTGCATCTTTCATCCCTGTTATGGCTGTCACTCAACTAACCTCCAGCATCTGCAGTCCTCACTTTCACCTCACTCACTCTGAGTCTGCCCAGTCCTTGCTTGCATTGCCTTATCTTTACGCGCATTGCTCCCTCAGCCAGAGCTACCAGGTTCATATTACTGCCAACTTGCCATTCCATTGAGCACAGACTCAAAGCCAGGAAGCTTGTTATAGTTGTGAGACCATTCAAGGGGGATAGCCTTTGTTCAGAGGACACCATCACAGTCACCTGGAACAGACTTTCCAGCCAGTGTGTAATGATGTATTCAATAGGGCCCACTGACATTAACTTATTTTGTATAAATGTTACTAATATTATTTTGTTCAGGGGTCTTGTAGCAGTGGTAATCTTTGAGCTAAGAGGCCCATATTCAAGTCCCACCTAGTCCAGAGGTATGTAAAAACATTGCTGAACAGGTTGGTGTGAAAATATCTTCAGGAATTGTTGCATTTGAACATTGATTGCCTGTTGAGCTGCTGTTGAATGCTGTCAATAAGTTGGAGATGTCTCTTCCTACAATGACATTTGACTTCTTTGGCCCGGGAAAGAACAATTGAAACGATCAAGCCACTCTCTTAAGGGGAGGCAGTGGTTTGATGGTAATATCACTGGGCTAGTAATCTAGATCCTTCTGAGGACATGAGTTTGGATCTCTCCATGACAGATGGTGAAGTTTGAATTCAATAAACATTTAGAATTGAAAGTTAGTTTAATGGCAACCATATAACCACTAGTGGCTGCCATCTTATAAAAACTACTATCTGATTCACTGAGGCCCTTTGTTGTCACGACTTGACCTGGCTTCTGTATGATTCAGACAAAGGTTGAAAAGATAATCAGGAATCCTGTCAGAAAGAAGAACAGACTGTCTCCAAATGAGGTGTCCCTGGAGAGTTGTGACAGTGAGTTAAACAAAACACTGTCATTAAAATCTCACAGAGATGTTAAGCTTGTTTCTCTATCTTGAGACACAGGCAGACTTTTTGAGTATATTTGACATTTTTCTTTTTTTAATTTCATTTTCCCAACAGCCGCAACATTTTACTTCTGTGTTAACATTTCTTTCTCTTTGTTATCAACTTCGCACCCCATCCCCTACCACTCCCCACGGCTTTTTATTTATCAAACCACTTCTCCAACATTCATTATTGGAGGGAAAAAAAGTTTCTTTTGCACAGGTGAGGAAGAAAGCAAATTCCAATGTCAGAACAGGGACAGGATTGGCTGTTGCAGGTTCCAGGATTTAAATGTTTTAGTAGAGTCAGAGGTGGGGGTAAAAGAGGGGGAGGTGTGGCATTGCTTGTCAAAGATAGTATTACAGCGGTGGAAAGGACGATGGATGAAGACTCGCCATCTGAGGTAGTTTGGGCTGAGGTTAGGAATAGGAAAGGTGAGGTCACCCTGTTAGGAGTTTTCTACAGGCCTCCTAATAGTCCTAGAGACGTAGAAGAAATGATTGCGAGGATGATTCAGGAGAAGAGTGAAAGTAATAGGGTGGTTGTTATGGGGGACTTTAACTTTCCTGATATTGACTGGGAAAGCTATAGCTCGAGTTCGTTAGATGGGTCGGTGTTTGTCCAATGTGTGCAGGAGGGTTTCCTGACACAACATGTAGACAGGCCAACAAGAGGTGAGGCCATACTGGATTTGGTTCTGGGTAACGAACCAGTAGAATTGGAGGTAGGTGAGCACTTTGGGGACAGTGACCACAATTCGGTGACTTTTACTCTAGTGATGGAGAGGGATAAGTGTGCACTGCAGGGCAAGAGTTATAGCTGGGGGCAGGGAAATTATGATGCAGTGAGGCACGACCTAGGATGCATGGCTTGGAAAAGTAGGCTTCAAGGCATGGGCACAATTGATATGTGGAGCTTGTTCAAGGAGCAACTATTGAGTGTCCTTGATAAGAATGTACCTGTCAGGCAGGGAGGAAAGGGTCGTGTGAGGGAGCCGTGGTTTAATAAGGAATTGGAATCCCTTGTTAAATGGAAGAGGGCGGCCTATGTAAAGATGAGGCGTGAAGGTTCAATTGGGGCGATTAAGAGTTATAAGGTAGCCAGGAAGGATCTGAAGAGAGAGCTAAGAGCAGCAAGGAGGGGACATGAAAAGTCCTTAGATGGTAGGATTAGGGAAAACCCTAAGGCTTTCTATAGGTATGTCAGCAATAAAAGAATGATTAGGGTAGGAATAGGTCCAGTCAAGGATAGTAGTGGGAAGTTGCGTGTGGAGGCGGAAGAGATTGGGGAGACACTGAATGAATACTTTTCGTCTGTATTCACTCAGGAACAGGACATTGTTGCCGATGTGAATATTGAGTCACAATTAATTAGAATGGACGGCTTTGAGGTATGTAGGGAAGAGGTGTTGGAAATTCTGGAAAGGGTGAAAATAGATAAGTCCCCTGGGCCTGATGGCATTTATCCTAGGTTTCTCTGGGAAGCAAGGGAGGAGATTGCAGAGCCATTGGCCTTGATTTTTATGTCCTTGTTGTCGACAGGAATAGTGCCAGTAGACTGGAGGCTAGCAAATGTGGTTCCCTTGTTCAAGAAGGGGAGTAGGGATAACCCTAGTAACTATAGGCCGGTGAGTCTCACTTCTGTTGTGGGCAAAGTCTTAGAGAGAATTGTAAGGGATAGGATTTATGAACATCTGGATAGGAATAATGTAATCAAGGATAGTCAGCATGGTTTTGTGAAGGGCAGGTCGTGCCTCACAAACCTTATTGAATTCTTTGAGAAGGTGACTAAGGAGGTAGTTAAGGGTAAAGCGGTAGATGTGGTGTATATGGATTTTAGTAAGGCGTTTGATAAGGTTCCCCATGGTAGGCTACTGCAAAAAATACGGACGTATGGCATTGAGGGTGAGTTGGAGATTTGGATTAGGAATTGGCTGGGGTGAAGAAGACAGAGGGTAGTAGTTGATGGTAAAGGTTCATCTTGGAGTACAGTTACTAGCGGTGTTCCGCAAGGATCTGTTTTGGGACCATTGCTGTTAGTCATTTTTATAAATTACCTGGAGGAGGGGCTAGAAGGTTGGGTGAGCAAGTTTGCGGATGATACGAAAGTCGGTGGAGTTGTTGACAGTGAGGAAGGATGTGTCAGGTTACAGCAGGATATAGATAAATTACAGAGCTGGGCAGAAAGGTGGCAAATGGAGTTCAATGTAGGTAAGTGTGAGGTGATTCACTTTGGTAAGAGTAACAAAAAGACGGGGTACTGAGCTAATGGTCGGATACTTGGTAGTGTGGATGAGCAAAGGGATCTAGGCATCCATGTATACAGATCTCTGAAAGTTGCCACCCAGGTAAACAGTGGGTGAAGAAGGCATATGGCGTACTGGCTTTTATTGGTAGAGGAATTGAGTTCCGAAGTCCTGAGGTCATGTTGCAGTTGTATAAGACTCTGGTGCGGCCGCATCTGGAGTATTGTGTGCAGTTTTGGTCGCCATACTATAGGAAGGATGTGGAGGCACTGGAACCGGTGCAGAGGAGGTTTACCAGGATGTTGCCTGGTATGGTAGGAAGATCATATGAGAAAAGGCTGAGGTACTTGGGGCTGTTTTCATTGGAGAAAAGAAGGTTTAGGGGTGACTTGATAGAGGTGTACAAGATGATTAGGGGTTTAGATAGGCTTGACCATGAGAACCTTTTTCCACGTATGGAGTCAGCTATTACGAGGGGGCATAGCTTTAAATTAAGGGGTGGTAGGTATAGGACAGATGTTAGGGGTAGATTCTTTACTCAGCGAGTCGTGAGTTCATGGAATGCCCTGCCAGTAGCAGTGGTGGACTCTCCCTCTTTATGGACATTTAAACGGGCATTAGATAGGCATATGGAGGATAATGGGCTAGTGTAGGTTAGGTGGGCTTGGATCGGCGCAACATCAAGTGCTGAAGGGCCTGTACTGCGCTGTATTTTTCTATGTTCTATGTTCTATGTTCTATGTCATGGTTAAGGAGATGGTGTCAGCTGACACAGAGTGAATGCCTGTGATAGCACCAGGAATTCCTTGGGGAGAAATTCAGTGTCTAGGTGATGGATCCACCTGGACATTGCTGCTCCCAATGTCTCACATGTGAATCAAGTGGCCACCTCCTTCCTGGTCCATCCTCAAGTGGTCAGAGGTTGTCCACGTTACCCGAGGGAGGTTGAAACCGGAGACTTCCACCATTCAAGTTGCAGAGGGTGAGGCCTGTAGTCAACTGAGAGGTGAGTCATTGAGAGCTGGGCCTCTCCTCAGTTTATAGGGTGTTCCGTGTCTACAGGAGGGGACTGCAGAATTTCAGATGAATGGCAGGCCCTGTGCCAATGGGATTATTTTCTTCGCTGCCAAGCAATGGTGTTCCTTGAGGAGTATGTCTTCTCTGTGGACATCAGCAGATTCAAATATGTTCTGGTGGAGGGAGCCAATCCAACTGTGTTGATCTCAATATCAAAGAACTGATCCTCATGACTTCCCAGAGGTGGGTATCTATTGGGCTCCGGAGTCAGGTTGAGGAGAGACATTCTACAGTTGGGATGTTGTAGGGGGTGGGGGAGGAGTTGTTGATGGTGTACCAGTGCCTGAATTTTCATCTCTACAGGATCACTTATTATTTACAGTTTCTGTCTGAGGATTCTCTTTGACTTTACCATTGGCTCTGGTGTTCTGTGTGTGTAGCCTGTGACTCAAAGCAAGATCAAAAGTGATGCCAAGGTAATTTGGCATTGGATCAATGGTGAGTGGTTGACTATGGAAGTGGGCATTAAGTTTTTCCCTATCCCTTATGCTGTCACTGTGGAAGGCTGCAATGACAGTAGTCTTTGTAGGCTTTTTTTTGGTGGAAGTCTCCACTTGACAACGTAGTCTTCCAGACAACATGGGTCTTTAGTGTTCCCTTAATGTCCTGGAAAAAAAAAACCAAGTCATTAGCATTCATGAAGAGCTGTGACTTTGTGGGAGGCAGGTCACTGGTGGAAGAGAGGAGAAAGTGAAGGGCGCAGATGCTGGAGAATCAGAGTTGAGAAGGGTGGTGCTAGAGAAGCACAGCAGGTCAGGCAGCATCTGAGGAGCAGGAGAGTCAATGTTTCGGGCACAAGCCCTTCATTAGGAATCACATTTCTGATGAAGAGCTTATAGCTAAAGCGTCGACTCTCCTGCTGGTCAGATGCTGCCTGACCTGCTGTACATTTCCAGCACCACCCTTTTTGACTCAAAATGTGGAAGAGACTCAGTGTGAGGATCCTCCAATTAAACATTGTGAAAACTGAAACTATTAACTTTCCACCTGCCACAAACTCTTTCCCTCACTACAAACTGCACTCAACTCTCTCGCAACTGATTGACTGTTCCAGATTCTGATTTGATTTATTATTGTCACATTTTCACTAGGTATAGTGAAAGCTTTGTTTTGTCTGCATTACAGAGAGATCATACTATTCAATAGAACCGAGCAAGGAATGCAAAGTTACGACTGCAGGGAAGGTGTACAAAGAGCAAGGTCAACATTTCAGTGTAAAATTTGACAGGTCCTTTCAGAACCTCACTTTCTGCAGACCTCACTTTCTCCTCCTTTCAGAAGCCTGATAAGAACAGGGAAGAAGCTGTTCTTGAACTTGTTGGTATATGTGTTTAAGCTTTTGTATGTGCTTGCCAGAAGAGCTTATATCAGGGGTGGGATGGGTCTTTGATGATGTTGGCTTTCTGAGGCAGTGAGAAGTCTAGATGGAATCAATGGATAGGAGGCTGGCTTCCATGATTGGTTGAGCTACATTCACAACTCTCTTAGTTTCTTATGGCCTTGGGCAGAGCAGTTGCCTTTTCAACCTGTAATGCATCTGGAATGCTTTCGATGTTGCATCTGGAAAATTGGTAAGAGTCCTTCTGGACATGTTGAACTTCCTTAGTCATGGAGTCATAGAGATGTACAGCATGGAAATCGACCCTTCGGTCCAACCCGTCCATGCCGACCAGATATCACAACTCAATCTAGTCCCACCTGCCAGCACCCGGCCCATATTCCTCCAAACCCTTCCTGTTCATATACCCATCCAAATGCCTCTTAAATGTTGCAATTGTACCAGCCTCCACCACTTCCTCTGGCAGCTCATTCCATACACGTACAACTCTCTGTGAGAAAATGTTGCCCCTTAGGTCTCTTTTATATCTTTCCCCTCTCACCCTAAACCTATGCCCTCTAGTTCTGGACTCCTCGATCCCAGGGAAAGGATTTTGCCTATTTATCCTATCCATGCCCCTCATAATTTTGTAAACCTCTATAAGGTCACCCCTCAGCCTCCGACACTCCAGGGAAAACAGCCCCAGCCTGTTCAGCCTCTACCTATGGCTCAAATCCTCCAACCCTGGCAACATCCTTGTAAATCTTTTCTAAACCCTTTTAAGTTTCACAACATCTTTCTGATAGGAAAGAGACCAGAATTGCACGCAATATTCCAACAGTGGCCTAACCAATGTCTTGTACAGCCGCAACATGACCTCCCAACTCCTGTACTCAATACTCTGACCAATAAAGGAAAGGATACCAAATGCCTTCTTCACTATCATAGCTACCTGCGACTCCACTTTCAAGGAGCTATGAACCTGCACTCCAAGGTCTCTTTGTTCAGCAACACACCCTAGGAGCTTACCATTATGTGTATAAGTCCTGCTAAGATTTGCTTTCCCAAAATGCAGCGCCTCTTAGTGTCGTGAGGAAATAGAGGCACTGTTGTGCCTTCTCGAATGTGAATTATTGGAAACACTGATTGACACATCGGTGCCACTCTTAAGACCATCTTCTGCCATGCCCTGGTATTGCCCATCTCTACCCTGCAACTGCTTTATCACCCATACGTTTGTTCCCTTTAGTCTTTATTATTCTTGTGCTCTCTTGGTCAGTCTCTCAAATTGCACTTTCTGGAAATGTGAACTCACCCACACCTCTGTTCCTCTAACATCCCATTTGGACATCATTCAAGTCTTCAGTGAACTGCTTCTGCAGATGTTCTGCGAACACGACAATTTTGAAATTCTCATCCTTATAATCAGGTCTGTCCATTGCCTTACTCCAAACCTGTGCAATCTCCTACTCTCCTCCAATCCAAGCCTCTTGAGGATTCTGATGCTCTTTGCTTCACCATTGCTGTTTATGTGTTCATAGCTCTGCTACTCCCTTTATAAATTAAAGATACTGAAAGGAGATTTAAGAAATATCAAGGCTAAGGTATTGCCTCCATAGTAATGAAAAACATGGAATTGTGATTGCTGCAACCTTATCTATGGATTGTATCGACATTTTAAGATACAGCCTTTTCTGCTTTTCAAAAGGCCTTCATACAATGATCAGTCTGACACCTATCATGATGTGAAGATAACCTAATGAAAGTGATGGCTCTGATTTTAACAGGGATCAGATGTAACATTACAATAGTTTTGCTTTACAGCCCTTAGGCTGTAATGTCAACTAATATCACTGTTGTTAACTAGCAAAGTCCATCATTATGACATTCCTGATAGATTTTAACCAAGGGTGATGACCTTCGCTGACATGGGGACTACTGAAGATTCTGCCTCAGTAGAGGTGACAGGGTGGATTAAACCACCTGCCGCCTGTTAATGTCAAACTAATTTCTGTTGGGCTTTTGGAACAGTTGACATCTAAGCTTCTCCTTTCTCAAACTCAGACCATTTTCTCTGATCATTGCTTTCAAAGAAAGTAGTGAATTTGAGAGAAGTGTGTTTATGAACTCATCTGGAACTCTGCTTGCAGGTGGAATAGATACCAGAGCAGCACAAGGAACCTGACGATGGGGTCAGGGAATCAAATGTTACAGGGATATGGCAAAGAGGTGGAGGGAAGGATTAACAGATCAGCCACGCACTCTCATTGAATGGCACAGCAGATTCAATGGGCCAAATGGCCTACATCTACTCCTAAATCATGTGGTCCCGGGTCTTGCTCAGGCTAGCTCACCAGACACAATCTCCTTAGGAATGTGATTGTCATCTAGCCCAAACTGGCAAAGTCACCCCTGCTTTGCGATTGCTAAAGGTGAACTTGTAAGACGGGCACACTACTGCCTCTATTCCTCACTGGGATGGGGAGAAGGAGCCACAGACATCAAAGATAAAACCTCCTTTCTTGGCAGTTGTATCTCGGCCATACTGCTGGGCTGTGAAGCTGCTACCTACATGAAGCTCGCAAATCACGGTTGGATGCTCGCTTGTTTAATTCTGTGTCTATTTCATGAATCAGCCAAAAGCTGTAGTTCTTTTGTCCATCTGGAGACAGATAGTCTGCCCACAGTAGGAGAATTTCCTAACTATCACTCATGACATGCGTAGGCTGGTCACAGCTCAGGACAGACTTGTTTTATTTTTTAATAAATTTTACACACAAACAAATGGTTTTTCATCCCATCATCAAATCGCCCATGGTATCTTTTCCCTTTGATAATCCCCACCAGTGACTCACCCATGTTTCCAACTGAACAGATTATGAGCAAGCCATTAGGGCAAGGTCCAAACACTCAAGGCCTTCTGGGTAGGGGCACTACCACTGTGCGACAACAGTCTTTTAAGACTCAATATCTGGCAAAAATTATTTTGAGTTTGAGTTTGATTTATTGTTGTTGTATTGTTGTCAGATCCAGTGAAAAGTATTGTTTTGCATGCTCTACAGGCATGTTGTACCATACAAAGTGCATCAGGGTAGATCAAGGCATGTTATGATACATCCCTGGAGATGGTGGGACTTGAACCCGACTCTTCAGGCTGAGAAGTAGGGACACTAATGAGTTCCTCTGGGTCTGCTTTATCCTTTTATAAAAATATTTCTATATGTTCATACATGAGATGAGGACATCACTTTCTAGGCCAGCGTTTATTGCCCAGTCCTAAGAGAACAGTTAAGAGGCAATCACCATGTGGGCAGCAGGGTGGCTCAGTGGTGAGCACTGCTGCCTCACAGCACCAGGGGCTGGGTTCAATTCCAGCCTTGAGCAGACTGTGTGGAGTTTGGGAATTCTCCCCTTGTCTGTGTGGGTTTCCTCTGGGTGCTCCAGTTTCCTCTCACAGTTCAAAGGTGTGCATATTAGGTGGATTAGCCATGGGAAATTCACAGTTATAAGGTGGAGGCGGGGTCTGGATGGGATGTTCTTCAGAGGGTTGGCATGTACTCGATGGGCTGAATGGCCTGCTTCCACACCGTAATGATACAATGATTTCTGTGGGTGTGGAATTATATGTAGGCCAAACTAGGTAAGGATAGTCATTTAAATCTCTAGAGGGCATTACTGAACCTGATAGGTTTTTCTCCTGACAATCAGGACTGGTTACATTGCCATCATTAGACTCTTAAATCTAGATTTTTATTGAATTCAAACCCCACCATCTAACATGGTGGGATTTGAATCCAGGACCCCAGGACATTAGAAGCTGGAACAGAAATTGCTGAATAGCTCAGCAGGTCTGGGAGCATCTGTGGAGAGAAATCAGAGTTAATATTTCAGGTCCAGTGACCTTTCCTCAGAACTCCTTGATGCCAGAAAGGAAAAGAAGTAGCTTCCTGTTAACATGTCGAATGAGCCGGAGGTTGAAGAGGAACTGGGGAGCAGTGCAGCTCTGAGCCAGTGTGAAGCAGTGCTGTCAGAGGGAGAAGTCAAGAGCATGTATACAAAGACGCACGGCAGTGTGGATCTCAGGATATCAGTGAAATGTTGAACATCACCGAGATACCTGGGTGATCCTGGGTGGATTCAAAACACAAAGGATGAAACTTGAGTTGGAATACACGTGGGGTGAGTCTGAGCCTGAGGGAGTCACTGAGGAATGTGATGCGGCTGTGGAAATTAGCTTCAGCAAATGTCTGGTCAAACACCAGGAGTGACAAATTAATGGCAGTGAACAAGAGAAAAGATTGGAATGGAAATCTTGCCGGAGAGAGGAGCAGAACGTCTTCACGGTGGGCATGCCTGAAAGAGATGTGGCAGTGAGTTAAATACTGAATAAAAAAACCGAAAGAACTGCGGATGCTGGAAATCAGAAGCAAAAGCAGAAATTGCTGGAAAAGCTCAGCACATCTGGCAGGCTCAGGAAGAAAAATCAGAGTTAACGTTTCAGGTCCAGTGACCCTTCCTCAGAACTCCTCAGCACCCCAGCATATTATCTGGGATTCATCTCTGGATTAATAGTCTATTGATAATACCTCCAGGCCACTCTGCCAGGTCTTGGTCTACTTTTATTGATATATGTCTGGATGTGTTATCACACACAACCCAATGACTTCCCCACCACCAAATCATTGTGACTTTTTATTTTGTTTTTTTTAACTATTAACTGTCGCCAGTAATCACTCATGCATGCTAAATTTACAAACAAAACCCATTATGGGAGATGCTAACCATCAAAAGTGAACAAAGTTAAAACTCACACAACACCAGACTATAGTCCAACAGGTTTATTTGTAAATACAAGTTTTCAGAGAACTGCTCCTTCATCAGGTAGCGAGTGGGACAGGATCATAGGACACAGAATTTATAGTAAAAGATTAAAATGTCATACAACTGATGTGAGGTATTGAACAAACCTCGATTGCTGTTAAATCTTTAATAACTTAGTGCGATTAAGGTTTTCTCAGTATAAAAGAAGGTGACATCACCTGAGACGATATATTAAAGGTGTACGGTTAGAGTCTGTCTGTATCCCAACCTTGAGTCAAACCAGTTCCATTTCCAAATTATAAAATGTCATATGGACTAACTGCCTACAGATCGTATGATTTTTGAACAAAATAGAATGTGTAGTTAGTTCATATGACATTTTATAAATTCCTTTTCTGGGAGTAGAACCAATCTGACTCAAAGTTAGGATACAGACAGACTCTAGCCTCACACCTATAATGTATTGTCTGAACTGATGTCACCTTCTTTCATACTGATATTGACTTGAAAGAAGTTCAGGGATTTACACATTAATCAATTAAAACCTGCAACCCATTCTAAGTGATTAAAGACTCAACAATATGACCTTCTGCTCTAAATTCTGTGCCTATGATCCTGCCCCACTTAGCTACCTGATAAAAGCTTTGTACTTTCAAATAAACCTGCTGGACTCTAACCTGGTGTCGGGTGATTTTTAACTTTGTCCACCCCAGTCCAATACCAGCATCTCCACACTATCAAATGTGTGGGGGAGGTAGGAAGAGTGGAAAGGGGCAAAATCAAAATGCAGTTGGAGAGAGAGATAGAGCACTGTCTCCCCTGTGGTGCCCATGTCTCTCAAAAGCTCCCTCTCCAAGGACACTTGGGCACCATGGCCCCAAAAGAGGGGCAGAGAGGCGGAAGATATGACCCTCCCTACAATCTGCTGTCTGGGCCTAGTTATAGGCAGTGTGGCCAGGCCCAGTAGTATACTCACGCAGACCTCCAATCTGCCCACACTCGTCCAGACCCAATACCCAAAGATCAGGAGCGTGGGGCTGGTGCAACCAAAAACACAACAAAAGGGTTTTCAAATAACTAAAAAGGAGGGACAGATACCATGGGTCTGCTTTATTGTTTTCTCCCAGCTGAGTAGGCCATTAATGAGGGAACTCATATGCAATGGTTTCACAGGGAGATTAATTATTGATTCCCAAAGGGCCTTGTGGGAGTTGTCAGACTATTCAACAGACCTCCTGTCTCCACAGGATTTCCTGAGAGAGGGATTTCCTGTTCCATCACTCTTTGACATGTGCACAATTCGAGAAGGGAAGGACAGTGCAGATACAAAGGATGCTCAAACAAAGGGAAAATGTCTCAAAATGAAAGGTAGGCCATTTAAGTCTGAAGTGAGGAAGAATTTCTTGACTCAGAATGTTGTAAGTCTTTGGAATTCTCTATCCCAGAAGCCTGCGGAATCTCAGTTATTGAGTACATTCGAGACAGAGATCAATAGATTTCAAGATGCTAATGACACCAGTGGTGCATCAAGAGCACAAGAAAGTGATCAGCTGTAATCCAGAATAGAGGAGCTGACCTAAGGGGCTGAATGGCCTCCTCCAGCTCCGATGTTATCCTTTGACAGTCAGGTGAATGCAAGCCTAATTTATGTAAACTCTCCTTATAGGAACATAGCAACAGAAGTAGGCCTTTCAAGAAATGCCAAAAAGGTCCTTATCATATAAATTTGGAAAAAAAAATATGGATAGTAATTCATTGTTTTTTATAAATTAGTTGATGCGTTGTGGACACCACTGGTCGATACAGCATTTATTGTCACAATCCTAACTGCACATGAACTGAGTTGCTTGTTAGGGCTAGGTCAGGCCTAACAAACCTGTTGGAAGTCTTTAAGGAGGTAACAAGCAAGTTAGTCCAAGGAGAGCCAGTGAAAAATGATCATTTCAGATTTCCAGAAGGCCTTTGACAAGGTGCTGTAAATGAAATTGCGAAGTAAGATAAGAGCCTATGGTGTTAAGGGCAATGATAGAGGACTGGCTGACTGGCAGACAGCAGAGAGTGGGGATAAAAGGACAGCAGTTGGTGACCAGAGGAGTTCCACAGGTATCAGAGAGACTGCAACTATTCATGTTATCAAATCATAGAGTCATGCAACATGGAAACAGACCCTTCGGTCCAACTCATCCACACCAACTAGATGTCCTAATCTGACCTAGAACCATTTGTCAGGACTTGGCCAATATCCCTTACATTCTTCCTATTCATTTACCCATCCAGATGCCTTTTAAATGTTGTAATTTTAACAGCCCCCACCACTTCCTCTGGCAGCTCATTCCATGCATGCACCACCCTCTGTGTGAAAAAGTTACCCCTCAGTTCTTTTTTAAATCTTTGCCCTCTCACCTTAAAACTATGCCCTCTAACTTTGGTCTCCCCCACCACAGGAAAATACCTTGGCTATTCACCCTGTCTATGTCCCTCATGATTTCATATGCCTCAACGGGATTACCCCTCAGGCTCCTACACGGCAGGGGAAAAAGCCCCAGCCTATTCGGCTTCTCCCTATAACTCAAACCCCCCAACATCCTTGTAAATCATTTCTGCACCCTCTCCAGTTTAACAACATCCTTACTATAGCAGTGCAACCAGAATTGTAAGCAGTATGCTAAAAGCAGTCTCACCAATGTCTTGTTTCAGCCTGTTCTGCTGTCATCGCCTACAGCCCTGTTGTAGACTCAGTCATAGATTCTGCAGACTGAAACCACAAGTCCCACCTTTGCTTTCGACTGTCATAATCGTGGCAATAGTCACTTTGGACAATTACATGGGAGTCAGAACAAAGTCTACTCATACTATTGTGGCTTCGTCGGTAGACAGGGTAGTTAAGAAGGCATTTGATATGTTTGCCTTTATTGGTCAGTGCATTGAGGGTAGGAGTTGGGAGGTCATGTTGCAGCTGTACAGAACATTGGTTCGACCACTTTTGAAATACTGCGTTCAGTTCTGGTCTCCCTGCTATCGGGAGGATGTTGTGAAACTTGAAAGGGTTCGGAAAAGATTTGCTACGGTTGGAGGGTTTGAGCCATAGGGAGAGACTGAATCGGCTGGGGCTGTTTTCCCTGGAGGATCAGAGGCTGAGGGGTGACGTTGTAGAGGTTTATAAAATCATGAGGGGCATGGATAGAGTAAATAGTCAAGGTCTTTTCTCCAGGGTGGAGGAGTCCAGAACTAGAGGGCATAGGTTTAAAGTGAGAGGGGAAAGATTTAAAAGGGACTCAAGGTGCAATTTTTTCATACAGTGGATGGTGTGTGTATAGAATTGAAGTGCTTGAAAAAGTGAGTACAATTACAACATTTAAAATTAGCATTAGAATTAGAATACCCAAAGTTAACAAAGATTTACAATATCGCCCCTAATGGGTCCTAGTTACAAATCTTAGATGCAAAAAGAGGAATAAAAAAGTAAGAAGCTGCATTACCTTACAGAAATTCATAGTATAAGTTAGAAATAAGACATAGTTTAAAGGATAAACGTTACAGTCAGACAAACAGATGAACATTACATCACACAGTAGCTCAGCGCAGGGGATTCCACACATAGTCTGAGCAGCCTCACAAACCGCTGGCCACCCACACTAGACCCCAGTCCAACAATTATCCGCACTCCAGGTCTCAGTCTCCCTGCTCCACTCCGGCTCTCAGCTGCACCAAGGTAGATTTTATGCAATTCTAACAGCACGATGAAACCCATGAAGAGAACATGCAAACCCCACGCAGCCAGTCGCCCAAGGATGGAATTGGCACAGTGGCGCTGTGAGGCAGCAGTGCGAACTACTGAGCCACTGTGCCAATTATTTGTGAGCGCAAGATAAAAATTCAGAACACGTTTACAGTTACCACACCTGCTTTGCAGAATAAGCAGCTCAAAGAAAGTCTTCTATCTGAAAAGATGAGTTAGCATTAGAATCTGATAATGACAGACCACATTGCAAGGCTGTTCGAAACTCAGTACAGGCTATGAGATGCCAGTTTCCTTGTCCTGGATGGGTACATGAATTGGAAGGGATTGGAAGGATATGGGGCAAGTGTTGGCAAATGGGACTAGATTCGATTCGGATATCTGGTCAGCATGGATGAGCTGGGCCGAAGGGTCTGATTCTGTGCTGTACATCTCTATGAGTCTATAAATGAATAAGCCATCAGTTTGTTTCCTTTCTTTTATTGCTATGTTGCTGAGAACACTGCACATTTTGCTTGGCATTTTAATTTAGAGTTTTCAGTCTGTTGGTATAAAACATTTACACCATGTGGGAATGGCAGTGACATTTTTATTAAATCCTAGCCTGGGGGAACTGAGGAGTTGTTGTTTCCTCATTTGTGAGTTGCTGTTTTTCTGCCCTGAACACAAGTGAATGTAGGTTTGATCGGAAAGTGCCTCCCTCTAACCCTGCTCTTTATCCTCTTACCTTGATACAGTTTCAACAAGCTGTCACACACAGTGGCAAGCACCTTGAGGACAGCATGTTTCTTTCTAATTCTGCAGCAGAATGTTTCACAAAGTTTTGCATTCATCTCACCACTCACACCTTTTCTCAGTCAATTCAATACAAGAATTACCACTCATCAGACTATTTGGTCTGTTAACAACAGCAGCAAATTGTATTTGCATCGTGCTTTTGACTTAAAAAACCCACGAATGATTGCTTGGTGGGTCAGAACTTAAACATGCTGTAAAAGACGACATGTGATAAGATTGTGAAGAGGGCTTGGAAATCTGAGTGATAGGGAGAGGCTGAATAAGCTGGTGCTGTTTTGCCTGGAGAATTGGAGGCTGAGGAGTGACCTTATAGAGATTTATAAAATCATGAGGGGCATGAATAGGGTAAATAGACAAGGTATTTTCCCCAGGGTGGGGGAGTCCTGATCTAGATGGCATAGCTTTAGGGTGAGAGGGGAACTGATGGTAGCTAGGAAAATGTCAATGTATATGCAGACGATAGAGTGGGGGAAGGGGGTAAGGAATAAATGATAGATGGGGATAGAGCCCAAAGAGAGAGAAGAGGACTTGGATAGACAAAGGAGTGGATAATGATCTGACTAGGAGGGTGAATAGCTATTAATGGGGATTGTCAGTGGCTAGCAATAAGTACAGAGGAACCCCAATTATCCAAAGGATACGGGCAGGGAATATTTTGATCAGTTAATCGAATTCTGGATAATCGAATGCCGGATAACATACTTAGCCAAACACTGGGACCTTGTGATCTTGTTCGGATAATCCGAAATTCGGTTAATTGAATGCTGGATAATCAAGGTTCCTCTGTAGTGTGTGATAACAGGCCGTGTAACGACAAGGTAGACAAATAGGAGGCTGGAAGAACACAACAAGCCAGGCAGCTTCAGGAGGTGGAGAAGTCAATGTTTTGTGTGTAACCCTTCTTCAGGACGTGGAGTGGGTGAACGGGGAGTTACAGATAAAGGGAGAGTGGGGGAGGGTATAGGGTAGGGAGACGGGCGGGTGATAAGGTAAGGATAAGTGAACAAAGGTAGCAGGTACAATCCTGGTTGGTTGAAGGGAGGGAGAAGGGATGGGAAGGGAGGTTATTTGAAATTGGAGAACTCGATGTTGAGTTCTCCATGGTGTAAGCTGTCCAGGCGGAAGATGAGGTGTTGCTCCTCCAAGTTGCGGTCTGATCCATTATGGCAATGGAGGAGAGCAAGGATGGTCATGTCGGAAAGGAAGTGGGAAGGGGAATTAAAATGCTGAAAAATGTGTTGCTGGAAAAGCGCAGTAGGTCAGGCAGCATCCAAGGAGCTGGAGAATCGACGTTTCAGGCATAAGCCCTTCTTCATTCCTGACTTCCTGCAGAACTCACTTTCTCTTAGGAGAATTAATGGGCAGTGATCAAGAGGTCAGGTAGGGCCCTATAGGCCCTGCTGTGATGCTCGCTGAAACATTCCCTAAGTTTACGTCTGGTCTCCGCGATGTAGAGGAGACCACATTGGGAGCACCTGATGCAGTAAACTAGGTTGGAAGAGATGCAGGTGAACCTCTGTCTCACCTGGAAGGGATTTTTAGGGACCTGGATGGAAGTGAGGGAGGTGAAGTAATGGCAGGTTTTGCATATTTTCCGGTTGCAGGGGAAGGTACCTGTGGGTTTGGGGTATTGGTGGTGAGAGTAGCGTGAACCAAGGATTGGTGAAGGGAATGATCCTTGTGGAAGGTAGAGGTGGGGAGGAGAAGATGTCTTTGGTGGTTGGGTTTAATTGGAGTTGGCAGGAGTGTTTAAGAATGATCCATTAGATGCGGAGACCAGTGGGGTGGTTGGTGAGGACAGGAGGACCCTGTATTTATTGCATTTGGATGGGAGGGTGGGTTTAGAGTGGTGGAGTAGAGGGAGTATGATGGAGGGCACTTTTTTCAAAATAGGTGGACATCTGGCACGCTTGGCAGTGGAATGTCTCCTCATACAAGCAGATGCAATGGAAGCGGAGGAATTAGTAAAACGGGGTGGAGTTCTTGCAAGATGCTGGGGGGGAGGAGGTATAGGCCAGGTAGTTATGGGAGTCTGTTGGTTTGTAGTAGATGTCCATCTGGAAACTGTCACCGGAGATGGAAATGGAGAGGTCAAGAAAGGCGAGGGAGGTGTCCGAGGTGGACGAAGTGAGTTTGAGGGCGGAGTGGAAATTGTGGGCAAAGTTGATGAACTGCTCCAGTTCAGCCTGGGTGCAGGGCACTGCGCCAATGCAGTAATCCTTGTAATGGCGGAATAGTTGGAGCACAGCGCCTGTGTAGGTACTGAAGAGGGACTGTTTGACATAACCAACAAAGAGGCAGGCGTAGCTGGGGGCCATCTGAGCACGCATGGCCAACTCCTGGATTTGAAGGAAATGGGAGGAGGTAAAGGAAAGATTATTGAGGGTGAGGACCAGTTCAGCAAGGCAGAGGAGGGTATTGGTGGAGGGGGACTGGTTGGGTCTGTTGGAGAGGAAGAGGTGGAGGACCTGAAGGCCATCGTTGGGGGTGTGTGGACGTGTATAAAATGCTGGGGGCGGGTAACTGGAAGTTACTGAAGAGATGGAGGGTGTGGTTAGTGTTGCAGATGTAGGTGGGAAGTGCCTGGACCAAGGGGGAGAGGATGGAGTCGAGATAGGAAGAAATGAGTTCGCTGGGGCAGGAGCATGTGGAGACAGTGAGTTGGCTGGGGTAGTTGGGTTTGTGGATCTTGGGGACCAGGTAGAACAGGGCAGTATGGGGCTGAGGTACTATATGTTTGGGGGCAGTGAAGGGAAGATCCCCCAGAGGAAATGAGGGCACGGACAGTGCGAGTGATTTGGGCCTGATGGGTCATAGTGGGATCGTGGGCAAGGGGGTGGTAGCAGGTGGTGTCGGAGAGCTGGCATTCAGCCTCTGCAACATCGAGGTCTATTCTCCAGTCCACCACCTTTGTCAGTGGGTTTGATGATGAACCAAAGATTAATTCAGAGAGAGTGGAGTGCTGCTTATTTGGAGGGTGATGACAAAGCCCAGTTTGGGGGGGTGGGGTCGGGACATGGGAGAGCTCTAGCCCTAAAGCTGCTGAACTCAACATTGAGTCTGGAAGGCTGAAGGATCCCAAGGTGCAACATGAGGAGCTGTTAGTCCAGCTTGCACTGAGCTTAGCTGGAGCACTGCAGCAAGCCTGAGACAGAGATGTTGGCCGGTGGGGGTGCTAAAGTGGGAGCCAACTGAAAGCTCAGGGTTTTTGTTGTGGACAGAACGCAAGTGTTCTGCAAAGTAGTCACCCAGTCTACGCTTCGTTTCCCCAATGTAGAGGAGATCACGTTATGAGCAGTGAATGCAGTAGACTAGCTGGTGAGAAATGCAAGTAAAGTGCTGCTTTACCTGGATGGTATATTTGGATAGTGAGGAGGGAGGAAATAAATGGACAGGGGTTACACCTTCTGCAATTGCAGCAGAAGTTGTCTTGAGGCTGTGGAAAGATGTTGGAAGTGAAGGAAGAGTGGACCACGGTGTCCCGGATAGAATGGTCCCTGCAGAAGGCTGACAAGTGAGGGGAGGGGCATATGTGTCTGGTGGTGGCTTCTGGCTGGTGGTGGCTTCTGGCTGGTGGTGACGGAAATGGTGGCTAATAATTCTCTGGATGTGGATGCTGGCGGGATGGTAGGTGAGGACAAGAGGAACCCTATCGCTGTTGCAGAACAGAAGAGAGGGTGTGAGGGCAGAAGCGGAGGAGATTGATCGGACCCAGCTGAGGACCCTGTCTACAGCTTTCCTGGGAAATCCTCAGTTGAGGAAGATTGGGGTCTAGGTAGAGACTGGGACCTAGGCAACATTAGGCATGGCCACCAAGGATGAAAATTCTAAATCTGGGGGGGATTTGAGGGTCCGGAATTACAGCTCAAAGCAGCAAATAATCCCAGACAGCAAAAGGTTAGCAGAATTCTGATCAGTCCGGTCTCAGTTCCAGGTAACTTCACATGAAGTAACGTGCCAGGTCTGGGAACGTTACCTAGCCTCAGGTGGCACAGAGGGAGTGGATGTGTGAAGGGTCATGAAAATGGCACGTGCAAACTGTTCAAGTCTCCCATTGAGAAGTGCTGAACAACTGCCTTATGGTCTGTAAGGTGCCTTTTGATTACAGTTCAATCCATCGGTGAGACAGCAGACAGCCTGAAGCTAGTGTCCCTTCCTCAATCAATGACTGCTCGGCGCTCTGCTCCCTCAGTCAAACATTGGTGGTGGTCAGCATCACAAAGTAGGTGTTGGCTCCCAATTTGTCTCAATCTCTTTTTCAGTCTCAGGAATTGGACACAATCCTTGTTGACAGATTGAAGAACAGATGGCCTTCTCCTGTGAGAGCCCGTTCAACATGAATAGTGTCACAAATTTTGGCTTCTCTAACTTGATGGAGTTTTTTTTGTCTCTTTGTCCCTTTCAGTCAGCATGAATGAGCAGATTTCCAGCTGTCTTTCTGGGTTTGGGCAGGAAGGTAGAGAGGGAAGGCAAGGATTTCCTGCAGCACAGCCAGGAAAAGCCATCTAATCAATCCTTCTGTGCAAACGCAGGTGGTCCTCTAGCCTTGACTCCACTTACAGAGGAAGCATCAGATGAAATCACCGTAATATATATTTTGCTCAATATTTTATTGTGTCGCTGTTCAATGCCACTTTCATAAGTATTGATCGGGAGAGCAAAGCTTCCCTCAGTGTTGTGCATTTTCTGCTGACATGACGAAAAGAACAACAATTGTTTTAAAGCTTCAAGCTGGTCATCAGGATGAAACCAGGATTAAAACTTGAGCTGTTCCCAATTCGCAGCAAGGAATTCCACAGGCCGCTGATAAATACCGCCTCTGTGTTTCTGTCTTTGTCAGAATGGTTGCTTTCATTCTTTGTGAAAGCGAGAATGAGATACATCATTCAGTTCGAAAGGAAGCTGTCCCAATGTTGATCTCATGTCGAAATGTGTGAACCACTGGGGCGATTGTTCCTTTAACAGATTCTGAGCAGCTGATAGAATTTCACTTCTATGCCAGCCAACACTTCCATGTAACTGTTGTTCGCACTTTTGTGCTCCTGAGCAATTTATCAATTTTTGGAAGAAGTCGCAAAATGTTCTTTTACACTGTAGTGTCTCTACACTCTCGGAGAGCTGATGTCACGACCAAATGCTTACTGGCCTGGGTCCGTAGATCTTGATGATCTTGAGGAATAATCAACCCACAGCTAAATGAAGAAGTACATCAAGTTTACAACACAGATACAGGCCATTCAGCCCATCAGATCCATGTTAGTGTTTATACCTTCTTTGGTAGTCCAGGAATTATATTGTTTATGGATAACTGAATAATCAGAAGTGGGTGATAAAAGAGGCAAGGTGTTCAGTTGTGACATATTTGATTTGATTTCTTATTGTCAATGTTCTGAGGTACAATGGAAAGTTTTGTTTTGCATGCAGTACAGGCAAATGATACAACACAAAGGGCATAAGGATAATAGAACGGAGCAAGGAGTGTTGAAAATCGAAAGAACTACAAATACATTAAGGACAAAAGAGTAACTAGGGAGAGAATAGGGCCCATTAAAAATCAGCAAGGCCACCTCTGTGTGGAACTGCAGGAATGGGGGAGGTACTAAATGAGTATTTTGCATCAGTGTTTACTGTGGCAAAGGATATGGAAGATAAGGAAGATGGGGAAGTAAATAGCGACAGCTTGAAAAATGTCCATATTACATTTATTATGTCCTTCCCAAAATGAGGTGACCAGAACTGCATACAATTTTCCAAGCGTGGTCTCACCAGACCTCCACAGAGCTGCAGCATAACCTCATGGATCTTAAACTCCATCCCCCTGCTAATGAAAGCCAACACATCATTCGCCTTCTTGACAACGCTATCAAGTTGGTTGGCAACTTTGAGGGATCTACGGACATGGACCCCAAGATCCCTCTGTTCCTCCACACTGCCAAGAATCCTGCCTTTAACTCTGTAATCTGCATTCAAATTCAACCTACCAAAGTGAATAACTTCACATTTTACCAGGTCGAACTCCATCTGTCACTTATCAGCCCAGTTTTGCATCTTGTCAATTCCCACTGCAACCTACAACAGCCTTCCACACTATCTACCACAACACCAACCTTTGTGTCATCAGCAAACTTACTGACCCACCCTTCCACTTCCTCATCTAAGTCATTTATAAAAATCACAAACAGCAGAGGTCCCATAACCACTCTCTGTGTAACACCACTGGTCACCATGCTCCAGGCTGAATACTTTCCATCTACCACCATCCTCTGTCTTCTATGGGCCAGCCAATTCTGTATCCAGAAAGCCAGATTTCCCTGTATCCCATGCCTCCTTACTTTCTGAATGAGACTACCTTACTAAAATCCATGGACACCATATCCGCTGCTCTGCCTTCAACCTGTTTTGTCTCATCTTCAGAGAATTCAGTGAGGTTTGTGAGGCATGAGCTGCCCCTCACAAAGCCATGCTGACTATCTCTAATCAAACTATGGCTTTCCAATTAATTGTAAATCCTGTCTCTCAGAATCCTCTCCAGTATTTTACCCACCACAGATGGGAGACTGACTATTCTGTAATTCCCAAGATTACTCTTGCTCCCTTTCTTGAACAGGGGACTAACATTTGGCACCCTCCAATCATCTGACACTACTCCAGTGGACAGTGAGGATGTAAAGATCATCGCTAAAGGTGCATCAATCTCTTCCCTCGCTTCATGTAGTAACCTAGGGGAAATCCCGTCTGGCTCAGGGGACTTGTCTGTCCTTATGATTTTCAAAATCTTCAGCACATCCAGAACTATATTTGCAGATACATTCTATTTTGCTCAAGAAATGCACAATCTGCCGGCAGTCAATCCATGTAACACTTTGTAAATTCCATTTTGGAAATAGAACCAGTCTGACTCAAGATTGGGATACAGACAGACTCTAACTTCACACCTTTAAGGCATTGTCTGAGCTGAGATGTCACCTTTTGTTATAACACCTTAAGTTATCTTGAGAATGTGACTTAAAAGACATTCTGGGATTTACATATTAATGAACCGAAACCTGCAATCCTTTCTAAAAGATGAAAGATGTAACATTCTAGGTTTGTTCAATATATCATTTCAGCTGCATGACACTGTAATCTTTCACTACAAATTCTGTGTCTTCTGGTCCTGTTTCACAACCACCTGATGAAGGAGCAGAGCTTCGAAAGCTAGTGCTTCCAGATAAACCAGGCCAAAGTGAGGACTGCAGATGCTGGAAACCAGACTCTAAATCAGAGTGGTGCTGGAAAAGCACAGCAGGTCAGGCAGCATCCGAGGAGCAGAAAAATCAGTTGCACTATAACTTGGTGTTGAGTGATTTTTAACATCTATAAAACATTTGAATGGGTATATAAATAGAAAGGGTTCTGAGGGATATGGGCCAACTGCTGGCAAATGGGACAAATTTATTGAGGATATTTGGTCAGCATGGCCAAGTTGGACTGAAGGCTGTGTTTCTGTGCTGTACATCTCTATAACTCTGTAACTGCGGATGCTGTAAATCAGGAACAAAAATAGAAACTGCTGGTAGAGGTCAGCAGGTCAGGCAGCATCTGTGAAGAAAAGGCAGTGTCAACATTCTGGGCCGAGTCACCCTCCCTCAGAAAACAAAGGGTAGATGCACAGAGAGCAATGTCAACATTAAATTTAGTCGATCTTCATCAATCATAGAGCCCTTAAACCAGAAAGTAGATTTAAGAGAAGATTGTTAGTAGTTCTGATAGATAAAGAACTGAGGTTTAGAAGAGCAGAACAATTGTAAGATATGTAAGAATAAGATTTGCTGTAACAGCTCTGATGCCATCTTGATTCCCGGCAATGCTCATGTACAAGTTTAGACAGGTTCAAGAACCTCTTCACATGGTGAAAGACCATTTATCTTGGAGTTTTGGTCAATATTGTTCCTTGCACATTGAGATACTATTTGGGAGTATTTTATGTTGTGGATATCTGCACATACACAGCTCCTTGTTCTTATCACTAAGAAGGGCTCTTCAACTTCTAATGTGCTGTAAGACTCCTTTCATTACATCTGCACACAATCGTTTATCAAATACATCTTTTTATTTTTATATGTCCATGGGATGTCAGTATTCCTATCTGGCAATGATTCCCGTCCATTGCTCTGGCCTCTGAGAACATGGTGATGATCTGCCTTCTTGAACTGTTTCAGTGTTTGGAGATTTAAGGGATGCGTTTAGGGAGGAAATGACCAGATTTTGACCCAGCGACACTGAAGGAATGGCGATATATTTCCAAGTTCAGGATGGTGAGAGGCTTGGAGGGGCGCCTGCAGGAGGTGGTGTTCCAGTGTATCTGCTGCCCTGTCCTTTTATATGGAAGTAGTTGTGGGTTTATAAGGTGCTGTCCGAGAATTTTTGGCGAATTTCTGCAGTGCGTCCAGTTGATGGTATACACTGCTGCTCGAGAGTCAGTGGTGGATGATTTGGAGGATAGCTACTGTGGTTCCTTTGTTCAGAAGGACAGCAGGGATAGACCAGGTGATTACAGGCCAGTTAGTTTGATGTCAGTGGTCAGGAAATTATTGGAAAAAGTTCTGAGGGACTGGATTAATTAATATTTGGAATATCTGTCATTGGTCAGGGATAGTCAGCATGGATTTGTGAGGCAATCCTGTCTGACTAAGTTAATTGATTTTTTTGAAAATGTGGCTAAATATATTGAGGGTGGTGCAGTTGATGAAGTGATGGTGACAATCAAGTGGGCCGCTTTGTCCTTGACAGTGTCAATCTTCTTGATTATTGTTGGAGCCGCACCCTCCAGGCATCTGGGGAGTATTCCATCACAGTCCTGACTTGTCCAATGTAGATTGTGGGGAGTCAGGAGGTGAGTTATCAGCTGGAGAATTTCTAGTTGCTGACCTACTCTTGGAGCTACTGTGTTTACATGTAGAGTCCTGCTAAGTTTCTGGCTGAGTTTTTGACGTCCATGTAAACTTCATCAACTGCACCACCCTCAATATGTTTAGCCGCATTTTCAAACAAATCAATTAAATTAGTCAGACAGGATCTCCTCGCAAATCCATGCTGACTATCCCTGATCAATGACAGATATTCCAAACATTAATTAATCCAGTCCCTCAGAACTTTTTCCAATAATTTCCTGACCACTGATATCAAACTAACTGGCCTGTAATTACCTGGTCTATCCCTGCTGTCCTTCTGAACAAAGGAACCACAGTAGCTATCCTCAAGTCATCCGTCCTTTCACCCGTGGCCAACAATGTATTAAATATCTCAGTCTGGGCCCCAGCAACTTCCTTCCTTGCCTCCCATAGCAACCTGGGATGCGTCTCATTGGACTCAGGGAATTTATGCCCGCTTAAACATCTAATACCTCTTTCTTATTAATCTTAAAGTTCTAAAACCTCACCATCCCAACTGAAATTCCTAGCTACAAGACATTTCTCCTCTGGGAATGCAGATGAGAAATATTCATTAAGACTTTACCCACATCCATTGGCTCCAGGCACAAATTAATCCTTTGGTCTCTAATAGGCCCCACTCTTCCCCTGGCAAATCTCTTGTTTTTAATATCCTAATAAAATGTCTTGGGGTTTTCCTTAATCCCGAATGCCCAAGATTTTTCATGCACCCACTTTGCCCTCCAAATTTCTTTTTCCTCAGCAATCTTTTGTGTCCAGTTCTCTCCATATCCATCCAGTCAAGACTTCCTTGGAGTCCTACATGTTTCAGTCAAGCTGCTTCTCTCTCTCTCTCTCTCTCTGCTGAACTCCAATGGATACAAGTGTAGCCTGTCCAACCTTTCCTCATGAGACCATTCGCCCATTTTAGACATTAGTCATTAGAGATCTGTATTTATATCGAAAGCTCATGACTTCTGCTCTCCCCAATTATTTTTCAGCAAATGAAGTACTTTTTGAAATGTTGTCAATGTAGTGTAGGAAATGTGGCAGGACGCTTGCACAGAGCAAGATCCCACAGATACCAATGAGAAACTAGGTAATCTTTATTTTTATGATGTGACCTCAGGAAGAAATAAGGATCAAGAGCCGTAGAATCCCTACCATGTGGAAACAGGCCATTCAGCCCACACTGACTCTCTAAAGAGTATCCCCCAATCCTATTCCTGCATTTCCCATGGCTAATCACTATAAGCAATTTAGCATGGCCAATCTATCTTGCACATCGTTGGACTGTGGGAGGAAACCCACACAGACCTGGGGAGGGTGCGCAAACTCCACACAGACAGTTGCCCAAGACTTGACTCAAACCTGGGTTCCTTGCACTGTGAGGCAGCAGCACTAACCACCGAGTCACCATGTGAAGAGTGCCATGCCTCGAGATGCGAGGCATGACTTCCCTGCTCTTGTTCAAAACTAGCGCTGCAGAAGCTTTCACACTGACCTGAGAGGGTAAACTGGGCCTCATTTTAATGCCCCATCCAAGTGACAGCACTTCTGACAGTCTCTTGGTGGAGTGTTTTCCATTCAAGTAGAAAATGGGCTCACACATCCTGACTCAGCCAGAAGACTGCTGCCCCCTGAGTTACAGAAACCCAATCTGCCATTGCTTTGAAATTCTCGACTATCACTTTACTTTTTGGCTTGTTTAATCATGGCAGTTGATACTGATCAATGTCTTGTTTAGCAACAGATGTGCATTATGCAGTGGCTTGCATGGCATTATGCATGCACATTTAAAATATCGCAAGCTACAATTTTCATTTGTGTCTGCAGACCTTTCTTGGTATTTGCAGGATGAATAATCTTCAGGCTATTCATAACACTCTTTAGTTCCTGAAGTCATCCACACTTCCAGATAGACCGAACCAGATAGAGTATAAAGTGACTACTATAGTATATGTCCAGGTGAACAATGCACCTTTCATTGCATGGGCCAGAGCATAAGAATGAAGAGCAGGACTAGGCCACCTGGCCCATCGAGCCTGCTCCGCAATTCAATAAGAACATGGCTGATCTTTTCATGGCCTCCGCTCCACCTCCCTGCCCACTCACCATAACCATTAGTTCCTGTTATGAAGTTAAAATCGTGAACTGTACCTTTAAGAGAGAGAGAATGCTGTTCAGAACTGAGAACTTACAAGCACCTGTGTGTATAATTAGATAGCAGTCTGAAAGTGTACTGGAAAATTGAAAAAATGTAACAGTTAGCTGTGAAATGGATAGATCAGCGTGGTGCTGGAAAAGCACAGCAGGTCAGGCAGCATCAGAGGAGCAGGAAAATCGAGGTTTCGGGCAAAAGCCCTTCATCAGGATACCTGAGTTGGTTGTTGTTTTGACAACAATTTGAATTTAACCAATCCGTTGAAACAATGCCTCAGGATACTAAAACCCAATCGAGTTTGAATTTATTGCTTTGCCAATACCAAACTAATGGGACGATCCGATGTTGGGGATATAAAAATGCAGGCATTTTGAAAATTGGAGAGAGACCAACTGCCATTGAAAGAGAGACCCAAGAAATTAGGAAACACTCTCTTTCAAAGGGACCTTTCATTATGAAATATATTCATAGTAAAAAGAAAGCTGGCAGAAGAAAGACACCAAAGTGACAGCAGTTGTGTGGATTTGAAATTAAGTTAATGTAATTTTAATAAGTGTCTTATGGAATAGAATAGTGATATAGAGTTGGAGGTAGATAATAAGCAGTTAAGAGAAAGGTGGACTCAGTTGTGAATAGTAGTTGTTTAATGCTCACTTTTAGAGTTAAAAGATTAAATTGATATTATTTTCTTTAAATAGTGGAATTTGGGGGTTCTCTGTCACTCATTCTTTAACAGATTACGAGGTGAGGTGAGCTTTTCTGGGTGTTTGGTTTAATTAACAGAAGAGTTCACCACCATATCGTAACAGTTCCTTCACTGTTTGAAAATCTATCTATCTATCTATCTGTGCTTTAAAAATATTCAACAAGGTCACATTCACACAGAGGGTGGTACATGTATGGAATGAACTGCCAGAGGAAGTGGTGGAAACTGGTACAATTGCAACACTTAGAAGGTATTTGGGGTATATGAATAGGAAGGGTTTGGTGGGATATGGGCTGGGTGCTGGCAATTGGGACTAGATTGGGTTGGGATATCTGGTCTGCATGGACGGGTTGGACCGAAGGGTCTGTTTCCATGCTGTACATCTCTATGACTCTATGAGGTAGCTTCAACTGCTTCACTGAGCGGGAATTCCACAGGTTCACCACCTTTTGTGTGAAGAAATTCCTCCTCAGCTCAATCTTAAATCTCTTCCCTCCCATTTTGAGGTTGTGCCCCCTAGTTCTGGTATCACCCATCAGTGGAAGCAACCTCCCTGCTTCTATCTTATCTGTTCCCCTCATAATTTGGGATGTTTCTATAAGAGACCCCCTCATTCTTCTAAATTCTAAAGAGTATAGATCTAGTCTACTCAATCTCTCCTCATAAACCGACCCCCTCAACTCTGGAATCAACCTAGTCAACCTCCTCTGCACTCCTCCAGTGCCATTGTATCCTTTCTCAAGTAAGTAGACCGAAGCTACAGTATACCTTACAATCCTAACCTACCTAATCGGCAGAAAACTCGCTAAAACAGGGAATGGTTGAGGTGAGTGGTATCGATGCATTTAAAAGGAATCTAAGCAAGCAAATGAGGGTGAAGGGAACAGAAGATGATTGCTTTAGCTGCAAACATCTGGGAGGAGCTTGAAATAAAGCTGAACATCCTGTTTCTCCACTGTATATCTAATGTAATTCTGTGTGAACACGATCAAATATTAAAAATCACACAACACCAGGTTATAGTCCAACAGGTTTAATTGGAAGCACACTTGCTTTTGGAGCACTGCTCCTTCATCAGGTGATTGTGGAGGACACAATTGTAAGGCACAGAATTTATGGCAAAAATTTACAATGCCTTACAATTGTGACCTCCACAATCACCTGATGAAGAAGCGTCGCTCCGAAAGCTAGTGTGCTTCCAATTAAACCTGTTGGACTATAACCTGGTGTTGTGTGATTTTTAACTTTGTACACCCCAGTCCAACACCGACATCTCCAAATCACAGCAAATGTTGTTGGCTAAAACAACAATTTGACTTAACTGAAAGATACAAAGTTATACTGAAGCATGATGAATCACTACTATACTATAATTGAACAATACAAAATAAATGATTTGATGACACACTAACGATAAGACTTTCTTTCGATGATTGTGTGAGTTGAAAATGAATGAGTGGAGGCTGACATGGAGCAGAAACATCAGCACAAACCTGCTAATTGTCTTTCACATCCTATATTTACAAATTGACAGATATTATTCTTCAGTCCTCTGAGGGAGTATTGGATATAGGAATCATGTTTACCTCAGTCAGTGCAGGGTGGAATAAAAGAAGAATGGAAATGAGAAAATTTCCGTACATTATTGACAAGCAAATTAAATAAATAAAAGTAAATTACTGCAGATTCTGGAAATCTGAAACAAGCACAAAAAGATTTAGATTTGGATTTTATTGTCACATGTACCTGCCAATGTAGTTAACTCAGCCACATTAGGGAGATTCAAACAATCAAACAGTGGGCGGCACGGTGGCACAGTGGTTAGCACTGCTGCCTCACAGCGCCAGAGACCCGGGTTCAATTCCCGCCTCAGGCGACTGACTGCGTGGAGTTTGCACATTCTCCCCGTGTCTGCGTGGGTTTCCTCCGGGTGCTCCGGTTTCCTCCCACAGTCCAAAGATGTGCAGGTCAGGTGAATTGACCATGCTAAATTGCCCGTAGTGTTGGGGCAGGGGTGAATGTAGGTGGGTGGGTTGTGCTTCGGCGAGTCGGTATGGACTTGCTGGGCCGAAGGGCCTGTTTCCACACTGTAAGTAATCTAATCTAATCTAAATCCTTGGATAAGCACATGGATGATGATGGCATAGTGTAGGGGGACGAATTGAGAATAGGTCACAGGTCGGCGCAACATTGAGGGTCAAAGGGCCTGTTCTGCACTGTATTATTCTATCTTCTATGTTCTATGTACTCTAGTATGGAAATACAGGAGTACAGTGAAGTGTATATAATGTTACCACACATGACACCATCTTAGGTTCAAAGGTACAAAAAAACGTAGGTACAAAATAGTAAAAGAAACAAAATTAGGAAGTTAAGCATTACTTTCATAGAATAAGTGGAAGAATAAAGAAATAAGGTAATAGTTAATATTAAAATTGTTCTTAATATAAACTAGAAAATCAAAGGAATAAAGTTAAAAATGCTGGAGAAACAGCAGGTCTGGCAGCATCTACGAGAGAGATGCTAGTTGATTTTATCCCGTCTCTCTTCATCGCTGGACTAATCCATCTCAGACAACATCCTAGTGAATTTCCTCTGCACCCTCTCCAATGCAAGCACATCCTTCCTGTAGAGTGGTGACCAGAACTGCACACTGTACTTCAGTTGTGGCTGAACCAAAGTTCTGTACAGCTCCAAAACGGCCTTCCTACTCTTATAATCTAGGACTGATAAAGGCAGGCTCCTGTACACCTTCTTATCCACCCCATTATCCTGCCCTACCACCTTCAGGGAAGTGTGGCCAAGTATCCCAAGATCCCTCTGTTCTCCTGAACTTCCTAGTGTCCAGCCATTCACTGAGTACTCCCTTGCCTTGTTGTTTCTTCGAAAGTACATCACCTCATACTTACCAAACGCTCCATTGGCATCGGTGTTAATCATGTCCAGGGACTTCAGATAAATTGCAAATATTAGTGAAAACCATTTGAGAACCAAAACAATCAACAAGGAAATGAGAAATCCTACAGTGTGAAGGTCCAGTTGGAAAATCCGTATGATTGCACGTAATGTTACACTTGTGCGGGGAATAATGTGAGTTCTTGTAACAGCATGAAGGCCAGCTTTGTTGTATCAACTAGTTAAACATAAGTTTACTTTTCTATTTGAAATAACGTTTGGCCTATTATTGTTTGAATCATGTTGGTTTCATTGGTTTGTTACTTTGAAAGACTAAACAAAGTTTCGTACAGCTTTTTATACAGCCTCTCCTTTGAATATCTCAAACTTCCAAGTTTAATTCATTTTGACGTAATATGCAGAACCGGAACTGGCCATTCACTCAATTTGCGAATGTTTGTGATCTGCATGAACTGAAATTACATTACTTCATCAAATCCTTCCATGCATTCATCCTTCACCTGTTGATTGAGCTTCCTATTAAATACATTGAAGATATTTGTCTCAACTACTCAGCAAGTTCCACATTTCTAGAACATAATTTTCCTGAATTCACTTCTGGATTTTTTAACCACAATCTTGCATTCATGACCCTAATTGTTGTTTTTCCATACAAGTGGCAACATCTCCAAACTTTCAAAGACTCGCACAATCTTAGACTTCTGTTGGTTCTCATCCCTTTAGGACAGCCCCAGTCTATTCAATCTTCCCTGATTGGCAAAATATCTCAGTTCTGGGATCATCCTCATTTTCAAAGGATGGCCCAGTTTAATAACTAGTTTAAAGTTTCCCCATAACCCCAATGTGGTTGACTCTTAACTGTCCTCTGGGCAAACTAAGAATGAGCAATAACTGCTGCCCACATCTCATGAATGAATTTAAAAACTCCACTAGATGTATTTTCAGCAGTAAGAGTGCATTAATTATGAGGGGGATCCAGCTGACATATTTAATTAAATGTCAATGGAATTGCCAAGCTGACTAACTAGGACATTACAACAGTGACCAACTCAACACTGACATTATCTACAAATCCCACAGCTATCTGGATTAAACCTCCTCCCACCCTGTCTCCTGCAAAAATGCTATCCCTTATTCCCAATTTCTCCTCCTCCGCTGCATCTGCTCCCAGGAGGATCAGTTCCATCACAGAACACACCAGATCGCCTCCTTCTTCAAAGACCACAATTTCCCCTCCCACGCATCTCACCCACTTCCCACACCTCCGCCCTCAAACCCCACCCCTCCAACCGCAGCAAGGACAGAACCCCCCCGGTCCTCACCTTTCACCCCACCAACCTCCGCATAAACCATATCATCCGCCGACATTTCCGCCATCTACAAATGGACCCCACCACCAGAGATATATTTCCCTCCCCACCCCTATCTGCGTTCCGTAAAGACTGTCCCTCCGCGACTACCTCGTCAGGTCCACACCCCCCAACAACTCACCCTCCCCTCCTGGCACCTTCCTCTTCCACCTCAGGAATCGCAAAACTACAAACAAACCTCCCCTCTCACCTCTGTCCAAGGCCCCAAAGGAGCTTTCCACATCCATCAAACCTTCACCTGCACTTCCACACATGTCATTTATTGTATCCGTTGTTCCCAATGCAGTCTCCTCTACAATGGGGAGACAGGATGCCTACTCACAGAGTGCTTCAGAGAACATCTCTGGGACACCTGCACCAATCAACCCCACTGCCCCATGGCCCAACACTTCAACTCCCCCTCCCACTCTGCCAAGGAAATGCAGGTCCTGGGCCTCCTCCATCGCCACTCCCTTACACCCAACGCCTGAAGGAAGATTGCCTCATCTTCCGCCTCAGGACCCTCCGACTCCATGGCATCAATGTGGATTTCACCAGTTACCTCATTTCCCCTCCCCACACCTTACCCAGTTCCAAACTTCCAACTTGGCACCGCCCTCATGACCTGTCCCACTTGTCCATTTTCCTTCCCACCTATGCGCTCCACCCTCCCCTTCGACCTACCACCTTTACCCCCACCTCCATCAACCTATTGCACTCTCAACTACTTTCCCCTCAGCCCCATGCCCCTCCCAATTATCTCTCCACCCCAGAGACTCCCAGCCTCATTCCTGATGAAGAGCTTTTGCTCGAAACATTGATATACTTGCTCCTCGGATGCTGCCTGACCTGTTGTGCTTTTTCAGCACCACTCTAATCTTGACTCTAATCTCCAGCATCTGCAGTCCTCAGTTTCACCTCGGACATTATACTGACTATGCTATAACATGTTGGCACAAGCAGGAATATAATATATGCAAATTTGAATCTATATTACAACATCAAATATTGGATTTTAATTAAGGTAAATATGAATAACAGACCAACTGTGGTTGAACACTCACAGACCACATCAAATAGCAATGCAGTCAAGGAAAATCCCAAAATTTGTCAGCAGCTCATGCCCCCAACTCTATCCCCACCCAGTCTATCATTTTACTGTAGGTTATCAAATCTTATTAAAATGTTATCAAATCTTATTAAAATGCTAAGCCTTCACTTCTGAAGGCTTAGCTTCTGAATACATCAAAACCACTCCATCACAGGCTGTTTCAACAATTATTTGTTACTGCAGTGTACTCTCTTTTCCTGGCACTGTGCACAGGGCTCTCAAAACCGTACTCTAATTATGCTCAGTGCTTACTCATGGAAACACTTCCATTTTGTTTATAGGCCACCAGCCTCACCAAGCTGGGTTTCTAAAAATCTCACTGAGCTGCACCAAGCAAACGCTGCTTGTGGGCTTCCATCATTCCTTAACCATTAGCTAGACAGTCTGATTTAAATGTAGCAACAAGCAGAGGCTATACTGTCCTATGACTAGTTTATGGATTAAAAACAGATACATAAATTTAGTCCAGCACAATAATATAGAAGAACAATAGAAGATATTTCAGATGGCGTTCAACAGAGTGCAAGAAATAATATTCTGTGAATAGGAAAGAATGAACTAAACATCAATGGAAGTCAATGAATCAATAAAGATATGTGTTCAACTAAGGGTAAGGGAAGAGCAGGCACCTGTACACAGGCAGCAGAGCAATGCAGCATAAAGGAGAGTAGAAGAGAAGTCAAAAATATAATTAGGCAGGCAAAGAGGAACTGTGAAATTAAATTATTAAGAAAATAAAACAAAACAGCAAAATATCTTAGTGGCAGTGATTAAAACAGGACCATTAGACACTTGCAGGAAAATACAATTTAATGACAGAGAAATGGTAGAAATATTAATTCATTATTTTGCTTTCTACTTACACGAGAGATAGAACAAGGTGAAATGCCATTTAATGATGGGATGCGCCAACAGATAAGTAAAATTGCATTTTAGAATAATCTAGGGAAACAACTGGGAGACATTATTATACTCGTATCTAATGCATCATCAAAAAAATCGTCATGTCAGAAGACTGAAAGGCAGTTCATATAATGCTCATATCCAAAAAGTAGGACAGAATGTACCCAGGGAATGAGAGACCAGTGAGACAATGATGGTCATAAAAATAACTGAATCCCTACTGAAGGAGAGAATAGACTTTAAAATAAAGATACAAGAATGAATAATTGGCATGGATTTTAAAAGGAAAAATCTGTTTGACCACAGGAGCAGAAGTAGGCCATTCAGCCCATCGAGGCAAAAGTGGTTACTGCAGATGTTGGAGATTAGAGTCAAGATTAGAGTGGTGCTGGAAAAGCACAGCAGGTCAGGCAGCATCTGAGGAGCAGGAAAAGCCATTCCTGATGAAGGGCTTTTGCCTGAAACATCAATTTTCCTGCTCCTCGGATGCTGCCTGACCTGCTGTGCTTTTCCAGCACCACTCTGATCCTGACTCATTCAGCCCATCGAGTCTGCTCCGTCATTCAATGAGGTCAAGGTTGATCTGATAATCTTCAATTCAACTATCCTGCCTTTTCCGCTTAGCCCTTGATTCCTTTGTTAACTTATCTTAGCCTTAAATGTCGTGAACGATCCAGCCTTAGCAGCCTTCTGACGTAAAGACTTGCACAAAATCAACACTCACTGAGGCAAAAGAAGAATCATCCTTATCTCTTTCCTATCTGAGCTGCTTAGAGCAGGCCTTTGACAGTCTGAGAAGTACAAGTGGCGATCTAGTTGCCCCCCCCCCCCCTCCCCCCCACTGTGGGTAGACGAGCCTCTGGAGTTTTCTGGAAGGCTGTGATGCTGGCACATGTGGTGTAAAATGAGTAGACATATGGCACCCCCGTCAGAGGGATTGAATGTTATGGCACAGATAGTGGCAGAGTCCATGGTCTGTGAACACAGCAGTCACCAAATGTACATAACAAGTGACTTCCTCCAGGGATAGAACTATGATTCCTGAAGCCATGCACACCATCGGCTTATCTCTATGCTTGGGAGCCCAGGCCAAGGGGGAAGCAAAGAGCTAGGAGTCGCATCAGGGGACAAGTGACCTCTTTGTGGAGGGTGACCAGCAGCTAATGCCAACTGGGGATGCGTTAATGGGTTTCTGCATGCATGAATGATATTGTGTCTCAACATCTCCCAAAAAGTAACTGATTTGATCGGTTTGCGTGAGAGTGCAGGGGGATATGTTGTGTTGATGCTCATGGGGTTCAAACATATAATCACAAGTATCAAAATGACTGAGGTGGTTTGGATACTAAAATTGACCAAAACAACAACCTAGTTCTCTTGTAATGAAGGAAGAAGAGAAAGGAAACACTAGCCAAGAGGATGTGATCATCTGTTACGATCTTCACTGGGTTAGAGTCTTCCTTGTTTCATGTCCAGCCAGATGTTCCTTGGTAGGGTCTTTTCTGTCTGAGGCAGCTCAAGTTCCTCCTCCTTCAACTCCCCATCAGAGCAATGGTTCACTCCACATTACTAATTTTCCAAAAGGGAGTCCTATTCTGCAAGCCACATATTATAGAGTGCACAAAAAAAAATCATGAGGGAACCTCCCACAAGTGTGTACTGCAGAGATCCATCAGATCAAGTGGGGTGTCTGAACCTTATTTTGTGCCTCTTGTTATATCAATACAAAGATTTACTTCTGGACTCTCAGAAAGCTGTCATGAGCCATGCCTTCAGATGGTACCCTATGACACCCCGCAGCCAGCCTACCAATGCCTCTGGCCTGGTAAACATGCCTGGTACCTGGAAATTCCTAATGATGTAAGAGTTGTGGCTGCTGCCTGATACTTTAACCCTGGTGGTCACAATCCATCTGGGCATTAATTAAGTAGCACCACTTTCTTATTCAGAATCACCCTGGCTGTCCTGCTGTTCCCTTCATTGCAATGTGTGGGAAATCACTGACAACCTGACTTCTTACAATATGCCGGGAGTGTGGTGCTGGAAAAGCACAGCAGGTTAGGCAGCATCCGAGCAGCAGGAGAATCAACGCTTTGGGCATAAGCCCTTCATCAGATTCCTAATTTCTCAATTCTGATCTCCAGCATCTGCAGTTCTCACTTTTTCCTGCTTCTTAAAATATGTGCCAAGGACACAAATCATTTTCCTCTTCCCATTGGACTATTGTGGTTAAAGTGAAGGCTATGAATTGTGCGCAATGAAAGATGACTTAATACAGTGGCTTGATCCAGGCTGGGTAATGCTCTGCTAAAACACTGATATACTGCAGCCTGGATTATGCAATACCAATATAGTGATGCGTTCCAGGATGGACTACACAATGTTAATGCTAAGTTACCAGTGGTCTGCCGCAAGGATCGGTTTTGGGGCCACTACTGTTTGTCATTTTTATAAATGATCTGGATGAGGGCGTAGAAGGATGTGTTGATAACTTTGTGGATGACACTAAGGTCGGCAGAGTTGTGGATAGTGCGGAAGGATGTTGTGGATTACAGAGGGACATAGATAAGATGCAGAGCTGGGCTGAGAAGTGGCAAATGAAGTTTAATGCAGTAAAGTGTGATGTAGTTCACTTTGGAAGAAGTAATAGGAATACAGAGGGGTAATGGTAACATTCTTGGCAGTATAGATGAACAGAGAGATCTTGGTGTCCTGGTCTATAAATCCCTGAAAGTTGGCATGAGGTTAATAGGGTTGTTAAGAAGATATATGGTGTGTTTGCATTTATTGATAGAGGCTTGAGTTTAGGAGACACAAAGTCATGCTTCAGCAGTACAAGACACTGCTAAGGCTGCACCTGGAGTATTGCATGCAGTTCTGGTCACCGCATTATAGGATGGATATGGAAGCTTTGGAAAGGGTTCAGAGGAGATTTACTAGGATGGGCTGAGGGAACGGAAGCTGTTTTCGTTGGATAGAAGAATTTTGAGAGGTGACTGAATCGAGACCTATAAGATAATCAGAGGGTTAGATAGGGTGGACAGTGAGGGCCTTTTTCCTTGGGTGGTGAAGGCTACTATGAGGGGACATAGCTTTAATTTGAGTGGTGATGGATATAGGACAGTTATTAGGGGTAGTTTCTTTATTCAGAGAGTAGTAAGGGGTGGTGGAACGGCCTGCCTGTAACATTAGTAGACTCACTGATGTTAAGGGTATTTAAATGGGCATTGGACATACATATGGATAATAATGGAACAGCATAGGTTAGATGGGCGTCAGATTATTTTCACAGGTCAGCTCAACATTGAGGATCGAAGGGCCTGTACTGAGCTATAACGTTCGATGTTCTATGTTTTATGTTCGATGTAATGCAGTGATGTGCTGCAGCATGGAGTACCCAATGTTACTATAATGATTAGCTCCAAACTTCACTATTTAATGTTAATGCAATATAGTATGCTGCGGCTTGGACAATAAGTTGTTAATACAGCGACGTAGTCCAGGCTGGACGATACATTGTTAATACAGTGATGTGCTCCAGGATGGATTATACAATGTTAATACATTGATTTGCTCCGGACTGGACTGTACAATGTTAATACAGTGATGTGCTCCAAGCTGGACTATACAATGTTAATACATTGATGTGCTCCAGGATGGACTATACAATGTTAATACATTGATGTGCATCAGGCTGGTCTACACAATGTTAATACATTGATGTTCCCCAGGCTGAATATACAATGATAATACAGTGATGTGATCAAGGCTGAACTATACAATGTTAATACATTGATGTGCTCCAGGCTGGACTACACAATGTTAATACATTGATGTGCTCCAGGCTGGACTATACAATGTTATACATTAATGTGGTCCAGGCTGGATTATACAGTGTTAATACATTGATGTGCTCCGGACTGGACTATACAATGTTAATACATTGATGTGCTCAGGATGGACTATACAATGTAAATACATTGATGTACTCCAGGATGGACTATACAATATTAATACATGGATGTGCTCCGGACTGGACAATACAGTGTTAATACATTGATGTGCTCCAGGGTGGACTGTACAATGTTAATACATTGATGTGCTCCAGGCTGGACTACACAATGTTAATACATTGATGTGCTCCAGGCTGGACTATACAATGTTATACATTAATGTGGTCCAGGCTGGATTATACAGTGTTAATACATTGATGTGCTCCGGACTGGACTATACAATGTTAATACATTGATGTACTCCAGGATGGACTATACAATATTAATACATGGATGTGCTCCGGACTGGACTATACAGTGTTAATACATTGATGTGCTCCAGGATGGACTATACAATGTTAATACATTGATCTGCTCCAGGATGTGCTATACAATGTTAATACATTGATGTGCTCAGGATGGACTATACAATGTTAATTCATTGATTTGCTCCAGGCTGGACTATACAATGTTAACACATTGATGTGCTCCAGGATGGACTGTACAATGTTAATTCATTGATGTGCTCCAGGATGGACTATACAATGTTAATACATTGATGTGCTCCAGGATGTGCTGTGCAATGTTAATACATTGATGTGCTCAGGATGGACTATACAATGTAAATACATTGATGTACTCCAGGATGGACTATACAATATTAATACATGGATGTGCTCCGGACTGGACTATACAGTGTTAATACATTGATGTGCTCCAGGGTGGACTGTACAATGTTAATTCATTGATGTGCTCCAGGATGGACTATACAATGTTAATACATTGATGTGCTCCAGGATGTGCTATACAATGTTAATACATTGATGTGCTCAGGATGGACAATACAATGTTAATTCATTGATTTGCTCCAGGCTGGACTATACAATGTTAACACATTGATGTGCTCCAGGATGGACTATACAATGTTAATACATTGATGTACTCCGGACTGGACTACACAATGTTAATACTTTGATGTGCTCCAGGATGGACTATACAATATCAATACATTGATGTGCTCCAAGCTGGACTATACAATGTTAATACATTGATGTGCTCCAGGCTGGACTATACAATGTTAATACATTACTGTGGTCCAGGCTGGATTATACAGTGTTAATACATTGATGTGCTCCGGACTGGACTATACAATGTTAATTCATTGATTTGCTCCAGGCTGGACTATACAATGTTAATACATTGATGTGCTCCGGATTGGACTACACAATGTTAATACTTTGATGTGCTCCAGGATGGACTATACAATGTCAATACATTGATGTGCTCCAGGCTGAACTATACAATGTTAATTCATTGTTTTGCTCCAGACTGGACTATACAATGTTAACACATTGATGTGCTCCAGGATGGACTATACAATGTTAATACATTGATGTGCTCCAGGATGGACTATACAATATTAATACATGGATGTGCTCCGGACTGGACTATACAGTGTTAATACATTGATGTGCTCCAGGGTGGACTATACAATGTTAACACATTGATGTGCTCCAGGATGGACTATACAATATTAATACATTGATGTGCTCCGGACTGGACTATACAGTGTTAATACATTGATGTGCTCCAGGGTGGACTATGCAATGTTAACACATTGATGTGCTCCAGGATTGACTATACAATATTAATACATGGATGTGCTCCGGACTGGACTATACAGTGTTAATACATTGATGTGCTCCAGGGTGGACTATACAATGTTAATACATTGATGTGCTCCAGGCTGGACTATACAATGTTAATACATTGATGTGCTCCAGGGTGGACTATACAATGTTAATACATTGATGTGCTCCAGGATGGACTATACAATGTTAATACATTGATGTGCTCCAGGCTGGACTATACAATGTTAATACATTGATGTGCTCCAGGGTGGACTATACAATGTTAATACATTGATGTGCTCCAGGATGGACTATACAATATTAATACACTGATGTGCTCCGGACTGGACTGTACAGTGTTAATACATTGATGTGCTCCAGGCTGGACTATACAATGTTAATACATTGATTTGCTCCAGGCTGGACTATACAATACTAATACATTCATGTGCTCCGGACTGGACTGTACAGTGTTAATACATTGATGTGCTCCAGGCTGGACTATACAATGTTAATACATTGATGTGCTCCAGGGTGGACTATACAATGTTAATACATTGATGTGCTCCAGGCTGGACTACACAATGTTAATACATTGATGTGCTCCAGGCTGGACTATACAATGTTAATACAGTGAGGTGCTGCAGGCTGGACTATACAATGTTAATACAGTGATGTGCTCTAGGCTGGACTACACAATGTTAATACATTGATGCGCTCCAGGCTGGACTATACAATGTTAATACATTGATGTGCACCAGGCTGGACTATACAGTGTTAATACATTGATGTGCTCCAGCCTGGACTACACATTGTTAATACATTGATGTGCTCCCGGCTGGACTATACAATGTTAATACATTGATGTGCTCCAGGCTGGACTATACAATGTTAATACAGTGATGTGCTCCAGGATGGACTATACAATGTTAATACAGTGATGTGCTCCAGGCTGGACTATACAATGTTAATACATTGATGTGCTCCAGGATGGACTATACAATGTTAATACATTGATGTGCTCCAGGATGGACTATACAATGTTAATACAGTGATGTGCTCCAGGCTGGGCTATACAATGTTAATACATTGATGTGCTCCAGGATGGACTATACAATGTTAATACATTGATTTGCTCCAGGCTCGACTATACAATGTTAATACATTGATGTGCTCCAGGATGGACTATACAATGTTAATACAGTGATGTGCTCCAGGATGGACTATACAATGTTAATACAGTGATGTGTTCCAGGCTGAACCATACAATGTTAATACATTGATGTGCTCCAGGATGGACTATACAATGGTAATACATTGATGTGCTGCAGGATGGACTATACAATGTTAATACATTGATGTGCTCCAGGCTGGACCATACAATGATAATACAGTGATGTGCTCCAGACTGGACTACACAATGTTAATACATTGATGTTCCCCAGGCTGAATATACAATGATAATACAGTGATGTGATCCAGGCTAAACTATACAATGTTAATACATTGATGTTCCCCAGGCTGAATATACAATGATAATACAGTGATGTGTTCCAGGCTGAACCATACAATGTTAATACATTGATGTGCTCCAGGATGGACTATACAATGGTAATACATTGATGTGCTGCAGGATGGACTATACAATGTTAATACATTGATGTGCTCCAGGCTGGACCATACAATGATAATACAGTGATGTGCTCCAGACTGGACTACACAATGTTAATACATTGATGTTCCCCAGGCTGAATATACAATGATAATACAGTGATGTGATCCAGGCTAAACTATACAATGTTAATACATTGATGTTCCCCAGGCTGAATATACAATGATAATACAGTGATGTGATCCAGGCTGAACTATACAATGTTAATACATTGATGTGCTCCAGACTGGACTACACAATGTTAATACATTGATGTTCCCCAGGCTGAACATACAATGATAATACAGTGATGTGATCCAGGCCGAACTATACAATGTTAATACATTGATGTGCTCCAGGATGGACTATACAATTTTAATACATTGATGTGCTCCAGGATGAACTATACAATGTTAATGCAGTGATGTGCTCCAGGCAGGACAACACAATGTTAATACATTGATGTTCCCCAGGCTGAATATACAATGATAATACAGTGATGTGATCAAGGCTAAACTATACAATGTTAATACATTGATGTGATCCAGGAATGACTATACAATGTTAATACAGTGATGTGCTCCAGGCTGGACTATACAATAATAATACATTGATGTGGTCCATACTGAACTATACAATTTTCATACATTGATGTACTCCAGGATGGACTATACAATGTTAATTCATTGATATCCCCCAGGCTGGACTATACAATGTTAATATATTGATGTTCTCCAGGCTCGACTTTACAATGTTAATACAGTGATGTAGTCCAGGCTGGGCTATACAATGTTAATACATTGATGTGCCCCTGGCTGGACTATACAATGTTAATACATTGATGGGCTCCAGGCTGGACTATACAGTGTTAATATATCGATGTGCTCCAGGATAGACTATACAATGTTAATACATTGATGTGCTCTGGGCTGGACTATACAACATTAATACATTGATTTGCTCCAGGCTGGACTATACAATGTTAATACATTGATGTGCTCCAGGCTGAACTATACAATGTTAATTCATTGATTTGCTCCGGACTGGACTATACAATGTTATACATTGATGTGCTCCAGGATGGACTGTACAATGTTAGTACATTGATGTGCTCTGGGCTGGACTATACAACATTAATACATTGATTTGCTCCAGGCTGGACTATACAATGTTAATACATTGATGCGCTCCAGGATGGACTATACAGTGTTAATACAGTGATTTGTTCCAGGCTGGACTATACAATGTTAATACATTGATGTGCTCTGGACTGGACTACTAAATGTTAATACATTGATGTGCTCCAGGCTAGACTATACAATGTTAATACATTGATTTGCTCCAGGCTGGACTATACAATGTTATACATTTATGTGCTCCAGGATGGACTGTACAACATTACTACAGTGATGTGCGCTGGGCTGGACTATACAACATTAATACATTGATTTGCTCCAGGCTGGACTATACAGTGTTAATACATTTATGTGCTCCAGGCTGAACTGATGTTCTCCAGGCTGAACTATACAATGTTAATACAGTGATGTGCTCCAGGCTGGACTATACAATGTTAATACATTGTTGTGCTCTGGGCTGGACTATACAATGTTAACATGGTGATGTGCTCCAGGGTGAATTATACAATGCTAATTTATTGATGTGCTCCAGGGTGAACTATTCAATGTTAATACAGTGATGTGCTTCAGCCTATCTACTATATACTATTCATACGGTGAGGTGCTCTGGTTTATTTTCTCCAGTATGAACACATTAGTGTGCTCCATGCTTGGTCAATCATTCCTCTGCCATCACTCCAATAACGGGGGTTCCACAGCTTTCCTGAAATGATCCTGACTTGAGGACATTTAGGGTACTGTAATTTTCAGTACCCCACCACCAAGGATATATTTCCCTCCCCTCCCCTCCCCTATCAGCATCCCGGAAAGACCACTCCCTCCGCGAATCCCTCATCAGATCCACACCCCCCACAACAAACCTCCACTCCCGGCACCTTCCCCTGCAATCGCAAGAAATGCAAAACTTGCGCCCACACCTCCCCCTCACATCCCTCCAAGGCCCCAAGGGATCCTTCCATATCCATCACAAATTCACCTGCACCTCCACACAGATCATTTACTGCATCCGCTGCACCCGATGTGGCCTCCTATACATTGGGGAGACAGGCCGCCTACTTGCGGAACGTTTCAGAGAACACCTCTGGGACACCCGCATCACCCAACCCAACCGCCCCGTGGATGAACACTTTAACTCCCCCTCCCACTCCGCTAAGGACAGGCAGGTCCTTGGCCTCCTCCATCGCCAGAACATGGCAACACGACGCCTGGAGGAAGAGCGCCTCATCTTCCGCCTAGGAACCCTCCAACCACAAGGGATGAATGCAGATTTCTCCAGCTTTCTCATTTCCCCTCCCCCCACCTTTTCTCAGTCCCAACCCTCAGACTCAGCACCGCCTTCTTAACCTGCAATCTTCTTCCCGACCTCTCTGCCCCCACCCCCTCTCCGGCCTATCACCCTCATCTTAACCTCCTTCCACCTATCGCATTCCCAACACCCCTCCCCCAAGTTCCTCCTCCCTACCTTTTATCTTAGCCTGCTTGGCACACCCTCCTCATTCCTGAAGAAGGGCTTATGCCCGAAACGTCGATTTTCCTGTTCCTTTGATGCTGCGCTTTTCCAGCAACACATTTTTAAGCCCCTATATTAGGTGACCAGCCACACAATTGGCTGCCATCTCAGAGTCAGGCGCGTTATACAGCAATGCCACAGAGGACAAATGAAAAGCAAATATTTTTTGTGCACTGTCTGTCAGTCATCTGTTCTGCATTCGTGATGTGCCAGGTTCTGTGGCCATCACCTGTGGCTGTTGCAGCCTACCCTAAGCAGCTCCTTCGAGAGTTATCTCCTTCTTACACTCCAGTGTCACCCAGCTGTTTTCTCTTCCCTCCGCTATCTCCTTCTCCTCCTCCCTACTAGAGGAGATAACTGCAAGTGAATACACTGTGCCCCAATTGAATTTACAAACAATTCTGCTGGATTTCAACATCCTCCAGTCTGCAGAGTCTTTCATAAGGTATACCCCGATAACATTCAAAGGTTCAAGTACATCTAAAACTTGCCAGTGAGATGCCTCCATTGTTGACGTTAGGTAAGGTTTAACCTCCAGCCTATACGTCTGCTCTTTCCTCTGACAATGATCAAAGACCAGCTTTCTATATGGTGTATTCATGTGCACGGAACACACTATGGCTTCAGAGAAGTAATATTGCAGTAATTTGGATTACTATCAAGGTCAAAAGAGTTCAAAACAGTGGATGGGCTGCCAATTTCACTTTATTTGGGTCCAACTGCTTTGACAATTTAAAAGATTTCTGTTCACAGGTGAGGGCATCACATTACATTACAGTGTGGAAACAGGCCCTTCGGCCCAACAAGTCCACACCGACCCGCCGAAGCGCAACCCACCCATACCCCTACATTTACCCCTTACCTAACACTACGGGCAATTTAGCATGGCCAATTCACCTGACCTGCACATCTTTGGATTGTGGGAGGAAACCGGAGCACCCGGTGGAAACCCACGCAGACACGGGGAGAACGTGCAAACTCCACACAGTCAGTCGCCTGAGGCGGGAACTGAACCCGGGTCTCCGGCGCTGTGAGGCAGCAGTGCTAACCACTGTGCCACCGTGCCGCCCACATTTATTGGCTAAGCCAACATTTATTGTCCATCCTTACTTGCCCAGAGGGCAATTAGAAATCACACAGATTGCTGTGGGTCTGGACCAAGTAAGAGCGGCAGATTTCTTTCCCAAATGGACATTATTGAACCAGATGGGTTTTCATGTCAGTCAACAGTAGTTGCTATTTGGCCAACACTTTATCCCATCAGTGGGTTGGCACAGTGGCTCAGTGGTTAGCACTGCTGCCTCACAGCGCCGGGATCTGGGTACTATTCCAGCTTCGGGATACTGTCTGTGTGGAGTTTGCACATTCTCCCTGTGTCTGTATGGCTTTCCTCCGGGTGCTCCAGTTTCCTCCCACAATCCAAAGATGTGCAGGTTATGTGGATTGGCCATGCTAAATTGCCCATAGTGTTCAGGGATGTGTGGGTTGGGTGCATTAGTCAGGGGTAAATGTAGAGTAATAGGGTAGGGGAATGGTTTTGGATTAGTGGTGCTGGAAGAGCACAGCAGTTCAGGCAGCATCCGAGGAGCAGCAAAATCGACGTTTCGGGCAAAAGCCCTTCATCAGGAATAAAGGGGAATGGGTCTGGTTGGGTTACTCTTTGGAGGGTTGATGTGGACTTGTTGGGCTGAAGAGCCTGTGTCCACCCTGTAGGGATTCTATCACTGAATTCAAATTTCACCATCTGCCATGGTGTACAGAAACTTTAAATAGTTCCAGTGGTGAACTGATGGGGAACAAGACATGGGAAACCTGGTAAAGAGGAGCAGGTTTGTATGGTTAGAGAATGTGACAGTGCTGTGGCTGTAATTAATCTCAGCAAATGACTATTTAGTCTGACCGTTAAGAAAATGTGATAGTTAAGCAACAGTGCAAATTCAAGGCTGTAATATGGCAGCATTGTATGTGCTTGGGAAAATAATCAGCCCATTATTGTAAAACACCATATCACCAAGCTGGGAGACAGTGAGGACTGCAGATGCTGGAAACCAGAGTCGAGAGTGTGGTGCTGGAAAAGCACAGCAGGTCAGGCAGCATCCAAGGAGCAGGAGAATCGATGTTTCGGGCATGAGTCCTTCATCAGGAATTCTCGGATGCTGCCTAACCTGCTGTGCTTTTCCAACACCACACTCGTGACTGACACCAGGCTGACCATAGTGTCTGATTAGGCAGATTCCCACCCATGGTTCTATGATGGCAGAACAGCATTGCTTCCAGAATTATTCATATTTTTAAGTATGTAGATTTTGATCAATCAAGTACAATGTTAAACTGAGGTCCTGTGTAAACTCAGATGGATATGAAAGTTTCCATGTGCCTATTTTGAAGGTAACTATAGACCAGTGAGCCTGACATCAATGGTGGGCATGTTGCTGGAGGGAATCCTGGGGGACAGGATTTACGTGTATTTGAAAGGACAAAGACTGATTAGGAATAGTTAACATGGCTTTGTGTGTGAGAAATCATGTCTCATGAACTTGACTGAGCATTTGGAAAAGGTAACAAAGAGGATTGATGAGGGCAGAGTGCTGGATGTAATCTAAATGGACTTCAGTAAGGTGTTTGACAAGGTTCCCCATGGGATACTGGTTAGCAAGGTTAGAGCTCATGGAATACAGGGAGAACTAGCTAGCTTGAAGGTAGAACACAGAGCGGGTGGTGGAGGGTTGCTTTTCAGACTGAAGGCCTGTGACCAGTGGGGTGCACAAGGATTGGTGCTGGGTCATTTATATACAGTAGTGACCCTGGAATCCGAACGCCCTATTGTTCGAACAACTTGGAATCCGAACAATTATTTTGAGAAAATTTTGCCCTAAAATCCGAACACATTTTCAGAATCAGAACAGCACGTACCATTCAGGTCGCACATTGTTTGTTCAGTTCGTCCCGGGAAGTAGTTGTGTAAGCATCCCTCGTGTGTCCATCACTAGTTTACCTCCTGTTTTCACCTTGATTTCTGCTGGTTTGTTTTAATTATCACCCTTGTACATTCACCATGGCACCCAAGAAGAGCAGTGAAGCAAATAAGTGCATTCACCATTAGCACTCCTCACTAAGGTAAATGAAGTTATTTTCACATTAGTACATTTATTTCTTGCTTTTATTCTTATTACTTGATATTTAGGTCATTTTCTCATCTTATTTTACCTTAACCATGTGTATTTGCAGTTAAAAGTGTCTTGAATTTTTTTTTTGGTTCCAGAAATGGATTAATTCACTTTCCATTATTTCTTATGGGGAAAATAGTTTCAGAATCCGAACTTTTTGCAATTTGAACAGTCTCTTGGAACGAATTAAATTCGGATTCCAAGGCACCACTGTAAATGATTTGGATGTGAGCATAAGAGATATAGTTAGTAATTATGCAGATAACACCAGAATTGGACATATAGTGGCCAGTGAAGAAGGTTACCTCAGAGTACAACAGGATCTTGATCAGATGGGCCAATGGGCAGGGGAATTTAATTTAGATAAATGCGAGGTGTTGCATTTTGGAAAAGAAAATCAGGGCAGGAATTATACACGTAATGATAAGGTCCTAGGGAGTGTTGTTGAACAAAGAGACCTTGGAGTGCAGGTTCATAGCTCCTTGAAAGTGGAGTCACAGATAGACAGGACAGTGAAGAAGGCATTTGGTATGCTTTCCTTTATTAGTCTGTCCATTGAGTTTAGGAGTTGGGAGGTCATGTTGCAAATGTACAAGACATTGGTTAGGCCATTGTTGCAATGTTGCGTGCAATTCTGATCTCCCTCCTATCAGAAGGATGTTGTGAAACTTGACAGAGTTCAGAAAAGATTTACGAGGATGTTGCCAGGGTTGGAGGATTTGACTATAAGGAAAGGCTGAACGGGCTGGGACTGTTTTCCCTGGAGCATCGGAGGCTCCAGGGAACCTTATAGAGGTTTACAAAATCATGAGTGATTTGGATAGGGTGAATAGATAAAGTATTTTTCCCAGGGTAAGGGAGTCCAGAACCAGAGGGCATAGGTTTAAGATGAGAGGAGAAAAATTTAAAAGGGACCTAAGGGGCAACTTTTTCACACAGAGGGTGGTGTGTCTATGGAATGAGCTGCCAGAGGAAGTGGTGGAGGCTGGTACAATTATAACATTTCAAAGGCATTTGGATCGGAATCTGAATAGAAAGGGTTTCGAGGGATATGGGCAAAGTGCTGGCAAATGGGATTAGACTTATTTAGGATATCTGGTCGGCATGGACAAGTTGGACCGAAGGGTCTGTTTCCGTGCTGTACAGCTCTTTGACTGTATGACTTGAGGGGGCAGACAATATTTATCTGTCAAAAAAGATGAATAGATGGATGGTTTAGTTTTAATCACACAATATTTTTAGGGAGCTTGCTTTGTGCAAATAGGTTGCAAATTGTGTTTCCAACATAACAATTCTTCAAAAGGTATTTCACCAACTGTAAAGCTCACTGGGACATAGTTAGATTGTGAAGAGAGCTATGGAATTGCAAAATCTCCCTCCATGTATTTGCTTTCCATTGTGTTAAAAAAAACAAGGGAATGGCATGGTTTGAATCACAGATGTATTCTCTATCCCTGCCTGGATGTCATTTTCAAAATGAGTTTCATACTCATGAGAAGAATGTGCAATCATGAAATGTCTCCTTTCAGAAGATCAGTTCCCTAAACAGAAGAAATCTTCCTCTCTTGATGCGCAGTGATCTTGATATAAATAGCTAGGGTCATCAACGTTCAAAGTGTGGTAAGGGGAAAAGAAATTATGGAAAGGAAATCAAAGAACAAAAAAACCTATTACTTACAATTCAGTTTGTTTCTTAAAAAGAAAGTATTGGAATCATAGTAAATGTGGATGGAATCATTCAACAGCAAAGCTGAGGGAAGGATCTTATGGCAGATTGAATCTGAATTAGCTAACAGAGATATTTGTCTGTAAATATGAAGAATAAATGAAGTTGTTATTGGAATTCCTACACAGATCCCAGTTATAGAATCATGGAGTCATAGAGATGTACAGCATGGAAACAGACCCTTCGGTCCAACCCGTCCATGCCAACCAGATATCCCAACCCAATCTAGTCCCACCTGCCAGCACCTAGCCCATATCCCTCCAAACCCTTCCTATTCATATACCCATCCAAATGCCTTTTAAATGTTGCAATTGTACCAGCCTTCACAACTTCCTCTGGCAGCTCATTCCATACACGTACCACCCGTCTGTGTGAAAAAAATGCCCCTTAGGTCTCTTTTATATCTTTCCCCTCTCACCCTAAACCTATGCCCTCTAGTTCTGGACTGCACCACCCTAGGGAAAAGACTTTGTCTATTTACCCTATACATGTCCCTCATAATTTTGTAAACCTCTATAAGGTCACCCCTCAGCCTCCGACGCTCCAGGAAGATAGCCCCAGCCTGTTCAGCCTCTCCCTATAGTTCGCCTCATTTAGTTAACAATTTATCAATTGTGACTTATCGCAGAAAACATACCTCAATAATCCAACCAAGGAATAGATTTGTTAACATTTCCAACAGCTTTACTCAAACTCCTCCATTTCCTGCTATGTTTGATGTTGTAATCCTGAGAAATGATGAACATGTCTGGTGTAGCTTGTATGATTTGACCAGGCTAAGATAAAACCTTATTGGTCAGGGAAAAGGCCATTCAACCCAACAGGTCCACATCAACCCTCTGAAGAGCATCCCACTCCCTAAACCTACAACTCTGCATTTCCCATGGCTAACCCACTTAGCCTGCACACCCCTGAACACTATGGGCAACTTAGCATAACCAATTACCTAACTTGCACATCTTTAGACTGTGGGAGGAAACTAGAACACCCAATAGAAGCCCACACAGACATGGGGAGGATGTGCAAACTCTACACAAACAGTTGCCTGAGGGTGGGATCAAACCCAGGACCCTGGCTCTGTGAGGCAGCAGTGCTAACCACTGAGCCATTGTTATAGAGTGTAAAACCCTTACAAGTCTTCCATGTTTCAAAATATGCAGCGAACACTTGCATAATGTTTGAAGTGTCATTCCTGTTGTAATGCAGGAAACATGCAGCCAATTTGCACACAGCTTGCTCCCACAAACAAGAAAATAAGAAAACAGGTAAAGGCCCATATCTTCCTGTTCCCAGATAATTAAAGACTGCTGGTCAACTTAAGTCATGTTGAGGTTGTACACAACGCTGGAGACGTCTCTTCTGGAGTATTGTGACCAGTTCTCGTCACACTCTAATAGGAAGAATACTACCAAGCTGGAAAGGATTCAGAAGAGATTTACCACGATGTTGCCAGGAATGGAGGGTTTGAGTTATAAGGAGAGGGTGGATAGCCTGGGGTGTTTTCCACAGGAGGGTAGGAGGTTGAGGAGTGACCTTATAGAGGTTTATAAAATCATGAGGGGCATAGACAAGTTGAATGGCAGGTGTCTTTTCCCTAGGGTGGGGGATTTCAAGATTAGAGGGTGGCTTGAGTGATAATTTCTTTACAGAGAGTGGTTGCTGCGTGGAATGAACTCCCAGAGAAAGGGATGGATATGGGTGCAGATTAAAAAACATTTAGAAAAGTATATGAATAAAAAATGTTTGGAAGTATATGGGCCAAGCTGAGGGAGGTGGGGAGATTATGGTCAGCATGGAATGGTTGGACCGAAGGGTCTGTTTCTTGCTGTATGACTGATTCTATAACTTGCCGAATTTGCTAAAATAGAAGGCTGTGACATTTCAATCAGATCCCCTCTCATTCTTCGAAACTCGAGTGAGTATAGTGTCCAATTGAATTAATCTCTCCTCTTAGGACAGTCCTGTCATCTCTAATATCAGCCTAGCAAACTTCTGCTGCACCCACTCCACAGCAAGTATACCCTCTGTTGTAGAAACCAAATACTCAATACTCATGCTACAGTCTCACCAACGCCCCATTTAATTGCAGTAAGTCATCCTTACATCTGAACGCAAGGCCTCTTTGAAGGTCAACATGCCATTTGCCTTCCTGAACCTACCTGTTTATATTCATTGACTAGTGTATGGCACAGTGGGCGGCATAGTGGCTCAGTGGTTAGTACTGTTGCCTTACAGCACTAGGGACCCAGGTTCCAACCTCAGGTGACTGTCTGGGTGGCATTTGTACATTCTCCTCGTGTGTGTGTGGGTTTGCTCTGGTTACCTCGCACAATCCAAAGATGTGCAGTTTAGGTGAATTGGTCATGCTAAATTGTCCAGAGTGTTCTGGGTTGTGTAGGTTATATACATTATTTAGGGGAATGGGTCTGGGTGGGTTGCTTTTCAGAGGGTCGATGTGGGCTTGTTTGGCTGAAGGGCCTGTTTCCACACTGTAGGGATTTGATGACACCCAGATCTGTTGGTTTATCCACATTTCTCAACATCTCACTCTTTGAATAGCATTTTTGTTTCTCCTTGAAGGATCGGTGCTGGGTCTACTACTTTTCATTATTTATATAAGTGATTTGGATGTGAGCATAAGATGTATTGTTAGTAAGTTTGCAGATGACACCAATGTTGGAGGTGTAATGGACAGCAAAGAAAGTTACCTCAGATTACAATGGGATCTTGACCAGATGGGCCAATCAGCTGAGGAGTGGCACAGATGGAGTTTAATTCAGATAAATGCGAGGTGCTGCATTTTGGGAAAGCAAATCTTAGCAGGACTTATACACTTAATGGTAAGGTCCGAGGGAGTGTTGCTGAACAAAGAGACCTTGGAGTGCAGGTTCATAGCTCCTTGAAGGTGGAGTCGCAGGTAGATAGGATAGTGAAGAAGGCGTTTGGTATGCTTTCCTTTAAAAATTGGGAGTATTGAATACAGGAGTTGGGAGGTCATGTTGCGGCTGTACAGGCCATTGGTTAGGCCACTGTTGGAATATCGTGTGCAATTCTGGTCTCCTTCCTATTGGAAAGCTGTTGTGAAACTTGAAAGGGTTCAGAAAAGATTTACAAGGATGTTGCCAGGATTGGAGGATTTGAGCTATAGGGAGAGACTGAATAGGCTGGGGCTGTTTTCCCTGGAGCGTCGGAGGCTGAGGGGTGACCTTATAGAGGTTTATAAAATCATGAGGGGCATGGATAGGATAAATAGACAAAGTCTTTTCCCTGGGATGGCGGAGTCCAGAACTAGAGGGCATAGGTTTAGGGTGAGAGGGGATAGATATAAAAGGGATCTACGGGGCAACTTCTTCACGCAGAGGGTGGTACGTGTATGGAATGAGCTGTCAGAGGAAGTGGTGGAGGCTAGTACAGCATTTAAAAGGCATCTGGATGGGTATATGAATAGGAAGGGTTTGGAGTGATATGGGCCGAGTGCTGGCAGGTGGGACGAGATTGGGATATCTGGTCGGCATGGACGGGTTGGATCAAAGGGTCTGTTTCCAAGTTGTACATCTCTATGACTCTATGACTCTAAGTGTATTACTTCACATTTATACAGTGGAGGAGATGGCTGAGATTGCTCAACTTACTGGTCCAGGCTTAACCCAACAACTTTCAGACTCAGTGGCAAGGTGGCTACCACTAGCCAAGCCTAACACATCAAGACAGGGAGTCATAATGACACAAAGGGCAACAGTTCAGCTTATTGAACCTAATCCACGCCTCTATAGCAGTTAGTCTCATTCCCAATCGATCCCTGGAGCTCCCCAACTTTATTTCCTCCTAATTACCATCTCATTTCACTTTAAAATCACCAATCTACATCTCCAAGGGCCATTAAGACTCTCTGAGTCAAAAGAAACTTTGCATTTTCCCTCAGGTTATCTCCATGTAATTCTTGCCCGAGACCTAAAGTCTGTATCCACTATTCCTTGAACTATGAGCTAATGGGAACTGATTTTCTTTGTCAATCTTATTCAGACGTGTCACAATCGTATAGCGTTCCATCAGGGGTGGTACGATGGCTCAGTGGTTAGCATTGCTGACTCACAGCGTCAGGGGCCTGGGTTTGATTCCTGCCTCAGGGAACTGTCTGTGTGGAGTTTGCACATTCAAAATAGGATAAATTGCCCATAGTGTTAGGCACATTAGTCGGGGTATATATAGGGTGGGGGAATGGTTCTGGGTGTGTTACTCTTTGGTGGGTCAGTGTGGACTTGTTGGGCCAAAGGGCCTGTTTCCATACTGTAGGGAATCTAATCAGATCTCTCTTCAATCTAATTTGTTTCAAGGAGAATAACCCTAATTTCTCCAAACTCTTTGTACCACTAAAATCGCTGGAGCTATTCTGGTCCCCTGTGTCTTTTCAAGGATCCTCATCATTTGAAGAAATGCCTTTGTAAGTTATTTACTTGTGGCTTACTGTAGACATGTGAGCTTTGCCCCAGTTTACTGTCATATTGGAACTAGCAACCATTCAAGCACATTGAAATGAGCACTCACATCCTCCCTCAGATGTGCTGTCCAAAGTGGAATACATTTCTGCTGCGTTTATCCCACTCACTGGACCCTCAATCTACCCTGATCCCCTGACATCTGCCCATCCTGCCCTCTCATTGCCACCTGTGCCCCTCACCCACCTTCTACCCTACTCCTCTCACCCACCTCTCACCTTGCCCCCTCACCCTCCTCTCACCCGAAACCATTGATCACCTCTCACCTTACCCTCTCATCCACCTCTCACTCTACACCACTGCTCACCTCTCACCTTACTCCCTCACTTACCTCTCACCCTACACTATTGATCACCTCTCACCTTAGCCCCCTCACCCACCTCTCACCCTACACCATTGATCACCTCTCACTTTACCCTCCTCACTCACCTCTCACTCTACACCGCCTCCTACCTCTCACCTTACCCACCACCCACCTCACAACCTAACCTCCACACGCACCTTCCACTCTACACCCCTCACCCACTTCTCACCCAACACCCTTTCCTACCTCTCACCTTATCCCCTCACCCTCCTCACAACCTAGCCTCCTCACCTACCCCTCACTCTAACCCCTTACCAACCCTGCTGCCCTCAGCCCTCGTCCACCTGCTCACCCATTTACCTTACACACTTATGTTCTCTCAATAGCTCTGAAAGAGACCCCAAAGCCTTGAACTGCCTGATTAGTGGAATATGGTACTAGTTCCTGTGAAAGTGGAGCCTCATTTCAGTGAAGATTCACTCCAATGCTGACTGCACTCAGTCCCTTCTGAGGGTTCGTGCCTCAGGAGTGAGGCTCTGGGGTAGGAACCGGGCAACATTATGTGTTAAAATGGGGATCCCAACAGAGATTGGTAGATTTGAGACATTAATGTTTCTGGTCAATGACCTTTCATTGGAACATTAAACCCACCTTCTCCTCTCACAGATTGTGCCTCACTGATTGAGTGTTTTCTGATATTTCAGGATGTTATTCCATTACTGGTGCATTGTCAAATATTGGAAGGTGAGATGATATTTGGATGTGGTTGTGAATGTTGAGTTGAAACAGCCTGCTGATTTTGTTAGAATATTGAAGTGACCGCACTGCCATTGTAAGTACTGGTTAGCTTACTTGACAGGCTGACTGGTCTGTGAGTGAGGGTTTCTTGATTATATGTTTTATTGAGCTATGTCTCTTGATTAAACTTAAAATATAAGCCATAAGTATTAATTTAACCTGGAGCAGTGTTTTGTAGAGGAATAAGACAGTGTTATTTTATGGGCCTGTAGATTGAAAGAAGCAACAATGGCCTTTAATAGAGTGATATGCTCTTCTTGTTGGATGTGGGAGTTGAGGGAGAATTTACAGGTTTTTGAGGATTATATCCGCAATAAATGCCTTTAGTTGCGAATCCTATCAGATCGAATAGATCAGTTGGCGAGGCAGTTGGAGGCATTGAGGCATTTACAAGAGCAAGGGGATGTGATGGATGACAGTTATAGGAAGGGGGGAAAGTCCTGAGACTTACAGTCACACAGATGGGTTAACTCCAGGAAAGGTAAGAAAAGTAGGCAGTTAGTGCAGGAGTCTTCTGTGGCTATCCCCATTTCAAACAGGTATGCCGTTTTGGAAAATGTAGGGGGTGATGGATTCTCAGGGGAACGTAGCACAAACAGCCAAGTTTCGGTATTGAGACTGGCTCCAATGCAATGAGGGGTTCATTGGTTTCTCAAGAGATTGATTGTGTTAGGGGACTCTCTAGTCCAAGGTACAGACAGACGTTTCTGTGGCTAGCAGTGAAAAATCAGAAAGGTGTGTTGCTTCCCTGGTGCGAGGATCAAGGATGTCTCAGAGGGGGTGCAGAATGTTCTCACAGGGGAGAGGGGCCAGCAAGAGGTCATTGTACACATTGGAACCAACAACATTGGAAGGGAAAAGGTTGAGATTCTGAAGGGAGATTAAAGATAGTGAGGCAGGAACTTAAAAAGGAGGTCCTCGTGAGTAATAATGTCTGGATTATTCTCAATGGTACGAGCTAGTGAGGGCAGGAATTGGAGGATAGAGCAGATAAACGCATGGCTGAGGAGCTGGTATATGGGAGATAGATTCACATTTTTGTATCATTGGAAGCTCTTTTGGGGTAGAAGTGACCTGTACAAGAAGGACAGATTGCGCCTAAATTGGAACAGAACTAATATATTCACAGGGAGATTTGCTAGAGCTGCTCGGGAGGATTTAAACTAGTAAGGTGGGGGAGTAGGACCCAGGGAGATAGTGAGGAAAGAGATCAATCTGAGACTGGCACAGTTGAGAACAGAAGCGAGTCAAACAGTCAGGGCAGGCAGGGACAAAGCAGAGAACAAGGCAGGATTGATAAGTTAAACTGCATTTATTTCAATGCAAGGGGCCGAACAGGGAAGACAGATGAACTCAGGGCATGGTTAGGAACATGGGACTGGGATATCATAGCAATTGCAGAAACATGGCTCAGGGATGGGCAGGACTGGCAGGTAAATGTTCCAGGATACAAATGCTACAAGAAGGACAGAAAGGGAGGCAAGAGAGGAGGGAGAGTGGAGTTTTTGATAAGGGATAGTATTACAGCTGTACTGAGGGAGGATATTCCCGGAAATACATCCAGGGAAGTTATTTGGGTGGAACTGAGAAATAAGAAAGGGATGATCACCTTATTGGATTGTATTATAGATTCCGTAATAGTCAGAGGGAAATTGAGAAACAAATATGTAAGGAAATTTCAGTTATCTGTAAGAATAATAGGGTGGTTATGGTAGGGGATTTTAAATTTCCAAACATAGACTAGGACTACCATAGTGTTAATGGAGAGGAATCTATTAAGTGTGTACAAGAAAATTTTCTGATTCAGTATGTACAAAACTTGACATACTCTTGGGAAATAAGGCAGGGCAGGTGACTGAGGTGTCAGTGGGGGAGCACTTTGGGGCTAGCGACCATAATTCTTTAGATTTAAAATAGTGATGGAAAAGGATAGACTAGATCTAAAAGCTGAAGTTCTAAATTTGAGAAAGATTAATTTTGATGGTATTAGGCAAGAACTTTCAAAAGCTGTTTGGGGGCAAATGTTCGCAAGTCAAGGGACAGCTGGAAAATGGGAAGCTTTCAGAAATGAGATAACAAGAATTCAGAGAAAGTATATTCCTGTCAGGGTGAAAGGCAAGGCTGGTAGGTATAGGGAATGCTGGATGACTAAAGAAATTGAGGGTTTGGTTAAGAAAAAAAAGGAAGATATGTCAGGTATAGACAGGATAGATTGAGTCAATCCTTAGAAGAGTATCAAGGCAGTGGGAGTATTCTTAAGAGGGAAATCAGGAGGGCAAAAAGGGTGTGTGAGATAACTTTGGCAAATAGTGTTAAGGAGAATCCAAAGGGTTTTACAAATACAATAAGGACAAAAGGGTAAGTAGGGAGAGAATAGGGCCCCTCAAAGATCAGCAAGGCGGCCTTTGTGTGGAGCCGCAGGAGATGGGGGAGATGCTAAACGAGTATTTTGCATCAGTATTTACTGTGGAAAAAGACATGGAAGATATTGAATGTAGGGAAATAGATGGTGACGTCTTGAAAATGTCCATATTACAGAGGAGGAAGTGCTGGATGTTTTGAAACACATAAAGGTGGATAAATCCCCAGGACCTGATCAGGTGTACCCTAGAACTCTGTGGGAAACTAGGGAAGTGGTTGCTAGGCCTCTTACTGAGATATTTGTAACCAGCAACCATCCCAACATACACAAACAAAGCTGTATCAGAACACTATTCCAACGAGCCACCTCACACTGCAGCACAGACGAACTTCAGAAAACAGAGAAGAACCACCCATACAACGTATTCAAGAAGAACGGATCCTCAAAAAATACAGTGTGCAGATTCCTCAAGGACAAACCACGACAAGCAGACCTAACACAGCCAGAAACCCTAACCACCTTACCATACATCAAAGAAGTTTCAGAAATGACAGCCAGACTACTAAGGCCCCTCGGAATCCTAGTAGCACACAAACCCACCAAAACTCTCAAACAAAAACTAACAAACTTAAAAGACCCAGTACAACCCATGGACAAAACCAACGTTATCTACAAAATCCCATGCAAGGACTGTCACAAACACTACGTAGAACAAACAGGAAGAAAGTTAGCCACCAGGATACATGAACACCAGCTAGCCACAAAAAGACACGACCCTCTCTCCCTCATAGCCCTACACACGGATGCAAAAAAACACCATTTCGACTGGGACAACACATCTATCCCGGGACAGGCTAAGCAAAGACATGCCAGAGAATTCCTAGAGGCCTGGCACTCCAACCACAACACCATAAACAAACACATAGATCTAGATACCATCTATCAACCCCTCAGAAAATGAACAGGAAATGACATCACCACAAACATCAGGAACCCCATCCAGGAGAAAGATATAAATAGAAAGCAGGAGACAACAGCTTCGCTTCACTTGGAGGTCTCCACTGATGATGCTACCTAGCCAGGTAATGAAACGTCTGGATATCAAACCTACAGCTCAGCAAACAAACCTACACCCTAAACCTCAACCTGAGCTACAAACCTTCACAAACCTTGCATTATCGATAGTCACAGGTGAGGTGCTGGAAGACTGGAGGTTGGAAAACGTGGTGCCACTGTTCAAGAAAGGTGGTAAGGACAAGCCAGGGAACTATAGATCAGTGAGGAGAAAGTGAGGTCTGCAGATGCTGGAGATCAGAGCTGGAAATGTGTTGCTGGAAAAGCCCAGCAGGTCAGGCAGCATCCAGGGAACAGGAGAATCGACGTTTCGGGCATAAGCCCTTCTTCAGGAATGAGGAAAGTTTGTCCAGCAGGCTAAGATAAAAGGTAGGGAGGAGGGACTTGGGGGAGGGGCGTCGGTAATGTGATAGGTGGAAAGAGGTCAAGGTGAGGGTGATAGGTCAGACTGGGGTGGGGGCGGAGAGGTCGGGAAGAAGATTGCAGGTTAGGAAGGCGGTGCTGAATTCGATGGATTTGACTGAGACAGGGTGGGGGGAGGGGAAATGAGGAAACTGGAGAAATCTTCCAGCGGTGCTGAGCTGGAAGTTTCACCAGTTTCCTCATTTCCCCTTCCCCCACCTCACCCCAGCTCCAACCTTCCAGCTCAGCACCGTACTCATGACCTGTCCTACCTGCCTATCTTCCTTTCCACCTATCCACTCCACCCTCCTCTCTGACCTATCACCTCCATCCCCACCCCCATTCACCTATTGTACTCTATGCTGCTTTCTCCCCACCCCCACTCTCCTCTTATTTATCTCTCCACTCTGCAGACACCCTGCCTCTATTCCTGATGAAGAGCTTTTGCCTGAAACGTCAATTTTCCTGCTCCTCGGATGCTGCCTGACCTGCTGTGCTTTTCCAGCACCACTCTAATCTAGACTCTGGTTTCCAGCATCTGCAGTCCTTGGTTTTATCTATATTATCGCTGTGTCTTTCGGTCAGGGGAGTGCACAACATTATAAAGGGGACAGAGCCTGTCACCTTGCCAATCACTCCCTTCTTCTTGGGCAGGCCCTACAGGGCGACACAGTCTCTCATTGATCAGCACTGCTGCCTCACAGCGCCAGGGACCCAGTTTTGATTCCACCCTCAGGTGAATGTCTGGGTGGAGTTTGCACGTTCTCTCCGTCCCTGCGTGGGTTTCCTCCGGGTACTCCGGTTTCCCCCCCCACAGTCAAAAGATGTGTAGTTAGGTGGATTGGCCATGTTAAATTATCCTTTAACATTGAGGGATGTGCAGGCTAGGTGGATTAGCCATGGGAAATGTAGGGTTACAGGAATAGGATTGGGAGGTTCTGGGTGTGATGCTCCTTGGACGGTCAGTGTGGACTTTTTGGGCCAAATGACCCATTTCTACACTGCAGGGATTCCATGATTCTTTGATTGAAACTCTGTTCCCACTTTCGCCCTATACTCTTTGTTTCATTTAGCCCCAAGAACTATATCTAACTCCCTCTTGAAAACATTCATTGTCTTGGCCTCTAACCTTAAATCTATGCCCTCTCGTTTTGGATTCCCCAACTCTGGGAAAACGAGCTCAGCTATTCACCCCATCCATGCCCCTCATGATTTATAAACCTCTATAAAGTCACCCCTTTTTTTGCAAGGCAGGCAAATCCAAAACTAGAGAGCATTGGTTTAAGGTGAGATGGAAAAGATTTAAAAGGGTCCCAAGGGGCAACTCTTTCACCCAGAGGGTAGTGCGTGTATGGAACGAGCTGCCAGAGGAAGTGATGGAGGCTGATACAATTAAAGCATTTAAAAGACACTTGGATGGGTAGATGAATAGAAAGGGTTTAGAGGGATAGGGGCCAAATGCTGGGAAATGGGATTAAATAAGTTTAGAAACTATGTGGCTGGCATGGACAAGTAGGACCGAAGGGACTGTGTCTGTGCTGTATAACTCTATGAATCTGTATACCATGATGATGCAGACAGGCTGATACCTGTCAGGTGCCAATGTCCATGGATGGCGAGGGCATGTGGAGGATGCCCTCTGATGTTGGTGCTTGGTGTCCAAGATAGAGGTCCACTAGAGGAGCAAGCAGTGAGCTAGAGTCACCAGCCGCTCTGTCAGAAATTATCGCAGTATTGTTTCTACCCCATGGGGAGACTGAATAGAAAACAGAATTTTAATAAGGCCACAACAAATGATAATGAGATGTTAATACATGCTAATGTATACAGATTTGCCTCATGATCCTCACTAGCGAGAACCTCACCTCACTATAAGACCACAAGACCATAAGACATAGGAGTGGAAGTAAGGCCGTTCGGCCCATCGAGTCCACTCCACCCTTCAATCATGGCTGATGGGCATTTCAACTCCACTTACACGCATTCTCCCTGTAGCCCTTAATTCCCTGTGACATCAAGAATTTATCAATCTCTGCCTTGAAGACATTTAGCGTCCTGGCCTCCACCGCACTCCGCGGCAATTAATTCCACAGGCCTACCACTCTCTGGCTGAAGAAATGTCTCCGTGTTTCTGTTCTGAATTTACCCCCTCTAATTCTAAGGCTGTGTCCACGGGTCCTAGTCTCCTCGCCTAACGGAAACAATTTCCTAGCGTCCACCCTCTCCAAGCCATGTATTATCTTGTAAGTTTCTATTAGATCTCCCCTTAATCTTCTAAACTCCAATGAATACAATCCCAGGATCCTCAGCCGTTCCTCGTATGTTAGACCTACCATTCCAGGGATCATCCGTGTGAATCTCCGCTGGACACGCTCCAGTGTCAGTATGTCCTTCCTGAGGTGTGGGAACCAAAACTGGACACAGTACTCCAAATGGGGCCTAACCAGAGCTTTATAAAGTCTCAGTAGCACAACGGTGCTTTTATATTCCAACCCTCTTGAGATAAATGACAACATTGCATTCGCTTTCTTAATCACAGACTCAACCTGCATGTCTACCTTTAGAGAATCCTCGACTAGCGCTCCCAGATCCCTCTGTACTTTGGCTTTACGAATTTTCTCACCATTTAGAAAGTAGTCCATGCTTGTATTCTTTTTTCCAAAGTGCAAGACCTCGCATTTGCTCACATTGAATTCCATCAGCCATTTCCTGGACCACTGTCCCAAACTGTCCAGATCCTTCTGCAGCCTCCCCACTTCCTCAGTACTACCTGCCTGTCCACCTAACTTTGTATCATTGGCAAACTTCGCTAGAATGCCCCCAGTCCCTTCATCCAGATCATTAATATGTAACGTGAACAGCTGTGGCCCCAACACTGAACCCTGCGGGACACCGCTTGTTACCGGCTGCCATTCCGAAAAAGACCCTTTTATCCCAACTCTCTGCTTTCTGTCAGACAGACAATCCTCAATCCATACCAGTAGCTCACCTCGAACACCATGGGCCCTCACCTTACTCAGCAGCCTCCCATGTGGCATCTTATCAAAGGCCTTTTGGAAGTCTAGATAGACCACATCCACTGGGTTTCCCTGGTCTAACCTACTTGTCACCTCTTCAAAGAATTCCAACAGGTTTGTCAGGCATGACCTCCCCTTACTAAATCCATGTTGACTTGTTCTAATCCAACCTTGCTCTTCCAAGAATTTAGAAACCTCATCCTTAATGATGGATTCTAGAATTTTACCAACAACCGAGATTAGGCTAATTGGCCTATAATTTTCCATCTTTTGTCTTGATCCTTTCTTGAACAAGGGGGTTACAACAGCGGTCTTCCAACCATCCGGGACTTTCCTTGACTCCAGTGACTTTTGAAAGATCTCAACCAGCACCTCCGCTATTTCCTCAGCCACCTCCCTCAGAACTCTAGGATGTCACCCATCGGGGCCAGGAGATTTATCAATTTTAAGACCTTTTAGCTTTTCTAGCACTTTCTCTTTTGTAATGGCAACCATACTCAACTCAGCCCCCTGACTCCCTTTAATTGTTGGGATATTACTCATGTCTTCCACTGTGAAGACTGACGCAAAGTACTTATTAAGTTCTCCTGCTATTTCCTTATCTCCCATCACTAGGCTTCCAGCATCAGTTTGAAGTGGCCCAATGTCTACTTTTGTCTGTCGTTTGTTTCTTATGTATTGAAAGAAACTTTTACTATCATTTCTAATATTACTGGCTAGCCTACCTTCATATTTGATCCTCTCCTTCCTTATTTCTCTCTTTGTTATCCTCTGTTTGTTTTTGTAGCCTTCCCAATCTTCTGATTTCCCAGTGCTCTTGGCCACTTTATAGGATCTCTCTTTTTCTTTAATACATTTCCTGACTTCCTTTGTCAGCCATGGCTGTCTAATCCCAAAGGGGGTAGAGAATGCGGGCATCGATCCTGCTACCTCTTGCATGCAAAGCGAGCGCTTTACCATTTGAGCTAATTCCCCACTATTCAATGCTTGACTGTAAAATGGAACTTTCAGCAGTCCATGACAAGTAGTTCCTCACCTGACACCTCCTGCAATTTTCCCAACTTTCTAACTATTGTTCATGTCGATCAGGGGTTGGGAAGACTCCAGCCCTTGGCTGTCCAAGTGTGAGAATACTCAAGATTGAACATAAGAACTCAGAGCAGCAGTAGACCATTCAGCCCGTCAATCCTGCTCCACCATTTAATACGATAATGGCTGATCTCATCTTATCCTCAACTCCACTTTTCTCCATAATGCTTGAATCTATTACTAATTAAAAATCTCTCCATCTCCTCCTTAAATATGGTCAATGTCCTCACATCTTTGCACTCTGGGAAAGTGGATTCCACAGATTTACAACTCTTTGAGAGAAGTCATTTATCCCCATCTCCATTTTAACTCTGCCAACACCTTTATCCAAAAACTAGGATGTCCCGTTCTGACTGAATAGCTTTTAGATTACTAAGTGTAGCAAGGGGCACAGAATGGGAAGGAAAGTGGAGTTGCAGCTTATTAGCCAAGATCTTGATGAATGGAAAAACACACTATAGGGGCCATTTTGTCACTCTCCTTACGCTTTAATGTTGTTGGAATAAATCTTTATTTCTAACCTCCAAAATGGTATTTCACACATATTAGATTTTGGAAACAAGATAAATACAAAACATGAAAAGAGTTGATCAGATGTCCCAGCACAAATGGTAAGTTTTATTTCAGGAATAGCATCTGCATGAGAGCTAGCAGTTAATCTTGAAAGATCCACTCAGAATCAATACTCGTTTCAGTTCGGCCAGTTCAATGGAATCAACTCAATGCCAAGTTTTGTGATCTTTAATTCAAGTAATCTTCATATCCATTCAAAGTGTTGGAATTGGCACTCCATTAGCTCCACATTTGGAAATGAGCCCCATTTTATTTTGCTGCTGATTTCTGTGGGGAAATTGCGGTTTGAACAATTTGCATCAGACTTCAAATATTTTGGGTTGTCTCCCGTTCTGATAGAATCAATTTAGTAACTGAATTAATGCCTGGTTACTCATGCCCCAGCACAATGTTATTATCAATTCTTGTTTCCAATAATAATTAAATCTCTGGCAGGGATCAGAAATTATAATATGCCAATATGAACAAAAACATGTTTAATCCATCCCCATGATATTCCTCTTTCTGAGACTTTAACCAACATGGTATTCCATTTATTTCTGCACTGTACCTGCCTGGCTTGTTAGTCAGTTAGCCCAGTTGACTGGTATGTAACTCTGTCATGTAAAGTGATGCCAAGAGTACAGGTTCAATTCCCCAACACGAGCTGCGGTCACTGTGAAGGATACACCTTCTCAACATCACCCCTTGTTTGAAATGTGGTTACCCTCAGATTAAACTTACCACCAGGCATCTCTTTCAAGTGGAGCTGTGATGACATTTACTTAACTAGCTAGGGAATTTGCTTTCTTCATTCCTCAAGTTATTGATAATTTAACAGCATAACTAAGCAAGCTCCTGCAAACCACCCAATGTTTACTCCTCACTTCCCTCCCCCCATCCTGTCCTTTGCATAATGAAAACAAACATTTTCTTAGCTATCATCAGTTCTGAGGCAGGGTTACTGGACGTTAACTCTGATTTCTCTCCACAGATGCTGCCTGGCCTGATGAGATTAGATTAGTTTCTCTACAGTGTGGAAACAGGCCCTCCAGCCCAACAAGTCCACACCGCCCCTCCAAAAAGAAACCCACCCAAACCCATTCCCCTACCCTAGGTTTACCCATGACTAACGCACCTTGGACTGTGGGCAATTTAGCATGGTCAATGCACCTGACCTGCATATCTTTGGATTGTGGGAGGAAACCGGAGCACCCGGAGGAAACCCACCCAGACGCAGGGAGAATGTGCAACCTCCACATATACAGTTGGGAATCGAACCCAGGACCTTGGTGCTGTGAGGCAGCAGTGCTAACCACTGAGCCACCATACTGTTTTCTATTTTGTCCCTCATTTTACTGTTTGGTTTGTTTCTCCCTCGGTGAGTTATTTGATCACATGTTTAGGCATCGTGATAATTGTTCTGTTAAGTTTAGCTAGCTGTGATGAAACATACCTTCAGTTTTCTATTTATACTCACAGCCTGATTATTGTTAATATCTATTCAATCTATGGGTAAACTACAACTGATGAAAGTGACACTCCACCTTAGGGAAACACCATTGATAAGCAGAACGGCAGCTTTGTGTTTTTATTACATAGAACATAGAACATAGAAGGTTACAGTGCAGTACAGGCCCTTTGGCTCTCAATGTTGCGCTGACCTGTGAAAATAATCTGATGCCCATCTAACCTACATTGTTCCCTTATTATTCATATGTATGTCCAATGCCCATTTAAATGCCCTTAAAGTTGGCGAATCTACTACTGTTACAGGCAGACCATTCCACGCCCCTACTACTCTGAGTAAAGAAACTAACCCTAATATCTGTCCTAAATCTATCACACCTCAATTTAAAGCTATGTCCTCTCGTGTTAGCCTTCACCATCCAAGGAAAAAAGCTCTCACTGTCCACCCTATCTAAACCTCTAATTATCATATATGTCAGAATTAAGTCACCTCTCACCTTCTTCTCTCCAATGAAAACAGCTTCAGTTCCCTCAGCTTTTCCTCATAAGAACTTCCTTCCATACCAGGCAACATTCTCGTAAATCTCCTCTGAACCCCTTCCGAAGCTTCCACATCGTTCCTGTAATGCGGTGACCAGAATTGTACGCAATACTCTAGATGTGGCCTTAGCAGTGTCTTGTACAGCTGAAGCATGACCTCTTGACTCCAAAACTCAATCCTCCTACCAATAAACGCCAACACGCCTTCCTTCATTTTCTCCCCATATGTTCCACATCGTAAGAGATTTGGAATAGGTCAGTGTAAATTTGTCAAATTTTGATGTCTCTGGGCTATACCTTCTTTTTTTAAATAAATAATAATTAACGTTCTGCCTTTCTATTCGTCAATTCCACCAGTTAAACCAAACTGTCAAGTGCATTCTGTAAAAGTTCATGTGTCATTTACTCTGGGCAGTAGGTAGGATTGGCTTGTTGTAGTGTTGAAAGTCTAGTCTCAGAGTGGAGTTTTAACATTTCAGAAGTACTTTTGTTTCTGGAACTGAGGGCAGGGCAACATTATATTGGCGACGGTAATGTCACCACAGCTTGGCCAGATCATAGGGCAACTCTCTCATTAGGGAGAGACAACCAGTGGTCGTTTAATCTGAGGGTCATTATGCCTCAAGCAAGAGGAGAGATTGAGAATGAGAGTCTTTCATGGTAACCTCAGTGAGCACAGGAATTAAACCCACACTGCTACTATCACCTGCCAGTTGCCCAGCCAACGAGCCTAACCAACTCTCCTAGTTAAGTAGAACACTTCAAAGGAAGATGTTTGTAATTAGGCAGCCCTGGCATGCCAATCCAAATGTTCCAAGTGTGAATGCCCACACCAGGATACTAACTAATGGAAGATCATTGATTATGAAGGCAAATTACTTGACATGGGTTAGAATTTGTCTGAGTGGGAGAGCAGGGATAAGAGACAGGTGGTTTGTTTGTCAGCGTGAGATTGGTGGCGTCTCCAAAGGAGGTAAAAACAATGACTACAGGTCCTGGAAACCAGATTCTGGATTAGTGGTGCTGGAAGAGCACAGCAGTTCAGGCGGCATCCAAGGAGCAGCGAAATCGACGTTTTTGGCAAAGAGGGCTTTTGCCCGAAACGTCGATTTCACTGCTCCTTGGATGCCACCTGAACTGCTGTGCTCTTCCAGCACCACTAATCCAGTGTCTCCAAAGGAGCTGTGTTGAGGCCTCAGAATTGTTGACCTAGACAATGGGGTAAAAGGTCACATATTCAGGTTTATAAAGGCATGAAGGCAGCTGAAATTCTCAGCAGTGTTGCCAGCAACATGAAATTATAAAAGATTATATATGTATTAATTATATCTTTCATGGAGATTCTAAAAATAAATGAGGGAGGCCATTTTCTAAATGCTGAGGCGTGAGGATTGGAAGACGTTCAGCAGCCTGGAGCATCTGGGATCATTTAAAAAAAAGTCATGACGAGCTACATAAGACAATCAAACAGGCAAGTGGAATGCTAACTAGAGGCTAGGATACAAGGGGGTAAACGTTATCCTTCAGCAATACGCAACCAGAGTTGGATGATGTCGAGAGTCACCATGAGCAGTTCCTACAGCTAAGGAAGGATGCTCAAATCAGAGGAAAATACAGTGAATACCTCAATCCAACACAGATTTGTTTGCCGCAGATTTTATGCAGGTAAACCTCTGCAGGGCAAGTCGTGCTTTTTGTACTTGTTTTGAAGCAGGATGCATTGCATTGACCGTGCAGGGGGTGATTTACAAGATACCTGGACTGCAGGCATTAAATTACAAGAGGATATTAAACAAAACTAAGGCTATACTCCCTGGAATTTAGAAGTGATTCTTTGTGATGCTCAGAAGAGCAGAAAGAGTAATTTGAGAGAACCTATTGTGCCAATATTCCAAGCTGTCAACATTCCCCTCTCCTGCCACCAACTTTCCAAGATGACTCACCCAGGGAGTGACAGCGCTAAGGTGCCCACTCAAGGGGGACTCCTCCAGTTGACATCCATTCTATACTAAGGCAGACATACTAAATCTGGGCCTACCTAAGAAATATCCAAAACAGCTGAAACCCAGAAAATAGCTGGAAGTATCTCCATGACCTAGGGAAGGTACTGGGGAGTATAGGACACTTAACATCAAATAAAGATGCCAAACTTATCCCAATGACAAAACATCACAGACACTTGTTTCATACAAAGTAAAGTAGGAGCCATAAAGTCTATACAGTACGGGAAAAGGCCCTTTGGCCCATCATGTCTGCACTGGTCTAAATTCTAACCCATTTTTCAGCACTTGGCTCATTGCCTTGTATGGTATGTTATTTTAAGTATTCATCCAAATATTTCTTCAAAAACTTGAGGCTTCCTGCCTCTACTACCCTTTCAGCCACTAAGCTCCAGATACCACAATCCTTTGGGCAAAACTTCCTGAAATCTACTCCCTCCATAAGCAAGCAATTAACAATTTCCTGACAGCTTCATGTTTTTTTATTCAGTCACTTCACATCCAATGCTTACACAGAAACATAGAAAATAGCTGCAGGAGTAGGCCATTTGGCCCTTCGAACCTGACCCACCATTCAATATGAACATGGCTGGTCATGCAATCCCAGTATCCCATTCCTGCTTGCTCCCCATAACCCTTGATCCCCTTTACTCATAAGGGCCACATCCAGCTCCCTCTTGAATATATCGAATGAAATGGCCCCAACAAATTGCATATCAAGAAGAAGTAATCTTTATACAATGATTACACAATTTGAACGAAACTTACAGCACCTTTATATCAGCCATTCACTTCCATTCAGATTTTAGACACCAGAATTACCTAACATCAAAGGTCAAAGACAATGCCAATGAGAGTCATGATGGTTACAATCAATTTTACATTCAATTTCCACTTCTGTTTTCAACATTCAATTTCACCTTGACCCACTTTTTCAGTTAGTATGGCTTGATCAAAATGTCGAGACAGGACGTGTGTTTTATTAATGTCCAACGGTAATTTTGATTCTTATTGATTCAAGGAGAGCACTAGGTCTTGCAATTTGAGAATTGAGTGTTTCTCTGGGTATCAATTAGACTTGATAGCGAGAAAACACAGATTGAAGGTAACTGGTAAAAGAACTACAGGCAACGTGGGAAAATTGTGGATGTGGATGTGGAAAGGATGGTTCCTCGTGAAGGAGAATTTTGACCAATTAAAAATGAAGGGGTTGCCCATTTAACAGAGACAAGGAGAAATGTTTTCTCATAGAGTCATAGAGCCATAGAGATGTACAGCATGGAAACAGACCCTTTGGTCCAACCCGTCCATGCCAACCAGATATCCCAATCCAATCTTGTCCCACCTGGCAGCACCTGGCCCATATCCCTCCAAACCCTTCCAAATGCCTCTTAAATGTTGCAATTGTACCAGCCTCCACCACTTCCTCTGGCAGCTGATTCCATACACATACCACCTTCTGTGTGAAAAAGTTTCCCCTTAGGTCTCTTTTATATCTTTCCCCTCTCACCCTAAACCTATGCCCTCTAGTTCTGGACTGCTGGACCCCAGGGAAAAGACTTTGCCTATTTATCCTATCCATGCCCCTCATAATTTTGTAAACCTCTATAAGGTCACCCCTCAGCCTCCAACGCTGCAGGGAAAACAGCCCCAGCCTGTTCAGCCTCTCCCTCTAGCTCAAATCCTCCAACCCTGGCAACATCCTCGTAAATCTTTTCTGAACCCTTTAAAGTTTCACAACATCTTTCCGATAGGAAGGAGACCAAAATTGCACACAATATTCCAACAGTGGCCTAGCCAATGTCCTGTACAGCCGCAACATGACCTCTCAACTCCTGCACTCAATACTCTGACTAATAAAGGAAAGCATACCAAACACCTTCTTCACTATCCTATCTACCTGCGACTCCATTTTCAAGGAGCGATGAACCTGCACTCCAAGGTTGGAGTATCATGGGTCCTTGATTCTCCCTTCCTCAAACAGTGGTGCAAAGTCTTTGGATATTTTTAAGGCAGGGACAGATATAGCCTTGAACAGTGTTATGGAACAGACCAAACCCCTCAAAGTATTAAGAAAATAGTCTAGATATTAATTTTCTCTTATTTTAAAGGTAAATATAAGGTGTTGTGCTCCAGATGCAATTTGATTGGTCAACCTACCGGATTTAAAGCAAAACACACTTTATTCGTCCACTACAGTTAAAATACAACAAAGGAAAGAAGGAATTGGAATAACTTAACTCTATTGGAAAACTTAACAAAATAATAACATCACATAAACACACTCTCGGCAAAAGTCAAGCTCAGAAAACAAACTGTCTCATGTGCAACTCCTGTAGAAGGAAGAGAACCCTCAGCTTTTGACGGTAACTGAGAGAAAGAAAAAATAGCTTAGACTTCTTCAAGACCCCATCAGCAACTGCTGAAAACAAAAACTAAGAATCCTGGTTCTGTGGGAGCTTGACCACACCCATTCAGACTGCCTCTATTGTTCCAACCCCACTCTAGCTGCTCTGGTAGACTGCTCCATACTTCTGCCTTAAAGCCTCTCTTAAAAAAAAACAGGACAAAATACATCTCTTTAAGCCACAGCATCATTACACAAGAGAAAGGATAGAATTTTTTCAGCGCTAGGCAGTATTTAGAATAATCAGATCAGCCATGATTGTTTGGGGTGGTGGAGCAGCTCAAGTGATGAAGGGGCTACTTCCTCCAAAGAGTGGCCTAATTTGTAAGTTGGTATTCTCACAAAAATATTTTTACACAGTGAATTGCAGTTGAAACAGATTCAAAAGTCACTTTTAAAGGGTAAATAATCAAAGAGCAACCATGATTCAGGGGACAAAGACTAGAGAAATGAGGATAAATGGCTAGCAGTTTCAAAGGGCTACCCTTGGTACAAGGGATGATCTCATAGAGATTTATAAAATCATGAAGGGCATGGATAGGATAAATAGATAGGGTCTTTTTCCTGGGGTGGGAGAGTCCAGAACTAGAGGGCATAGGTTTAGGGTGAACGGGGAAAGAATATAAAAGGGACCTAAGGGGCAACTTTTTCACGCAGAGGGTGGGACGTTTATGGAATGAGCTGCCAGAGGAAGTGGTGGAGGCTATTACCATTACAACATTTAAAAGGCATCTGGATGGGTATATGAATATGAAAGGTTTGGAGAGATATGGGCCAAGTGCTGGCAAATGGGATTAGATTAGGTTGGGATAGCTGGATGGCATGGATGAGTTGGAGCGAAGGGTCTGTTTCTGTGTTGCCCATCTCTAAGATTCTATGATTCTATGACCAATTCTATGATCTGAAAACTCGTGTTCATGAGCCTCAGATAGGCAGATGTTAAAACGATGAGCTTCTCTATTTCTGTTTACTTACAAATGGACAGAGACATTTCTGAGAACATCGAGTCAAGACATCAACAAAAAGCGAGTGCATGTAGAGGATGTGATTGGGAACGTCAGAAACAAACTGTTCAAATGAGAAAAAAAAGTGCACTTTTTACATTCGACCATTGAAAAATCGTCAGCAGTTCTAACCACACTTCTGAATAGATTTTAATCCTTTTTACCTGGAGTGGTAAGAAGGTAAGTGGGTAACCTATTTTCAAACTGTCCTGGGATTAGATGCATTTATAGGAGCATCTTGTTCAGATTCCTACAAGACACGCTCAAGGTTAATCATTCACTGGGTCCTGTCATGTGGATGGTTGGGTTAAATCACAAATCCCAAGTTAAAACTTTTAAGGAACAAAAGCAGAAAAGGTGAGAGAAATACAGCAGCTTCAGAGAAATAGACGGAACGCCTTGAGTCCTGTATAATCTTACTTCAGAACGGAAGAGTGGTAGCAAGGTCGAATCATTGCATCCCTACAGTCTGTATCTCAGCCAGACCCACCCCACCATCCTATCCCTGTAACCCTGCATTTCCCTGGGCTAATCCACTTAGCCTACACATCCCTGGACACTGTGAGCACTTTAGGAGAAAATGAGGACTGCAGATGCTGGAGATCAGAGTCAAAACGTGTGGCGCTGGAAAAGCACGGCCAGTCAGGCAGCATCCGAGGAGCAGGAGAGTTGACGTTTTGGGCATAAGCCCTTCGTCAGGAATGTGGGGTGGGTGAAGAGGGTTGAGCGAGATAAATAGGAGGGTAGGGGTGGGGCTGGGGGAAGGCAGCTGGGAAGGTGATCGGTAGATGCAAGTCAGGAGTGATTGTGATGGGTCAGAGAGGAGAGTGGACCGGATAGTTTGGAAGGAAGATGGACAGGTAGGACTGTTCAAGAGGGTGATGCCTTGTTGGAGGGTTGGATCTGGGATGAGTTGGAGGGAGGGTAGAGATAAAATTAGAGTGGTGCTGGAAAGGCACAGCAGGTCAGGCAGCAATCAGAGAATAGGAGCAGGATAAATCTGTAAACTGGGTAAGAAATTAGTTGATAGGTTTGGTGACCTCCAATCCCCCACCCTTTTTTCCGAAGCAAAACAGCCCTTTGAACTTGGACTGTGACTTGATTCTCTCTGCACACACGCTGAGTTTCTCCAGCTCTGTTTGCTTCTCACCAATTAAACATCCTCCTTGTTGAAATTTCTTTGATCTCCTGACTCACCCATGTACCTCACTGGCAAAGGACTGCTGGGATGTGCAAAGATGTGCAGGTTAGAGAGATTGGCCATGCTAAATTGCTCATGGGCCTCCTCCACTGCCATGTCCAAGCCACCGGATGCCTGAAGGAAGAATATCTTATCTGATGAAGGGCTCCTGCAAGAAACATCGATTGTCCTCTGATGCTGCCTGACCTGCTGTGCTTTTCCAGCACCATTCTAATCTTGTCTCTGATCTCCAACATTTGCAGTCCTCACTTTTGTCTTGGGGGGAGGGTAGATGAGGTATCTGGTGAAATTGACATTGATGCCATGTGGTTGGAGGGTCCCAATATGGAAGGTGAGATGAGAATGCCCATCTCCTGCCTCTTCCTCTATACCAATGCACATTACTTTTTATCTCAATCATCATCCAATGCCCACTTGAATGCCTCAATTGAACCTGCCTCCACCTCATTGTGGTCTGGTGAGATTTCGCTCATATATCAGTAAAGTGATGGAAAATACCATCAAACAGTGCTATCATTCCACCAACTACACAGAACCCTGCACAGAAGAAATAACAGTGAGGATTAAAAGTGGGCAGATGTGGGTCAATGGATTTTTCAAAAGGAATTTGATAAGCTGTGCCATAAAAGATAAAGATAGTGGTTCACGGAATTAAGGAGAATATTGGAAAGTGTGACGGTTGCAGGATAGGAAGGGAAAAGTGAGGATGAAGTGACTTTCTTGCAATGGGGAGGTGTCATTTGTGGGTGATTTTATGGGGGGGGCGTCTGTGTTGGCTCCACTGTTATTGATTATACACACCAATCATCTAGATTTGGAAACTGAGAGGACAATATTGGATTTCAAAATTTACAGCCAAATAAAGAGTACAGTCAGTCAGGCGATTGACTGTGTGGAGTTTGCACGTTCTCCCCGTGTCTGCGTGGGTTTCCTCCGGGTGCTCCGGTTTCCTCCCACAATCCAAAAATGTGCAGGTTAGGTGAATTGGCCATGCTAAATTGCCCGTAGTGTTAGGTGAAGGGGTAAATGTAGGGGAATGGGTCTGAGTGGGTTGCGCTTCGGCGGGTCGGTGTGGACTTGTTGGGCTGAAGGGCCTGTTTCCACACTGTAAATAATCTAATCTAATCTAAATTACAATTTTTATTCCAATTTGCTTCTTTTCTCACTTCATCCTGGAAACCACAAAGCTCCATATGGGCAAGGAGAATTAAACATCAGAAGAATTAGAATTAGGTTTATTGTCACATGCACTCAGGTACAGGAGTACAGTGAAAAGTTTACAATGTCACCCGACACGGTGCCATCTGAGGGAACAAAGTACCTAGGTACAAATTTTAGATACAAAATAGAGAAATAAATTAAAAGAAGGTTAAGGGGAAATTGCAGTTATTTGTAGTATAAGCATAACTTAGAAACATAAGAAATAAAGTTAAAAAGTTAAAAATTACAGTCTTTCTATAAAGGACTCATAGAAGATGAACACAGGGACTTCCACATGTGGTTAGATTAGATTACTTACAGTGTGGAAACAGGCCCTTCGGCCCAACAAGTCCACACCGACCCGCCGAAGCGCAACCCACCCATACCCCTAACCTAACACTACGGGCAATTTAGCATGGCCAATTCACCTGACCTGCACATCTTTGGACTGTGGGAGGAAACCGGAGCACCCGGAGGAAACCCACGCAGACACGGGGAGAACGTGCAAACTCCACACAGTCAGTCGCCTGAGTCAGGAATTGAACCAGGATCTCCGGCGCTGTGAGGCAGCAGTGCTAACCACTGTGCCACCGTGCCGCCCACCAATTGGTTGGGTTGGATTTGTCCTGCCTGTTGTGAGCAGGGCATCCCTGGACTGACCAGGCTTGCAAACCACTGACCACCCTCACTGGTCCCCGGTCCAACAACCATTTCCACTCCCCTCCGGCCCTCAGCCACTCCGACCATGTCACTGCTGTTCCAAAGTAAGTTTTATTGATATAAAAAGCACTAAAAAATCTTTTAAAAAGAGAGAAGAAGAATGAGAAAAGAAACAAAAGAAAAGATGGATGGACTGGACGAGGCCCAGGCTGAGTTGCCTCGATGCTGCCCACTCTGGATTGAGTAGATACAATGCAGTATCTACCCATTAACGTTGAAAAAAAAAGTCCAGGGATGCCCTGCTCACAAAAGGCAGAACAAATCCAACCCAACCAATTCCTGCCCCATCAATCTACTCGCAATCATCAGTTTTTGGAGATACCGGTGTTGGACTGGGGTGTACAAAGTTAAAAATCACACAACACCAGGTTATAGTCCAACAGGTTTAATTGGAAGCACTAGCTTTCGGAGCGACGCTCCTTCATCAGGTCACAATCACCTGATGAAGGAGCGTCGCTCCGAAAGCTAGTGTGCTTCCAATTAAACCTGTTGGACTATAACCTGGTGTTGTGTGATTTTCAACTCAATCATCAGGAAAGTGATGGAAGGTGTCATCAACCAGCACCTACGCAGCAATAAGCCTCTCAGTGACGCCCCGTTTGGGTTCTGCCAGGGCCACTCAGCTCCTGATCTCATTATAGCCTTGGTTCAAACATGCACAAAGGAGCTGAATTCCCAGAGGTGAGGTGGGAGTGTCAATCCTTGACATCAAGGCTGCATTTGACTGTGTGGCAAAACTACTGTCAATGGGAATCAGGGAGAAAACTCTCTGCTGGTTGGAGTTATACCTGGCACAAAGGATGATAGCTGTGTTTGTTGGAGGTCAGTCATCTCAGCTACAGGACATCTCTGCAGGAGTTCCTCAGGGTAGTGTCCTAGGTCCAACCATCTTCAGCTGCTTCATCAATGAGCTTCCCTCCATCATAAGGTCAGAAGTGGCGATGTTTGCCCAGGACTGCACAATATTCATCACTATTCATCAGATACTGAAGCAGTCTCTGTTAAAATTCAACAAGATCTGGGCAATATTCAGGCTTAGACTGACAATTAGCAAGTAAGATTCACACCAAACAAGTACCGAGTATTTCCAAGAAGGGAGAATCTAATTATTATCACTTGACACTAAAAACATTATCATCATTGAACCCTCCACAATCGAGATGCTGGGGTAACTATTGACCAAGAACAGAAGTAGACTAGCTATTTTAATATTGTAGATAAAAGAACAAATCAGAAACTAAGTATCCTGCTGACTCCCCAAAGCTTTTTCACCATCTACAAAACAAAGTCAGGAATGTCATGGAATACTCCCCTCTTGCCTGTACAATGTAGCTACAACAACTCAAAATCCTCGATTAGATCCAGGGTAAAGCAGCCTGCTTGATTAACACTAAATCCACAAACATCCATTCCATTTGCCTTCATAGCTCCATGGTAGCTGTACGCATCAGTTACAAGATGCACTGCAGAAATTCATCAATTCAATATCCTTAGACAGGATCTTCCAAACCCATGTACCCTACCATCTGGAAGGACAAGGCAGCAGAGACATGAGGACACCACCTCCTGCTAGCTCCCCTCCATGCCGTCCACCATCCTGACTTGGGAATATATTGCTGTTTCTTCACTGTCACTCGGTCAAAATTTTGGAACTCCCTTTCTAGTGACAGGGTGGACCTATGTCAAATTGAGCTGCAGCAGTTAAAGAAGGCATCTCACCACCACCTCCTCAAGGTCAAATAGAGATGGGAAATAAATGCTGGCCCAACTCTTGGTGCCCACTTCCCATGAATGAACAGGCCAAGAGATAGAATCAGCAGAAAAGCAGGTCTCCATATGTCTGCTCCTTTCTAAAGGTGGGTACGTTATGAAGTTTGGAAGTGTACTGAATTAATTTGATGTAAACTAACTGGACAGATAGAGTTTAATGTAGAATAATGAGAAACAAAGCATTTTGCAATGAGGAACATGAAGATCAAATATATCTGAAATCATTGTTCCTGAATGACTTGGTGAACAGACAGATCTTCATGCGTCGATATATAGATCATTATAGGCAGCCATGGATAAGATTATGAAAAACAGACCAACAGCAGATAATACAGAACTTGCATTAAAGTTTAGCCTAAGTTGGGTTTGTTTCCAGTATTGGACACATTCACAGAAATAATAGTAATAGGTAGTTTTGGATATTGGTGGAGCTTTGGCAGAGATTTTTTTTCGATATCTATTAATTCCTCTCACCTTCACTTTGAAATTTTAGTAAGTTGTTTTTGCATGAACATTCCGAGGTCCTCTGTTACCCTTCGTCCAGCCAATGTGAGGGAGATGGAGGTGGTGATGGACTTTGCAATTTGACCACCAAATATACAGTGAAATATGACAGGACTCCTCATGTCTTGGCTCACTTTGAAGGCCTGTTGGGTATCTTGGAAATACTTAACAGTTGGGGTGCTGGCAAACAAGACCTCAAGAGGCAGTCCTGACAGAAGTGAGATGTGCCATTTTGAATATCAGAATGATGGTTCTGGCTAAAGAAGATGCAGCTGAATGGAACTCCCGAGTTGTCTTGATTTCCTTGCCACTGAATCAGTGTCATGATAAGGAAGTGGGGAAGCCATGGCTCTGCCACAATAAAGGATGGCATGGGGTGGCACGATGGCCCAGTGGTTAGCACTGCTGTCTCACAGTGCTGGGGAACTGGTTTTGATCCCAGTCTTAGGTGACTGTGTGGACTTTGTACATTCTCCCTGTGTCTACACAGGTTTCCTCCTGTGCTATGGCATCTTACCACAGTCCAAAGATATGTAGGTTAAGTGGATTGGCCATACTAAATTACCTTGCAGAATCCAGGGGTGTGCAAGTTAGATGGATTAGCCATGGTAAAATGTAGGATGAGATGCATTTTGATATAGACTCAATGTTCTCATTTTGCATTGTATGAATTCTATGGCGCTGTGACATGTGGAGGTATCCTCTTGTCTAAAGATCCGAAATCAGCCACCTTTAGACTCATGAGGAAGATCCAACCTGGTCTCCGAGGGATAACCAGCAAGACAAATATTTTCAGAATGACAATTCTCAGTATTTGAAAGTTTGCAAGCTGGGATATGATCTTGAGTAGCTCTGATCTCACTGCAATCTCAATATGAATCAAGCCTCAGGCTATTGCTATCAACTGTTAAGAGATGGCTTGAACCAACCATGAGATTTATTTTGCCCTACAGGCATGTGGTGCTGAAGGTATGAAATGTGTTGCATTTTTCATCTCTGAGACATCTGTTGGCGCAGCTTTATTGAGGAAAGAATTGTCTAGCTGGAAGTTGAATTCAGGGTGAAGACCATAAGACCATAAGACATAGGAGTGGAAGTAAGGCCATTCGGCCCATCAAGTCCACTCCGCCATTCAATCATGGCTGATGCGCATTTCAGCTCCACTTACCAGCATTCTCCCCGTAGCCCTTAATTCCTCGAGACAACAAGAATCTATCAATCTCGGCCTTGAAGACATTTAGCGTCCCGGCTTCCACTGCACTCCGTGGCAATGAATTCCACAGGCCCACCACTCTCTGGCTGAAGAAATGCCTCCGCATTTCTGTTCTGAAATGACCCCCTCTAATTCTAAGGCTGTGTCCACGGGTCCTAGTCTCCTCGTTTAACTGAAACAATTTCCTAGCATCCACCTTTTCCAAGCCATGTATTATTTTGTACGTCTCTATTAAGTCTCCCCTGAAGGTGTTGAGAGTGTGGTGCTGGAAAAGCACAGCAGGTCAGGCAGCATCCGAGGAGCAGGAGAATCGCTATTTCAGGAAAAAAATCCTTCAGTAGGAAATCAAGATGAAGCTGTGTCATGGTGATGGTCCTGGCCTTGTTCTACACTAGTACCTGAGTCATGCCAACATTTCCAAATGTGGTCATCAATGTGACATCAACCAGTTCATCTGTTTTGGAAGATGTCGATTGTGGGATAAATATTGGCCAGAGTACTGGAACAATTCCTACTCTTCTCCTTCAAAATAATGTCACCGGAATTTTTTTTGGTTACTGGGCAGGCTGGCAGGAGCTCAGTTTAATGCCTCATCTGAGGGGTAGAACTCTCTCCATTCTTAACTTACTGATGTTCTCACTGGCATCTCATTGGCAGATCCTAGTGAGAATTCCAGTTGGACATAGTTAAGGGCCACCTTGCCATGGGAATGTGGTGGTGACCCAGTGAGAGTGGGAAGGTACTGGTTAACCTGACGCAATGGTGGTGGGTAGTGCACACAGGCATTGGGGGAGACGCCTCATATCCTGCGCAGATTGCCCCCAATTCTGATGTTGCCGCAAATTGAATCCAAGTGAATCCCAGGCACTTGCCAAGCATGAAAGGAAATGGTCTAGATAGTTGTGAGAAATTGAGGACGGAGACATTGGGGGTGGGAGAAGTGGGAAGGGGACTTGACATGGGACAAGGGATAAAAGGTTGAAATAGGGGATGGCCACAGACACCCCCAGGATACCTGCCCTCTGACCACGGGGGGTCAGGGTACGGCGGGAGTGCTTGCAGTCCCTGCAATGGCCACCGCTCCTAGCTGGAGCTACTGAGGTGAATGTGCAGCCATTCGATCACATTGGTTCCAGGTCTCCCAGCAATGGTAGGCAGACAGAGATCTTACTTTAAAGCAATTAATGATGGGTTGCAATGGTGCAAGATTTGTAGCATCGGTGGGGTCCCTCACCTGGCCTTGTAGCCATAGTATGCCATGAAACCCAATCCAGCCATGGAAAACCAGCTCAGACTATGTGCCCAGAACACATGAACTGTAAGGTTTCTCCATGTACAGTCATGCCATGCCACAGAGAGCTCTTTAATGACTGACTGAGTAAAGCCAAGAGTTTTGAGAAAATATGCTGTAAATGGCTTGAATTGCTCCTTGATAGCTGTGGCTCAGACTTGTTCATCATGGAGCCCATGGTTAATGTCAATGCTGGCATCCGCAAATCCATCATAAATTCTTGTAAACATAAATCTAAGAATCCTTAATGAAGGCTGAAGACCTGCCTTGGGTGAGACGTGTTTCCTGTGAGAGATCGCAAGTTGGGCATGAGTACCTAATACTTAGTCTGGGTCTGTGCAAGGCCTTTTCATTGTGTGAGAGAGATAAAAGTAAAAATTGTAGAATCCTATAGTGTGGAAGCAGGGCATTTGAGGCAACACTGACACTCTGAAGAGCATCTCACCTCGACCCACTCCCTACACTTGTATTCCTACATTTCCCATGGCCAATCGACCCAACCTGCACAGATTTGGACTGTGGGAGGAAATCAGAGCACACCCATACAGACACAGGGAGAATGTACAAACTCCACACAGACAGTCGCTCAAGGATGGAATTGAACCCAGGTCCCTGGCACTTTGAGGTAGCAGTGCTAACCACTGAGCCACCATGCTGGCCAAGTTGCCATACCTAAGTGTACCGCGTTAATTTGGGTGAGAGGTAGTATGAGGGCAACAGGCAAACACTCTTTGTTATTGCAAGTGATTAACACAAAGAAAAGATGAAACATGACAACTATGCTGATTAAATTACAGAATCAATCAAGAAAGGGTTTTTCTTAGAAAATTAACACACAGTGTTTAAGACATCCTTTCACCTTCTCACCATTTATAAGCACACTCTTGAATGTAGCCCATGCCATAATTATAGAGTCATGCAGCATAGAAGATGACCCTATTTTCTGTGTTTCGAAGTTTATACTGGCCTATCTATACTTCTCCCACTTTCCAGCCCTAGGCCCATAGCCTGGAATGTTATGACATTTCAAGTCCTCATCCAAACATGTTTTACAAGATGTGAGGTTTTCCTGCCTGGTTACACCACCCAAGCAGTCCATTCCAGATCCCCATCACCCTCTGGGTGGAAAACATTTTCCTCAAATTCCTTCTCAACTTCCTGCCCGTCGCCTTGAAATTATGCTCCCATGTTACTGATCCTTCAATTAAGAGGAACAATTGCTTAAATCCAATCCATTGTTTATGGGATCACCTAATCCTGTTTATCGCATGCTGCTTTTTGCAGATTTGGTATGCAAGTGGTCCTGTGTATAGTTTCATCAGGTTTCTGTTTTCAGGTATGCCCTTGAGTCAAACAGACTAGGTGATCTCAACCTAGTTTTCTGATCTCTACTATATTTGGTTGCCTTCAACTAGGGCAATAATGAGGGTTCCTGGTATGCCAGGCAGGAAGTGGTAAACTGACCTTTGTTCACCAGGGATATGTAGATCTGAGCTAAAGTGAGGACTGCAGATACTGGAGATCAGAGTCAAGATTAGAGTGGTGCTGGAAAAGCACAGCAGGTCAGGCAGCATCTGAGGAGCAGGACAATCGACGTTTTGGGCAAAAGCACTTCATCAGAAATCCTTTGCAATTAATCACTAATCCACTCTAATCTTGATATGTAGATCTGGGACAAAGCTTTGTTGGTGATCGTGATTTTCTCAACTGGTTTTGCAAGTGGATTTAAAATTGTGTTTCCATTCAGGTAATCAATGTTTGAAGCTGGTTAAATGGCCCTCTGTTGGTCTGACATTCAAAAATAGGGCAAAGAGGTTGACAATACAACATGCTCTGAGCAATCTTCAAAACCATTCTCTCCTTGTGTTCTCTCACTTTGATGCAGAGTCAGGAAAATTATCTACCTTGTTGAAATGGTATTTCATGCAAAAGAGTTTATGATGCATTCATAAACAAGAAACAGCCTGCATTTCATTGCAATCAAATTCATGTGTTCAAATCTTTGACCTAAAAACAAGATGGGATTAGTGTTGGGATTAACCATATGGACTTTTGCTTTGTGACACAAGCAAACAATCAGTACCATTATAAACACAGCTTCAAAGAAATCAGCAGTTTTCTAACTTTGCTACATTGAGTTTATTAGGCTGATTACAATTGAATTAGACAGCCTGGAACCAGTACTTTCAAGTGCCTAATCCCAAGAACAATCACAAATCATTTAATAGATCACCTAGAAGAGCATTAATCACACAGACAGTTCTATTCCCATCTCTGGAAAGGACATGTGGGACACAAGCACTTTCACAGAATATCTTCACACCAAATCCCAACACATCATTCACACAACATTTTCAATTGTGCTTAGAAACTGAGAATTCTTTCAAAATGCATAAATAATCAATCAGAAACAAACCAGAAATTGCTGAAAAAGCTCAGCAGGTTAATAACCAGTCAGCCCTTATCAGAAACTTACTAACAAATTTTGCCAATTAAACTTTTCAAAACTATTGCTTATTGACAGATTATTTGGTTATCACATTACTTTTTATGAGAGTTTGCTGGGTAAATTGACAGCAGTGTTTCTAAGTTACAACAAGGTCTCAGTTTCAAAAGCACTTAAATGATTGTAAAGTACTTTGGAATAGACTGATGACATGAAAGGTACCACATAAATGCAAGACTTGCAAGTTTTTCCTGTTCCAGTTTACATGCGGGGGTTATGTCCCGAGCACTACATCGTCTTTAATGTTGCACAAATTGCCTAGTTAATGCTACAATACTGGGATTTTAACAAGGAGAAATTATGGTGTAGTGGTAATATGACCACACTAGTAATCCTAGGGACCAGGGCACAATAGTGGTGACTAAGAAGCTATCATTAATTGTTGAAACATCTCTAATGCCCTGTAGAGAAGAGAATCTGATGTCCTCACTCTGTCTGACCTATATTTGACTCTAGACTCACAGCATTGCACACGACTCTTAGAAGTCACTCAGTTCAAGAGTAATTAGGGATAGGCAATAAACATTTACATTCCATGAAATAATTAGATGTTCAATGTACCACAAATTAAAAAGCATTGCACACATGGTTTGGCTGCTATATTTCCTTCGTTCTGAAAGTGACTGCACATTAAAGGTACTTCATTGGCTGAAAAGTGTTGTAGAATGTTCTGCCTCTATATAAGTATTTGTTTCTTCCTTCATTGCTGAATACCACTAATCAATACATAAACATAATCAGGTGTAGGCAGTTGACAAGTAAACTGGTTAAACTAATGGAAATATTATCAGGGATTAGAAAGGCAGTTTAGTGACAGCATTAACTGGATCACGGCTTATCACTAACATTTACAGCTGTTTCCTTATAATATTCTTGCTTTTGTTGTACTGCTAATGAAACTTGAGTCCACTCAGATCAGAGAAACCTTTGGAAACCCATTTCTATGGTTTCTGGGGCTGGGCTGGACTGTATGAACTTGGTTTCCTTATTTTTAGGGAAGGTATCATTGCCAAAGAGAGTGTGTAATGAGGGTTCCTCAGACTTGTTCCTGACATGGTGGGACTGTCCTATGAAGAGACATTGGGTAAACTGGGCCTGCATTCTCCAGAGTTTTGAAGAACAACAAAAGGTCTCATTGAAACCTGCAGAATATATAAAGGGTTGATACTCCCTGCTGGTTGAGGAGTCTAGAAGCAGGGGCATAATTGAAAAGAAGGGGAATACCATGTAGGCTCGAGATGAGGAAAATTATTTTTACTCAGAAGTTTGTGAACCTTTGATATTCTCTACCACAGAGGGTTGTGGAGGCTCAGTACATGAGCATAGAATCATAGAATTCCTATAGTGCGAAAAGAGACCATTCGATTCTTCAAGTCTGCATTGACCCTCCGAAGATTATCCTATCCTGTCACCCTAAATTTACCATGGCATGTTTAAGGTAGAGATTGACTATCAGTAGCTTACAGAGTCATGGGGAAAAAGTAGGTCAAAGGCATTGAAGTCATCGTATTGAATGGTGAGATAGGCTTGAGAGGCTGAATGGCCTCCTCCTGTTCCTACATTCGTGTACTGCAGCTTGCCACAAAGCTGGAAGAAAGGGCAAGATCACATAATATTGCAGCAGTTTCTGTGCTGATGCATACTGTGTCTCATTAGCACATCACACAGTCACGCTTAACTCTTTCAGACTGCTGTCTAGCCAAAATGGTTCATCTCTTTTCACTGAGCAGGAGTCAACAATTCAACCTCTTGAGCCTACTCTGCCATTCAATTCAACCTTGGCTGATCTCATCTCGATCTCAGCCCCACCTTCCTGCCACTTTCCCTAAGCCTTCCACAACTCCTCACAAAAACTGCACCGAACTCTTCCTTATTCAGTGTACCAGAGCCCACTACACTCCGGGATAGTGAATTTTAAAGATTCATGAGCCTTTTAGAGAAGCAATTCCTCCTCATCTCTGTTTTCAATTGTTGTCCTTTATACTAAAACTATGACCTCTCATTCTAGATTCCCCTACATGAGGAAGCATCCTTTCTATACCTATTTATTCAATCCCCTTTGGCATCTTATACACATCAGTTAGATTGCCTCACATTCTCTAAACTCCAGAGAATATAGGTCTAAACCACTCAATTTCTCCTCATAGACAAGCCTTTCACCTCTGGAATCAAACCTCCTCTGAATTGCCTGCAATGCAACTACATCCCTCCTGAAGTAAGGGGATCAAACTGTACACACAATAACCTATGTGCGGCCTGACCAGCACGCTATACAGTTGCAACAACACTTCCTTATTTTTGTACACTATTCCTTTATCAATAAAATTTCTTTTGACCTCCTTCCCATCTGCTCTACCTGTGATTCATGCACAGGGACACATGGATCACTCTGCACTGAAACACTCTGAAATGTCACTCTGTTTAGATTATGAGTTGCCTTTCTATTCCAGTGACAAAAATGGACAACCTCAAAATTACCCTTCTGCTTAAACTCCATCTGTCAAATTTTGGCCCACTCACTTAGCCTATCCATAACCATCTGCAAATTTTAAAATTTTAATCATTGCATCTTACTTTCCCACCCATTTTAGGTGCAAATCTGCAAATTTGGCTATACAGTAGCGTCTCGACTTAACGGACTTAATCCGTTTCGGGACCCGGTTCGCGAACCAAAAAGTTCACAAACTGAATCAATTTTCCCATTGTTCGGATATTCAAAGCGCGTGTAGCAAAGCAGAACAATGACAACGAAACCACGGGCTTTTTGTGTCCGTACCTTCGTTCGTACCTTGAATTTTGTATGTATGTTGAAGCAAAATTTTATGTACAATCCTGTTCGTAAACCGATTTGTTCATGAACGGGGTCGTTCGTATGTCGAGGCGCTACTGTAGTACCTTCCATCTTGCTTTTAAGTTATTGTAGATTGTAAGTAGTTGTGACCTGAAGACCAAAACTGTGGCACCCCATTGGTTACATCTTGCCAACCAGAAAAGGATTCATTCATCCTGAGTCTCTGCATTCTGTTGCTTAGCTAATCCTCTATCCAAGCTAATACGTAATACCTAACCTCATGTGATCTTACCTTGTGTCTTAACATTTTGTGTGGCACCTTATCCAATTGTGAACAGCCAAGTGGGCACAAAATGAGTGGGCAATCAGAGAGCAAACATGGACACCTAAGAAGCTCACTGGTCCAATTCATGAGATGGATTGTCCCCTGTTGTCCCTGCACAGAAAGGTGCCTAAAGGCAGCAATGCAAGGCACCAGTGTGCTCCAAAGTACAGTATTGAAGTGGATGATGGAATTTTGGGCGGGTCAGAGAGTTGCTATGATGGACGTGAGGCCAATGCATGTGCTTGGACAGAGTAGAGGGTGCAGATGGTCTCTGTCCATGGAGTGTGGTCCAAGCTGTTGGGGACAGCTGGCCAAGATGGAGTACGGGAAGGGCAAGCAGCAAGTTGGGAATTATTGCTGGCTGATTTCTCTCTGCTGTATGGAAGAACAGGACATTATATGCAAATGAAATGAGATTAAGTACTAATGAGATGAGATAGGCTTCCTACCCTTTAAGGTACGATTCCCTGAACATCTTGCTGTTCAGACCTTGGGTGGACAATTGGACATTGTCTTCCTTCATGTTTTAAATCTCGTTTTCTCACTCTTGCCATGACTGACTTTCCATTGCCCATGTCATCCGGGGGCTGGGGCAGTCCTGTCCAGTATCTCAACTCGTATCAGCATATCTATGGTGTTAGTGTTTTTTCCAAAAAGGGGAGGAGATTCTCTTTTACTGAAAGCCCAAAGTTACACCATTTCAATTCGTAACTGGGGCTACTTATCCTCTTTTTAAAGTTATGTAAACCTGTAAGTGTAATGCAAAGTAGGAATGCAATCTTGGATCCTTGATGGCGCAGGTGATTTCAAAGCAATTTATGGCTTTAAAATAGGGCACCTCTCATTGTTGGCATGCCTGTGGCTGACTTCTGCCTTGCTTCTCCATGTTAAGATTTTACAACCATCAGAGGTAACCTGGATCCACCTGTGGTCCAATGGAGATGATTAAGTGGATTAATATTGCTTTATTACCCTGTCACCACTCCAATTCAATGGGCAGTAGGAGACATCTGCTCCCTTCACCAGAACCAGCCAACTCAAACCCTGGTGAGATCGGACCACCTCACCAGATTCTGGGAGCACCGCCATTTCCTCTTCCTCCTGGGTCTGCCCTCTTGCAATACCAGCTGTGGCAACCAACCCTAGAGTGGCACAGAGCTGTCAGCCTGTGATTGGCTCAGAGCTCGACAAGGTGGGACTTGTCTTGTCTCTCAGAGAAACATGCGGTTGCCGGGTTTGACTTTGATTGGTCAAGGCATTACCCGAACAATTGAACCAGTGAAAGGATGTCACCTCCCCCCCCAACTCGTTGTTTGCATTGTATCCAGAACAGTGCATGCAAATATTCTTTCTGTCCACATAAAACAGTAGCCTGTGCACACTTACATGTAGCTTCCAGTACACGCATATGCATTGTGTCCCTGCTTGACAATCTCATATTGTCAGCGTAATTCCTCACATGCAGGATTATACAGCAAGTGTTGTTCAATTACAGCAAATCTAATGTTGGACATTGGGTCATGGGTTTAATACCTTGCTAGTTGTGAGAAGCTGAAAGGATTTGCTGCTTGTTATGATCTTTGGGGCCAACATAACTGGCATCACACTGGCACTGAAATTTATACAGCACACTATTCACTTACACAATAGGCTCCTGAAACTGAGATTCCGACAAATTGTTTTGATGAGTGCAAGATGAAAATCTTTGATAAAATGTATCTCTTGCAATAATACTCATGTTCCTTATTACCAAATAACAATTAAATAGTCATTAGCTGATCAGGCAAGTCACTCAAAGAATATAACAAACTTCTCTTTACCCTTATCACCTCACAAGGATTATTACTACAGAGCTGAATGGAGGATAGAATGAATTCCAACAAAGAATTCACATCCCCTTCTGCAGAACTTGAGTGATTGCTTCTAAGCCTCTGGTATAAATGTAATTAGGCTAAACACAAATAGCATTAATACTCTCGTACACAAGGGAGAAGTATGAGGCACACAGCTATGTAACAATTGGCAGCTTACCATAATTAAACATTTTCATGGTGGATAGTTACTGATTAAAGAAAATTAGAATTGTTATTTTATTCCTTTTAAATTTTTTTAGCATATTACAGTGCTCTTTCAGCTGGAACTGTTATAGTTTGTGATCGCGCTGAGTCTCACAACGCCTGCTTTTTAACATTATCTTTATTTAACATGTAGTTTTTGGTTGTTTCACTGTCTATAGGGTGGAGTCTTCCACTGCTCAATGCCGTGTAAAAAGCAGATGGGAAGTACATGGATGTGAGAGGATAACCCTGATACTCTCAAACACTTCAAGCAATTTCAAACTCTTTTCTCATTGAGTCATTGTCGCAGGAGGAGACTCCTTCGAGCACACAGCTTCTTTGATACTTCAGTTGGATAAAACGCACATTGTCCATAAGACCATAAGACATAGGAGCAGAAATTAGGCCATTCAGCCCATTGAGTCAGCTCCATCACTCAATCATGGCCGATAGGTTTCTCAACCCCATTCTCCCGCTTTCTCCCCGTAACCCTTTCTCCCCATAACCCTTGATCTCATTGATCTCTGTCTCCATCTTAAATTTATTCAATGACCTGGCCTCCCCAGCCTTCTGTGGCAGTGAATTATACAGAATCACCACTCTCTGGCTGAAGAAACTTCTCCTTATCTCCATTTTAAAAGGTTTTCTCTTTACTCTAAGGCTTATCCCTCATGTCCTGGTCTCTCCTACTAATGGAAACATCTTCCCAACATACACACTGTCTAGGCCATTCTGTACTCTGTAAGTTTCAATTAGATCCCCCTCATCTTTCTAAATTCCATCAAGTATAAACCCAGAGTCCTCCAACATTCCTCATATGTTAAGCTTTTCATTCCTGGGACTGTTCTCGTGAACCTCCTCCAAGCATGCTCCAGGGCCAGTACACCCTTCCTGAGATATGGGGCCCAAAACTGCACACAATCCTCCAAATATAGTCTGCCAGAGCCTTATAGAACCTCAAAAGTACATTCCTTAGAAGGCATATGGCAAACACACCATATGTCTTCTGGACCACTCTATCCACCTGTGTAGCAACCTTCAGAGTACAATGGATCTGCACTTCCAAATCGCTCCGCTCATCAACTTTTCCCAAGACTCTCTATAATTCACTTTAGAATTAGACTTTCCAAAATGCAACACCTCACATTTGCATGATTTTGTAAACCTCCATCAGGTCTCCCCTCAACCTCCTCCTTTCCAATGAAAATAATTCTAATCTATTCAAACTCTCATCATAGCCAGCACCCTCCAAACCAGGCAACATCCTGGTGAGTCACCTCTGTACCCTCTCCAAAGCATCCACATCTTTTTGGTAATGTGGCAACCAGAACTGTACACAGTATTCCAAATGTGACCGACACAAAGTCTTATACAACTGTAACATGTCCTGCCAACTCATGTTCTCAATGCCTCGTCCAATGAAGGAAAGCATGCCATATGCCTTCTTGATCACTCTAGTGACCTGCATTGTCACCTTCAGAGAACAATGGACCTGAACACCCAGATCTTTCTGTACATCAATTTTCTCCAGGTCTTTTCCATTTACTGTATAGTTCACTCTTGAATTGGACCTTCCAAAATGCATCATCTCGCATTTGTCCGGATTGAACTCCATCTGCCATTTCTCTGCCCAACTTTCCAATCTATTTATATTCTGCTGTATTCTCTGACAGTTCCCTTCACTGTCTGCTACTCTACCAATCTTAGTGTCATCTGCAAAATTGCTATTGCAGCAATCTATACCTTCCTACAAATCATTTATGTATATTACAAGCAACAGTGGTCTCAGCATGGATCCTTGTGGAAAACCATTGGTCACAGGTCTCCAATTTGAGAAGCTACTCTTTGTCTCCTGTTGCCCAGTTAGTTCTCTATCCATCTTGCTAGAGCACCCTGGACGCTGTGCAACTTCACCTTCACCAGCCTACCATGGGGAGTCTTATCAAACACATTTCTAAAGTCCATGTATACAACATCTACATCCCCTCCCTCATCAATCAACTTTGTCACCTCTTCAACAAATTCTATTAGGTTTCTAAAACATGACCTTCCTTGCACAAAACCATGCTGCTTATCACTGATAAACTTATTCTCTTCCAAATGGGTATATATCCTATCCCTCAGTATCTTCTCCAGTAGCTTCCCTATCACTGACATCAGACTCATAGGTCTGTAATTACTTGGACTGTCCCTGCTGCCCTTATTAAACAAGGGGACAACATTAGCAATTCTCCAGTCCTCTCGGACTGGAGATGGACAACAAACTCTGGCCTAGAATGATCTTTTAAAAATGGCATAATGGAACAGTTGGACAGAGAAAGGAGTAAGAATACAAGTAGACAAGAGAAAGATGTCAAGGGAGCAACATTTCTGATAAAAAAAAGCATTCATGTGACAGAACTGAGTGCATAAAGCATATTCATTTCCATCCTTTTATTGAAAACTATACAGGTATGACCAAACGTAATGACACTTTTTAATATCCTATTACAAAACCCATTTTTATTATTCATATATGTACAAATGAAGGAAGATCTATGAACTATGGAGCAATGATTGTCTACAAAACTGAGCCTGAATTCTTTTTTTTTCCCACAGATTATGACATATGACGAGATTTCCAATTTTGACATTTAAAAAACAATTTCTACTTGTCTTCCCTTTCAGCTTGTACTGGACAGTGATCCAGTAAAAATAGTTCCTTGTGATTTTTCGTGTCTTTTAGAGATGAAAAACGTCCATTAATTTGCTACAATTAGATTTGCTCATGCTTTATTTCATCTCATATATTCTGGAGAGGAGTTACAGTCAGCAAGCACTTGTATTTCTGATCCTGAGCTAGTACACAAGCCTGGCTCAAACACGGTGGGGTTTGGCTTTTTATTATAAATATATCACTGTGTAACAAAACAAAATGAAAAGATTAATTCTCCTGTACAAATCAGAAGAGATAACGTTTATAACCTAGCATTGCTGTCATTTTAACCCTTCATATCGAAAACAAAAATTAAGCAATGCTCACAATCTGGTTGCTTTGTGTGTTTTCCATGGGAATTCAGATGAAACTGCACCACTTAAGAAGAGGCAAAGTAAGACTCTTAAAAAATGGTTTTGTATTTACATTCCAGCCCACCCCTCCCTCCAACCAATCCCGAAACTGTCCCGCTTACAAAAAAAAAATCAGTGCATTGTTGGAAGGGGTGTAACTAAGAGTTCATACCATCCTTGGAGTTACCGTACATGTCTGCCAGCTTTTTGAAACGGGGTCCCCAGTCACTGAGGTAATCGTAATTCTGGTCCGATGCTGAGGTGATGGACTCTAAGGAGCTGAGTGATTCAGCTACTGAGCCGTTCCCCTCAAATGCATATGTCTGGAGAGAGTCATACGGAGGAGCACAGGGATCTGTGTCAGCACCTTTCATCCTCTCCCAGATAAATTCCCTGAAGATGATGTTATCAGGAGACAGCTTGTGTGCAGCTTTCGAAAACAACTGAACTTCGGGCGTGACATCCCGTCGTGTTTTCACATCCTGAATGAAATTGAGATTCCTCAGCGTAGCCATGTCAAAAGCTTCTGTGTCCTCCTCACCGCCCCCCTCATCGTCGTACCTGACTATATTCTCCCTAATGTCCTTCTCTTCGTCAAATATCAAAGGCTCCTTCTTGCGCCTTCTCAGGGTCACAATGAGCAGCACCAGTACTGCAAGACAAAAAGAACAATATTCAAAATCTGCTCTGCTGAGGTAAAATACATAGGAACATAGAAACAAGACCAACCAGCAACTTGAGCCTGTCTGTCATGGCTGATCGCTACACGGATTGTTCCAATATATCGTGCAGTTTGTTAATCCCTATTCGTTGTAACGCGATTGATGAATTGGGAACGGCTGTTCCTAAACCGTGAACTTTTAAAATGTGTGTGTGCTACAACACGATTACATCGCCAACACTTTAAGTGCTGTTTCTGAAGCGAGATTTTTCTAGAACACAGGATCGCACAAGAACGCGTTATAAAAGAACCACCTGTATTAACTTCATCTATCTACCATAACCCTTCCCAATAAAGGGTCACAGAGTTAAAACAGAGACGAGGTGGAATTACTTCTCTCAAAAGGTGGTGAACTCGGGTATGGAGTATGGTGTAATACTGGGAAACTGAGTAAAGTACAGGAGCGGGTAGACAGACTTTTAATCAGTAACGGGTTGAATTGGAGGGGGCAGGAAAGTGGAGTTGGGGCTGAGATGAGATCACCCATGATTGTATTGAATGGTGGAGCAGGCTCGAGGGGCTGAATGGGCTATGCTATCTCCTGGTTCTTATGTGCATATATCATTAGCTAACAAATCAAACGGAATTGAAATGTTCAATTGATCACCAGTCTCAACAGCTTTTCCTCTCAGGGATTGGGAGTGGGTGTGAGAGTTCCAGTTTTCAGGGCCCCCTCTGGGGAGAAATGCTTCCTGACATTATGGCTGAACTTTAAATATAAAAGTCGAATCAAAATGAAATGAGTGGTGTTCTGTGTGAAAGTGAAGGGATTCTCAAAATGCTGATTATCAAAGCAGCATCCCAGTTAGAGATGGAGCGCAGTCACCCAGGTTTCTCACTTGTGTTCATTATCCAGTGCTTCCAAAAGGAATTTGGACACGTTTTGGGCATGATGTGACTTCCCACTGGAAAACACAAGCGCAATTAACTTTCTGTAACAGCAGTCAATACCCGGTGCTGGATAATGCGCATTTAGCATTCATGAGAGGGAACTGAGGTAATCATATCCTGCTTCTCTCAGTTGTGGTCAGATACCTGGCTCACCGTGCGATGGAAATGATGAAGCAATTCAGAATGTAGTGGCAATCACTCCAGCTGGGAGCTCATGTATTGTGTTTGCTCATTGAATATCTGTTCTCAAAATGAGTGCAGAACGACCTGTGTGCTCTGCACAGAGGCTGCAGAGACTAGGTTTGTACTTCGTTCAGCACATCAGACTGAGGGGGTGATATCATTGTCATGCTCATGATGATTAAAGGTATTGCTCGAGAGTGAGAAAGCATTTCCTGTGCAGGTGCGTTCCAGAAATGAGGGGACATGCCATATTCACTTGCAACTGTTCCCACAAAGCAGAGTGGAATTCCAGAACTCTTGCCTGCAAAATTTCAATTTCAAGGCATGGTGGTTCAGTGATTAGCACTGCTGTCTCACAGGTTCAATTCCTGCCTTGGGCGACTGTCTGCGTGGAGTTTACACATTCTCGTGGGTTTCCTCGGGTGCTCCAGTTTCTTCGCACAGTCCAGAGGTGTGCAGGTCAGGTGGATCGAACATACTAAATTACCCATCATGTCCAGAGATAACCGAGCTAGGTGGAAAATGCAGGGTTATAGAGATAGGATAGAGGAGTGGTTCGGGTTGAGTCTTCAGAAGGTCAGTGTGGATTTGATGGGCCGAATGACCTGCTTCCACACTGTAGGGATTCTATGACTCTGGGTTTCATAGATGTTGGTTAGGCCAGAGTATTAGAGGACATGGATCCAAATCCATGGTAAATGGACTTAAAATACAAGTCAGCAAAGATCTCATTGAATTAAGCAACAGCTTGAGAGGATGAATTATCTATTGCAATTCCTATATTTGCCGAATGTATTTTTCATTGAATGAAATTGACCATTGAAATAACTTTCCTATTGTTACACACACTTTTAATCCTACAGAAGATAGATTTCCTTCATATGTCTGCCTGGTAGTCTGTGCACTAAAGTTCCTGAAGAAACAGTTAACTGTACAGTGTGAGTTTATGAAGCAACCTGAAGTCATTAACATGCAGGGACATATCTTTCCTTTTGGTTGTGCAGAGAAGAATCACAGAAGTATTACGGTGTAGAAGTAGATTTTTTGACCATTTACACCTGGATCAACTTGTTAAATGAGCATCATTACTCAGTGCCTCTCTCCTGCTTTTCCTCAATATACATTATACTTTTCCTTTTTGCTAGCGTTATTTTGCTCATTAATGAAAACAAGTTCGTGAACTATCATTCCTTTTTAACAATGTTTTTGATTTGATTTGGTTTATTATTGTCACATGTACCTGGGTACAATGAAAATGTTTTGTTTAACGTGCAGTACTGGCAGATCATACCGTACAAAGTGCATCAAGGTCATGGAACCGAGTGAGGAACACAATGTTATGGCTGCAACAAAGATGCACAGAGATGGAGGTCAGCATTTAAATTTAAAATTTGCGAGGCCCATTCAGAAGTTTAATAACAGCAGGGAAGAAGCTGTTGTTGAATCTGTTGGTACGTGTGCACAGAAATGCCAGGCAGATATATGAAGGAAGTCTGCCTTCTGTTGGAGTAAAACTGTGTGGGGCAACAGGAATGTTTGCTGCTATCTTTGTTGGTGCACTTTCTGCATTTAACACATTTTGTACATTTTTTCTTCAGCTGTTCATTTGTCATTTTTGTTAAGCGTAGAACTGGGAAGTTAGGTGGAGGCTATTCAGCCCTTTGAGCCTGCTCCCCCATTCCAGATCAAGGGGGAACATCCACCTCAACACAATATTCCTGAACTATTCCCATATCCTGGAATTACAGTTGTATCTAGGAATCTATCAGTTTCTGTCTTGAATATACTCAATGCTAGAGCTTCCACAATAGAAAGAACCATTGCCAGTAAGCCAGTCTCTCCCTTAGTTGTTGAATGTTCATGACTAGACTTCACTCTCTGCCCATGGTTCTGAAAGCCCTCTCTCTCTCATGACAGAAGAAGAGAGATAAAGTAATTTTGCAACAGTGCAGAGGAGAGCTACAAGTATGTTACCAAGGCTTGAAGCTGTGGCCATGAGGGAAGATTGGATCGGTTAGGGGTTGTTTTCCTTAGAACAGAGCAGACTGAAGGGCAATTGATCAAGATGCAAAATAATGAGGAGCTGCATAGAGTGCACAGGGTAGACTTAGAGGAGAGGCTAGGCCTAATGGAGAGGCTCATTACCGGGGGCCTTTCTGTAGAAGAACTAGATGGAACATGAAGAAAAACATTTGCCTCAGAGGGTGGCAGATATCTGGAATTGGATGCCAAGTTTTCCGGTGGAAACAAAAACCCTCAACTCATTGAACAGGGACTTGGATCTGCTCCTGAAGCCTTGGAACACGCAAAATTTCAAGGGAGATGTGGGAAGTGACATTAGAATTTGCAGCTAGCCTATTCAGCTAGCCTGGGTCTCTTTCGGAGCTATAAATGCTCTATGGCTCCATGTGAGATCCAATGCTATTTGCAAGCTCCTATTGCATCTGGCCTTGTAGCCAGAGTATTTCAGATCAGGATGACTGGCTGCATTCCAAACTTTTTCTCTCATCTCGTCTCAACAAACTTTTCAAAACTCTTGACCTTTATATAACCATCCTCTGGTCAGTGGGGACAGTTGCACCCAATCTGATCATATCCCTCAGACTTTCTCCATTGAGTCTGATATATCTTCGTGTTTGGCTTCTTCTCGTGATTTGGATCTTTCTGTAATCTCTTCCTCTATTAAATTCTTCTCTCTGTAATTTTAGATGACCATGTCTATGCAAAAGACAGCCTTTTGAATCAATTGTAAAATTTGGAGGTTACTGTGCGCATTAACCAACCTGGTATACGTAACCCAGAATTGCTCAGGGTTGCCTTGCCCTCTGTATACTCTGTGTCAAGTCCATTGCAATAAAATTCCTGTACTCACATGGCTCCTGGTTAACTTGGAGTCTGAGATCTTTACACCCGAGGTAACATGCTGTGATATCAGGAGCATGTTTCTTAAAAGTATATTGTTTACTAGCTGAGAGACGTCAGTGTGATATAAACATTGCTAAAGGTTTTGCTACTTTCTACTCCTTCACATTACCCCTGAATGTGGCTAGTCTCAGTAATGGTTAATATAACAATTATCGACTGCTGTAAAAGCCCATAGGGTTCACTAATGTTCTTCAGGGAAGGAAAGCTGCAGTTTCTCCCCGGTCTGGTCCACATGTGACTCCAGACCCACAGCAATGCGGTTGACTCTTAACTGGAATGGCCCACAAACCACTCAGTTCAAGGGTAGGATGGCTAATTAATATTGGTCTTGCTACATCCTGTGAAATATCACAGAATTGTTATGGTGCAGAAAGACGCCATTCAGCCCATTGTACGTGCACTGGCTCTTCATTACCTAGTGCCTAGAACTGAGAACCTCCTGTTTTTTCTCCCATAGCCTCGCACACTATTTCTGTCTGTATAATCACCCAACTCCCTTGAATGCCTCAATTGGACCTGCCTCCATGACATTTCCAGGCAGCGCGTTGCACATCCTCATTACTCACTGTGTGAGAAACATTGTCCATTACATTGAATTATATGCCATTACAATAAAGCTGTTGCAAGGAATGGCATGGTGGCTCAGTGGTTAGCACTGTTGCCTCACAGATCCAGGGACCCGGGCTCGATTCTACCCTCTGAGTGGAGTTTGCACGTTCTCCCTGTGTTTCCTCTGGGTGCTCTGGTTTCCTCCCAGAGTCCAAAGATGTGCACATTAGTTGTATTGGCCACAATATATTGCCTAGGGAAGTGTAGGTTAGGTGGGTTAACTGTGGGAAGTGCAGGTTTACAGGGACAGGATAATGGAGTGGGTCTGGGTGGGATGCTCTTTGGAGGGTTGGTGTTGACTCGATGGGCTGAATGGCCTGCTTCCACACTGTAGGGATTCTAAGTCAAATTAAGAGTTACACAATGTGGATATTGACCCTGCATGTTTGTCAGACCACATGCCTCCCCTCACAGGTGTAATTTGGTGGAAGCATGAGATGCTAATGGTGCTGTGAGGTGTGCCTGGGCCCCTTGAAACAAAAATTCCTGTTTCGGAATGGACGGTACCAGGACAAACCCATTAAAGGCGCAGTCACGTACCTAATAGTGTCAGAACGCAGGCCAGTATGGCAATTAGTGCTCCGGTGCTAAGGCCAGCGGGCAGGATGAAGGCTTCAGCGTTGCAAGATTGAGCAATGCCGTCATCATCACAAGCACAGACCCGGATGGTGAGGGTGCTGGTGCTGCTCAAAGGCGGAATCCCGTTGTCCACAATCACAATGGGCAGGAAGTAAACAGCCTGTTCTTGTCGACTGAATCCAGCTCTCCGAGTCAGAATCGTGGCTGTGTTATCTAAACATTGTTTTCAGAAAATAAATCACACTGTTTTTATATAGGATTCCATAGAATGACACACAGCAAAGAAAGGTAGTTCAAGCAACAAGTCCATGTCAGTGTTTTAGAAAGAATTCATTGAGGAGAATGTAGGCCTCACTAGCTGGGCCAATGCTTATTGTCCGTCCCTAATTGTGAAGGTGGTGCTGAGCAAAGTTGCCTTATCATTTTATTTTCTTCTACAAGGTCCATGTGTGGTAAAGACTTCCACAAATTGGAGGTCATTGCTGGGAGCAGCACTGGCACGTCAAACAGTATGTGTGGACCCTGAAGACAGCCACCCAGCTTTCAGGGAATGTTAGTGGTGAGCTGCCTTCTGGAACTGCCGCGGGCTATTCAGTGCAGACAGTGCCATTAGAGAGGAGGTTCCAGAGGCCGGGAGACATGGAGGGAATGACAATGCTGTTCCAAGTCAGGGGGGCGTGTGGCTCAGAGGGAGAACCTGCAAATGGTGGTGTTTCCATGTAACTGCTGTCATTACCCTTTGAGATGGTAGAGGCCATAGATTTGGAAGGTTCTGTCGAAGGAGCCTTGGTGAATATCTCAGGAGGTGGAAGGGGTCGGGTTTACATTAAGACCCAATACCGAGGGCCTGAGGTCCTATGAGGAGCTTCATAGCACTCAGGCTGAGGGAGAGGTGATTGTGCTCCGTTTGGGTATGGAGCTGATGGTGGCAGACCCGAGTCTGGAGCAATACTCAGCCATTCTCAATCTCTATGCCCATGGTTTTCACTCTATATCCAGGTCAATCAACCTTGTATGCTTCCTCAGCCATTAAGATATATAGTGGGGATATCAAGAGAGGGGTGGCACAGTGGTTAGCACTACTGTCTTACAGTGCCAGGGACCCAGATTCGGTTTCATCATGGATGACTGTCTTTGTGGAGTTTGCAAACTCCCCCCGTGTCTGCATGGGTTTTCTCCGGCTGCTCTGGTTTCCCCCCACGTTTCAAAGATGTGCAGCTTAGGTAGATTAGCCATGCTGAATTGCCCATACTGTGCAAGGATGTACAGGCTAGATGGGTTATCCATGGGAAATGTAAGGTTACGGGGAAGTGATGAATCTGGATGGGATGCTCTTCAGAGGTTTGGGTCAAAACCAAGGCTGCCACACAGTAAGGATTCTATGATCCTTTTCCCTGAGTATCTTTAGAACATGGAATTTATTGTTAAATGGAATATTTGAGGCAAATAGTATCCATGTACTTAACAGAACATTACGAAAGGAGAGATGGCTCCTTTGGTTATATCGATTATGACTTATGTTTTTGTACTCATGGGATGAACAATATGTTCTTATAACATACAAGTATAAGTGAGCCTTTGCTTAATAAGTTAATATTATCGTGTTATAGCCATTCAGACCTCCTTCCAAATATAACTTATTCAGATGAAAGTCGGTGCCTATTTTAAATTGTCATTTTCTTCCCACTTGTTTGACTTTAAATAGGCAATGCAAAATTTGTCTTTGCAATCGTGTCTCATTCAGCAGCTGGTCACGCCCTTGAGTATATTACAGCTTAATTATGACATGCACAGTGTCATCCATCACCTGGTGACATGAGGATGGATTGTGCGAGAGTCACAGGTCTCCGGTGCATTTGCACTTTGATGGAACAACATGTTTGCGTCGAGAAGCCATTAACTGAGCCAAAAAAAAACATTTTTGTCATGCTGTCATACCACAATGGAAAATATATGACATCAAAAAAGGGTCAGCTCTTTTTCCATGTCTTCTCAACCCAACTTGCTGGCAAATGTAACATTGAGACTTTTGTTCCCTAACTGTCTTGTTTCTTTTTTGTGAATTTTAATTTCTGTTAAGTCACCTCTATTTGCCCGATTTCACATCATAAAGCCCTAGGCAAGTTGTGCAAGAGCTGATGTGCTGACAGAGACATTACGTGCTGACCAGATTAAGAGAGATAAACTTCAAATTTAAAAAAAAAGGTTGCTGCATTAAGCGAGTCATCTCAATGTCATAATGATCAAACAGCATTGTATCCAATGAGGCAGTTCATTCAAATTTATAAATTATCACTGTGACAATTAGTTTATAATTGATCAGTTCTGAAAAATGGGTAGATTGGAAACTGTGTATCTGCTTCTCTCTTCTCTTAATTTCAAATCTGCAGCATCCAAATACTTCGCTTTTAATCTAGAATTATTATCCAGCAGAAGAAATGGCTTTCGTTTTGCTAAACATGTAAGAGAAAGGCCACAAGCTGCAAAGCTCCGACTAACCTGAGGAATGACCAAGCAGAATAGAAATAGGTACCTCTGTTATCTTGCACTGTGAAATTCAGGTTATTGGCAGGCCCGGCAGCAAGTGAGAAATGGAAGTGGTGTCCGCTGGGGGGTTTATCTCTGTCCACTGCACTGATTCTCTGAATTATCTGTAATTGCAGTTAAAGATTAGATTTGATTTGCAGCCCAAAGCATGACTGAAATGAACTCAACCACGCCAGGACAAATTTAGAAGGTCAAATATTTGCATGAGACAAATCACCATGTCCGAGACTTTGCAAAGAGCCATGCATCATGTAAGATGAAGATATGAGGAAACAGGGAATGGGGAAACTGTCTTGTCATTCACAGAGTCAGAGAGTTGTTACGGTGCAGAAACAGGCCGTTTGCCCCATCGTATCTGCATTCGTATTGCCAATCGCCTACCTGTTCCCCATATCACTGCACACCATTTCAAACCAAATAACCATCCAATGCCCCTCTTGAATGCCTCAATTGAACCAGCCTCTGCCACATTTCTAGGCTGTGCATTCCACACCCTAACTACTCGCTGTGTGAAAGGTATTTATTTCACATCACTCTTGTTTCATTTGCAGGTCACTTTAAATCAATGCCCTCTCATTCTGTTCTTTTTTAACGATTGGGAACAGCGCCTCCCTAATCTACTCTGTCCAGCCGACACATGATTTTGAAAATATTTACCCAATCACCTCTCAACCTTATTCAATCCTGACTTCTTCAATCTATCCTCATGACTGAAGTTTCTCATTCCTGGAACCATTATTGTGAATCTTTCCAATGCATTCACATCCTTCCTATAATGTAGCACCGATAATTGTACACCATATTCCAGTTTAGGTCAAACAAGTTCAACATAATCTCCCTGCTCTTATACTCTATGCCCATTTAGTAAAGCCAAGACATTTTTCTTTAATAACTTCTCTCTCCACTTATCTTGCTACTTTTAATGATCTGTGCACAGAAACACCCTCTTTAGAAATGTACCACCAATTTTGTATTGTCTTTCAATTTTCTTATGACCAAAGTCTATCACCTCATATTTCTTCACATTGAACTGCTACCTACCCACCCATTTTACCAACTTGTCAATGTCCTTTTGGAGCTCCACACTGTCTTCACAGTTCACAGTAGTTCTAAGTTTCAGGTCAGGTCATTTGCAAACTTTGAAATTGCTTCCTGCACCACCAAGGTCTAAATCATTAATGTAAACCAGGAAAAGGAGGGGTCCCAATACTGTGACCTGGGGAACGACACTACAATTATTCCTCCAGGCCAACAAATACTCATTGACCACTCCTCTCAGTCTGGGCTTCTGGCATAGGTCATATGCAATCTGATAGGCTTGGGTTTATTGTCCAGTTTACATGTTGAAGAATGATTCTACATAGTTCCTTTCTGTCTCCATCCACCTCAACCTCCCAGTAAAGGATATCAGCATCATACATCAGGATGGCGATGGGCTGATACCCATTACTGACGTGTAACTTGGCATCCGATAGTATTAAGACAGAATCGCATGATTGGGTTATGATCAACACTTCCTCTAAGCTGGGGACACACAGCCATCCAAAATCTACTGTACATGGGGACAAACATGCAGAAAGAATGTTCCCTTTAAGCTACGCTGCTAAGTTGAGATCTTAATGAAGCCTCTGAGTGCAACACCCAGAGGAAGCAATGTTCAATACTGAGGGATAATGCCTCCCGTTCAGTCACCATATGTTGTGGAATTGTTGGACGTGCTGCCCATCGTGGATACTGAGCTATCTAGTCCTTATCGACTGACTTAACAATCTTACAGTCAAGATTAGAGTGGTACTGGAAAAGCACAACAGGTCATGCAGCATGATGCTCATTCCTGATGAAGGGCTCCTGTCTGAAACATCGATGTTCCTGCTCCTCGGATGCTGCCTGACCTGCCTTGCTTTTCTAGCACCACTCTAATCTTGGCTCTAATCTCCAGCATCTGCAGTCCTCACTTTCGCCCAACAATCTTACAGCTCTAGATTCTGTGCCAACAATGACGGCTTGCATTTTCGTGGTGCCTTCAAAAGTAAAATGTCTCCAAGGTTCTTCACAGCAGACATGTCAAAACCTGGCTCTGAGAGCCACAGAAGCCAATATGACTACAGGCGCGCAAAAACCTGATCAAAGCAGAGAGTGGAAGAGGTGTCAAGGCAGAGAGACTTAGAGAGAATTCCCAGTATCCCAGAGGGACATTGAACAGGATAATGAAGATAATGTGAAAGGAAGAGATTTGAAATCAATGATAACATTTAAAAGTTGAGCTGCTGCTGATGTAAGTCATTGATCATAGTTAGGACTGTAGGGACAAAAGGGAGTTAATACAAGTTAGGACACTGGCAAGAAAGGTTTAGATGACGGACTGTGCAAAGTGGGAAATATATTTCAAGTCCCAATGAGAAGTGAAAACACTCCATCTGTGATAGTATCTGTGCTGCATTGTCACTTCACATCCTCCTCGATTCCCTTGTCATTGTTGACACAATCAACCACAACAAGACACAGCGAAGCTGCTCTCCCACTGTTTTGGAAAATGGGACGACTCTTGTTTGGCTCCTCTCTGATATACCCAATCTTACAAGCTGGTTAAGATCTGGATAACATTCACCCGGGCTGATCAATGACAAATAAGATTCACACTGCACAAGATCCGGGCAATAACTATTTCGAACAATGAGAGAATCGTACCATTACGCCTTGACACTCAATGGCATTACAATCACGGGGTTACCACTGCCCACAAACTGAACTGAACTATTGCATAAATACCAGAGATTAAAAGAGCTTGGAATCCTGCTGTGGGTAACTCACTCCTGACTCCCCAAAGTCTGTCCAGCATCTATAAGGCACAAGTCAGGAATGCCCCCAACTAGTGTTCCCTCTAAGTTGCATAGAGTCATAGACCGTGGTAACAAACCCTTTGGTCCAACCAGCACCCTGACTAAAATCCCAAACTAAACTAGTCCCACCTGCCTGTTCCTGGCCCATATCCCTCCAAACCTTTTCCAAATCATGTACCTACCAACTGTCTTTTAAACATTGTCATTGGACCCACATCCACCACTTCCTCAGAAAGTTCATTCCACACATGAACCATCTTCTGTGCAAAACATTTGCCCCTCATTTTTTTTTTTTAATCTTTCTCCTCTTACCTTAAAAACGTTCCCCCGGTCTTGAATTTCCCCATCCGAGGGAAAGGACAACTACCACCAACTCTATCGATAACTTGGATTATTTTATAAACTTCTATCAGGGTCACCTCTCAACCTCCTACGCTCCAGTGAGAAAAGTCCCAGCCCATCCAGCCTTTCTTTATAACTCAAACCTGGCAATATCCTGGCAAATTGCTTCTGAACCCTCTCCAGCTTGAAAATATCCTTCATATAAACTGGGGACCAGAACTGGACAAAGCATTCTTCTGGAATATTGTGTGTAGGCAACTGCTCCAATGTTCCATAGAAGGTAATCAGCACCTGCATGCCAATTTCAGCATGGAGTTTCAGTTCAATCAAATGGGCTGCTTTGACCTGGATGGTCAAATATCTTGAGTGTTATTAAAGCTGCACTCATCCAGGCAAGTTGGGATTCATCCATCGCTTTGTGCCTTGATGATGATGGACAGGCTTTGGGAAGATAAGATGTGAGTTAGGTAACACAGGATTCCTCGCCTCTGTCCTGCTCTTGTAGCCACAGTACTTAAATAGCTATTTCAGTTCAATTTCTGCTCAATGGTAACCCCACCCCCCAGGAAATGGACAGTGGGGGATTCGTTGATGGCAATGCCATTGAATGTCATGGGTAGGTGGTTAGATTGTCTCTTTTTGAGGATGGTCATTGTCCGGCACTTCCGTGATGCAAATGTTACATGCCACTTTTCAACCCAAGCCCAGATATTATCCAGCTCTTTTGCATTTGATCATGGACTGCTTCAGTATCTGAGGAATCACAAATGATGCTGAACATTGTACAATCATTGGCGAACATCCCCACTTCTGACATTATGATGAATGGAAGGCCATTGATGCAGCAGCTGAAGATACTTGGGCTTAGCACACTACCCTGAGGCATTCCTGCAGAGATGTCCTGGAGCTGAGGTAACTGGCATTACACCCACAAACATCCACTCCATCCACCACCAACACTGAGTAGGAACTGTGTGTACTATTTCCAAGATGTCCAGCAGAAATTCACCAATACACCCTCGTCAGCATCCTCAAAACCCATCACCACAACCATCCAGAGAAACAAGGGAAAATAAATGGATCACCACCACTTGCAAGTTTCTTTCTCCAAATCACTCACCATCTTGATGTGGAAGAAGAATTGGAGGTAGCATGACTTGGTGAGTGACAATGCTCTGAATGAAAGATGGAAGCAGTTTGAATACTACATTGCAAACAGGGCATTTGAGGAATTCTTGAAGGAGAGAAAGTTTCATAACTGTGGGGGAACACGGAAGCATAGAAAAATACAAAACAGGAGCATACACAGGCCATTCAGCCTTTCACAAGTGCTCTGCCATTCAATATGATCAAAGATGGTTAGCCAACTCAGTACTCTGTTCCTGCTTTCCTCCCACACCATTCGATCCCTTTAGACCAAAGAATTAAACCTAATTCCTCCTTGAAAATGTTCAGTGGTTTGGTCTCAATCACTTTCTATGGCAGTCATGATTTGGAGATGCCGGTGTTGGACTGGGGTGTACAAAGTTAAAAATCACACAACACCAGGTTATAGTCCAACAGGTTTAATTGGAAGCACACCAGCTTTCGGAGCGACGCTCCTTCATCAGGTGGTAGTCACTATCATCTGATGAAGGAGCGTCGCTCCGAAAGCTGGTGTGCTTCCAATTAAACCTGTTGGACTATAACCTGGTGTTGTGTGATTTTTAACTTTCTATGGCAGAGTTCTCCACAAGAGGTTGGGACTGGTGTCAAATAGGCAGCACAACCAAGGGACTAACACACGTTCCATGGTTTAATTCTGTGCTGTGGTCTTCATATTCATCATTCTGTAATGCTGAAGAATTGGACTCTTAAATAGAGTACCATGCTTACAGGGATTCTTAAAAACTAGTGGGCGAGTTAAAAGTTGCTGCTATCAGGTTGGGTCAGGAAGAACCTAGCGCTGAACAGAATCTGGCATTGAGCTCTATAGAGACATTGGAACCGATAACCAAAATCTTCACATTTTAGAATTAGATTACTTACAGTGTGGAAACAGGCCCTTTGACCCAACAAGTCCACACTGATCCTCTGAAGAGCAACCCACCCAGACCCATTCCCCTATGTTTACCCTTTCACCTAACATTATGGGCAATTTAGCATGGCCAATTCACCTACCCTGCACATCTTTGGACTGTGGGAGGAAACCTACGCAGACACAAGGAGAATGTGCAAACTTCACAAACACAGTTACCTAAGGTGGGAATTGAACCCGGGTACCTGGTGCTGTGAGGCAGAAATGCTAACCACTGTGCCACCGTGCCACCCACTAACTGGTTGAGTTGATTAGGGGCTCCTGTGATATCATTTCAATGTAATTCCACATATTTATGGAAAGGTCATGTCTTCAGTTTGGGAATCTTGTGCATTGACCTGACAATATCTCTCCTGCACTGTCAGTCTCTGTCCCATTTAAAATTACAGTAGCAATGTTGTGGAGAAAACAACATTATTCTTCTGCTAAAAATGTGTTGCTGGAAAAGCGCAGCAGGTCAGGCAGCATCCAAGGAACAGGAGAATCGACGTTTCGGGCATAAGCCCTTCTTCATGAATGAGGAAAGTGTGTCCAGCAGGCTAAGATAAAAGGTAGGGAGGAGGGACTTGGGGGAGGGGCTTTGGAAATGCAATAGGTGGAGGGAGGTCAAGGTGAGGGTGATAGGCCAGAGTGGGGTGGGGGCGGAGAGGTCAGGAAGAAGATTGCAGGTTAGGAAGGCGGTGCTGAGTTCGAGGGATTTGACTGAGACAAGGTGGGGGGAGGGGAAATGAGGAAACTGGAGAAATCTGAGTTCATCCCTTGTGGTTGGAGGGTTCCCAGGCAGAAGATGAGGGGCTCTTCCTCCAACCGTCGTGTTGCCATGGTCTGGCGATGGAGGAGTCTAAGGACCTGCATGTCCTTGGTGGAGTGGGAGGGGGGAGTTAAAGTGTTGGGCTACGGGGTGATTGGGTTGGTTGGTCCGGGTGTCCCAGAGGTGTTCTCTGAAACGTTCCGCAAGTAGGCGGCCTGTCTCCCCAATATAGAGGAGGCCACATCGGGTGCAGCGGATGCAACAGATGACGCAGGTCCTTGGACTCCTCCATCGCCAGACCATGGCAACACAACGGTTGGAGGAAGAGCGCCTCATCTTCTGCCTTAGAACCCTCCAACCACAAGGGATGAACTCAGATTTCTCCAGTTTCCTCATTTCCCCTCCTCCCACCTTGTTTCAGTCAAATCCTTCGAACTCAGCACCGCCTTCCTAACCTGCAATCTTCTTCCTGACCTCTCCGCCCCCACCCCACTCCGGCCTATCACCTCCCTCCACCTATCGCATTTCCAAAGCCCCTCCCCCAAGTCCCTCCTACCTTCCTTTTATCTTAGCCTGCTGGACACACTTTCCTCATTCCTGAAGAAGGGCTTATGCCCGAAACGTCGATTCTCCTGTTCCCTGGATGCTGCCTGACCTGCTGCGCTTTTCCAGCAACACATTTTCAGCTCTGATCTCCAGCATCTGCAGCCCTCACTTTCTCCTCAAAGATTATTCCTCTGCTATTCAAGTATACAAAAGTAACAGGAACATAGGAACAGGGGGAGGCCATTTAGCCTCCTGAACATGTTTTACTTTTTTTTTACTGTATCGTTTACGAAAGTTTATAACCCTCATCCACCTGGGGTTGGGATAGCAGATACTGGCATAAATTTAAAATCCACTTAAGGGTATTCTTCTAATAGTGGGGTTTTAAAATGTATTATTATTCTTTCATGGGAAGTGGGTGTCACTGGCTAGGCCTGTATTTATTGCCCATCCCTAATTGCTCAAAGTCTAGTTACGAATCAATCATATTGTTGTGCATCTGAAGGCACACGTAGGCGTAACCAGGAAAGGAACTGGCAGATTTCCTTCGTTAAATGACACCAGTAAACTAGATGGGCCTTTATAACAATTATTGAGATGTACAGGATGGAAACAGAATTTTTGGTCCATGCCAACCAAATATTCTAAATTAATCTAGTCCTATCTGCCAGCATTTAGCCCATATCCTTTTAAACCCTTCTAATTCATATACCCATCCAGATGCCTTTTAAATGTTGCAATTGTACCAGCCTCCATCCCTTCCTCTAGCAGCTCATTCCATACACATACCACCCTCTGCATGAAAAAGGAGTATGGAGATCCCTAAAGCAAGCAGTTCATTGGTTAAATGGTTCATGATTGTGCTTTTAATTCTAGATTTTTCAATTGAATTTAAATTTCATTATCTGCCACAGTGGGATTTGAACTTTAGCATGGGGATCCAGATTATTAGTCTACTTTTTGTCATTTACATAAATGATTTGGATGCGAGCATAAGAGCTACAGTTAGTAAGTTTGCAGATGACACCAACATTGGAGGTGTAGTGGACAATGAAGAGGGTTACCTCAGATTACAACAGGATCTGGACCAGATGAGCCAGTGGGCTGAGAAGTGGCAGATGGAGTTTAATTCAGATAAATGCGAAGTGCTGCATTTTGGGAAAGCAAATCTCAGCAGGACTTATACACTTAATGGTAAGGTCCTAGGGAGTTTTGCTGAACAAAGAGACCTTGGAGTACATAGCTCCTTGAAAGTGGAGTCGCAGGTAGATAGGACAGTGAAGAAGTTGTTTGGTATGTTTTCCTTTATTGGTCAGAGTATTGAGTACAGGAGTTGGGAGGTAACTATTTCTTTATTCTCCCTTAAGATAATATATTTCTTCACACCCTTCATTGCGCAAGGGATTGAATTAAGAGCAGAGAGGCTCTTGCTGCGATTGTACAACATGCTGGTGAGGTCACACCTGGAGTACTGTGTGCAGTTCTGGTCTCCTAATCTGAGGAAGGATATCCAGCTTTGGGGGGAGGTGCACAGGTTGATTCCAGAGATGAGGGGGTTACCCTTTGAGGAAAGGTTGAGCCGCTGGGACTGTACTCACTAGAATTTATAAAAATGCGAGAATATCTTATAGAAACATATAAAATTATTAAAGGGATAGAGAGAGGCAGGTCAGTTGTTTCCGCTGGTGGGTGAGACTCGGACTAGGGGACATAGCCTCAAGATTAAGAGGAGTAGATTTAGGACAGAGATGAGGAGGAACTGCTTTTCCTAGAGAGTAGTGAACCTATGGAATTGTCTGCCCAAGGAAGCAGTAGAGGCCGCTCCATTAAATATATTCATGACACAGTTGGATGAGCTTTTGCATAGTAGGGGAATTAAGGGTTATGGGGATAATGCAGGTAGGAGGAGCTGAGATGATCGATCAGCCATGATCTTAATGAATGGTGGAGCAGGCTCAATGGGCCAAATGGCCTACACTTACTTCAATTATTCCGAAACTATGAAACATTCACATTTTAAAGATCCCTCAGAATTGTATATGCTTTAATCCAGTTTTCTCTTACTCTTTTAAACCTCAGTAGATACCTAGTCTGTCCAAGCTTTCCTCATAAGACAACCCAACTGGTCCAGCTATTAGTCAAATAAACATTCTGTGAACTTCTTCTAACTCACTTACATCCTAGCTTCAATAAGGGATAGACACTGTGCAGAGTATTCCTGATATGGTTTCACCAGTGCATGGTTTAGCTGAAGTTTAATCTCTCCACCTTTATATTCAATTCCCCCAGCAATAAACAGTAACATACCGTTAGCTTTCCTAATTGGTCACTGTATCTGCATACTAACCTCTTGGTTTGATTTGATTTGATTTGATTTACTTATTGTAACATGTACCTAAGTACAGTAAAAAGCTTTGTTTGTGAGCAGTACAGGCAGATCATATTGAGAAAGGACATAAAGATCAAAGGGTGAAAAAAACTTAGACAAAGGCACACAGATAATGTCACACAGGGTGTGCGCTAGGCAAGATTAATATTAACAAGATCAACATTATTTGAAGTCAGAGAGTCCATTCATCAGTCTAATAACACCAGGGAAGAAGCTGTTCCTGAACCCGCTGGTGTTCAAGCTTCTGTACCTCCTGCCTGACAGAAGAGATTGTAGGAGATCATTATCGGGGTGGGATGGGTCTTTGACAATGTTGGCAGCCTTTCCTCAGCAGCAAGCTGTGTAAATGGAGCCCATGGATGGGAGGCTGGCATCCGTGATGGTCTGGGTTCTGCACATAACCTTCTGTAGTTTCCTATGGTCATGTATTCATGGTCTGGGATATACAGATCCCTCTGTATTTCAGAGCTCTGCAATCTCTCACTTTTGGCATAATATGCTTTTTTATTTTTCCCGCTGAAATAGATTATTTCACATTTTCCTGCTTTGTACTCCATTTGCCAGATTTTTGCCCACTTGTATAATCCTTTGCAGCCTAGTTATTTCCTTTTCACAACTTACATTCCTATTTAACTTTATTTGCAAAATGAATAAAAAAAGACCAACAGATCTACGACCCTGGACTTCTCTGGTCCTTGCTATCTAGATATCAGCTACTTCATTTATGCAGGCATCACAAAGAACTTACAGCACAGTCAGAAGGCTATCCTGCCCAACAGGTGTATGCAGGGTTTCTGCTCGACATGAGCCTTTTCCACTCTTCCCATCTCACCCCGTTAAACTATCCTTCTCTTCATTTCTCCATCGTGCACTTATCTAGTTTCCCCTCACCTCGATCTTTGCTATTTCCTCAACTGTTACATCTGGTTCCAGGGGCTGCATTCTGACTATTCTCTGAGTAAAGGCTTTTCTCCAGAGTTTGACACTGTGACGTTTCGAACTTCCACTCTTACTGAGTAAAGACTTCGGTCTCCAATCTTGTCCTGTGCTCAGCAGATTTAAGATTTGCCTGCTGTAAACTCTTTGGATTTATCATGATCCCTCGGCAGTCTGTTGCTAAGCTCTGGCTTCCTGTTTAATTCCGGCACAGTTACAGATCTGTCATTCCTCTCAATTAGATTACTCGGAATTGGTATGGTACTAATTAAAATTTATTCACAGAGGTGGGAGAGAGTAAGGGCGTCCTACTGCTGAATGGTTTCACAAAATGTTATGGCTTGACAAAATGAACCTTTTTACAGACAACTAAACTGACTGATTTGATGCTTCAGCAGATAAGCACTTCGTTTTCCACCTCAAGTCTATTTCAGGCTTTGAACTTGTTAGATAAAAACAATTATTTTGTCTAAGCAGCTGAAAATCTCAGTTATCCCCACTGAGATCAATTAGATTGCTGTAGTTTTGCAAATGGCATGTAGTACTTTTCAGATGTAGAAAGCATTTTGTGATCTGTGTTGCCATTAATTACGAGCGCGTAATTCCCGAACAAAAACCAAACCACTATGGAACCTTGTTAGTATAAACTCAATTACTGCAAATATCTTTTGCTCTAACAAGCATTTCACTACATCTGTTATTATGATTAGTCAAGGCGGTTAATTGTTAGATGAATGCAACCGTGATGGCAGAGTTGATAAAGCGTGGCACTGGAAAAAGCACAGCAAGTCAGGCAGCATCTGGAGAAGCAAGAGAGTTGTTCTTGTTCAGCATAATCCTTCTCCACTTCAGGACATCCCAGATGTCCTCCTATTGCAAGGGCAGTAACTTTCCCTTTCTTGTGATCAACGGTGCCCTCAATCATGTCTCCTCCATTTCCCACACCTCCGCCTCGAACCCCAAAAAAGATGGCATTCCCCCTGGGTCCACACATTCCACCTCACCAATCAACACTCCTCCACCCTGATGGACACATCTTCTCAACATCAATTGATTTGAGGTTCAACTGATGTGTGCTGAGAAATGAAATAATTCGACATTTGTTTTGACTATTTCGCTAAACCTTTACAATTTGCCTTGGCTACAGTGACAGTACAGTGGGCAATTATCAACATAGGATGGAGAAGAGGTCACTCAGCCTCTCAAGCCTGTTATAGAGGTCATAGAGTTATAGAGCTGTACAACATGGAAACAGACCCTTCTGTCCAATTTGTTCATGCTGACCAGATATCCTAAATTAATCCAGTGCTATTTGTCAGCATTTGGCCTATTTCACTCTAAACCCTTCCATTTTGCCATTTGATAAGGCCAAAGCTTATCTACTGCTATTTCTATAGATCTACCTTTGCCCCTTAACCCATAATAATCTTTAGCCTCAAAAAGCTAAAATTAATGCTTGGTCCAGAATCAGTTATCAGCTACTAATTTCGCCTGCTCTCCTTGTGTGGAATTGTTTCCTATTTTCACCCCCTGGAAGGTTTAGCTGTATTTTAATGCCTACTTCTGGACAGCCCATAACATGGAAATATTTTTGCCTGGCTAAGTCTTACAGTTTATTTGGATAAGTGACATTTTCATCGAGTTCTCGGGATGGCTTTTCACCATGAGGTCTAGCAAGATCTCCTACCATTTCTTACTAAACCCACCTTATTCATGACCCAGTTCACTCCTACGGCACTCCGGTCATTCAATTCTAGTCATATCTTCCCACAAGCCATTTCTGAAAGAAGACGTCACTGCTGGGATATCCTAAAATTGATGGGTATCTCTAGTGATGGCATCATGTGGTGCACTTGGACAAGCACTGAGCTGCCCCGTAGGCTGATGTTCTGGTTCTAGGAGCCAGTGAGGACTACAGATGCTGGGAGATTTCAGAATTGAGAGTGTGGTGCTAGAAAAGCACAGCAGGTCAGGCAGCAGCCGAGGAGCAGGAGAGTCGATGTTTTGGGCAAAAGCCCTTCATCAGGAATGAGGAGTATGCTCTGGTCCTGGCAACCAAGGGCTAATGGTTGGGTAGGGGCCTGGAGGTCCTGGCGGATGGAGGGTGATATAGAGGGAGGACAACCTCCTCTCCCCCAGACTGACACCATGCCAGCTTGGTCTGAAGTTGTCACCTCAGTCAATGCAGCAGACCTAACCATTTGGAGGATAGGCCAGCAATTTGGGATGAAGGTCAATGACCTTCTCACCCAATAGGTGCCACCATCATGTCTCCGACTGCCACCTGGCAGTCCAAAACTAAAGGGCATAAGTTTAAGGTGAGAGGGAAAAGATTTAAAAAGGAACTTTTTCACACAGAAGATGATGTGTGTATGGAATGCGTTGCCAGAGGAAGTGGCAGAGGCTGATACAATTACAACATTTAAAAGGCATCTGGATGGGTATATGAATAGGAAGGGTTTAGAGAGATATCAGCCAAATGGGACTGGATTTATTTAGGATATCTGGTCAGCATGGATGGGTTGGATTGAAGGGTCTATTTCCGTGCTGTACAACTCTATGACCACACATTCACTCAATCTCTGTGACTGTCACCACCTCCCACCACAAGCTCTCTGCAACATCATCCCTCAATACTCTCACCCATCCCAACCCCCGTCCCAACACCACTAACCATGCCTATCAACTCCATCAATCAGAACACCTCCCCACTTGCACAAAAAGTTTGAGCTAAGTCATCCAATTTCATGTCCCTTACCACCTGCTTCTCTCTCAGTAACAGGAAGAAAGCAGCACTCAGAGGGGCAGCAAGGGTCGAGTTGTGTGATGGTCTGCTCAGCGTTTCACCCCTCACCCCGTATGTAGAGAGGATCTTGACTCTGGAGAAATCTTTGAGGCAAGAGTAGGACAGTGCTACTGAAGTTAGGCCAAGCGATGGGCCAAATGCCCTCCTTTGGTGTTGAATCATCAATCCGTACAAACAGCAGCATAAAGCAACGGGGCAGGAAACTCCCAATAAACCTTGGTGATCACTCACACACACACACACACACAGACACACACACACACACAGACACAGACAGACAGACACACACACACACACACACACACACGTGCTGGGGAATAAGTAAGCACCATCGCTGTTTGGTGTTACTGTGCAGGGAGAAAAGTATTAAGAATATATAAACAGGAGAAAAGAAGAAAGACATTTACACACAGGATACTCAGAATCTTAAAAAACATAAACCTTTGTGATTTGTGAGGCACAAAAAATTGAAGGATTTTCATGATATTCCAAGGTCCAAACGTAATATACTGCTGACTGTTTTGGGATACAGCCTTCAAAATCTGAATAATACACACTGGCCTCTGGATAATGTGTCTGGTGTTCCACAACAGAATGAGAAGCCTCAAAGTGCTTCTTCACAATTAAAGAGTGACACTGTGTGGAACAATGATCATTGTTGTGTTCACAAATGGAGCAGCAAATGTCCCTCAACAACGCTCCACAAGAAATGACCACGTGAGGAGCAGGATATCATTGGCCAAAAGAGTAATGTTGGACAGAGCATGCTCATTAGCACTGATCTGCTGCTATTGGTCACCATCTTTACAGAAAATAAAACCTGTCTTTTCTCTATTCATTGTAGTTTGTGGAACCTTGCTGTACGAAAAAAAAATCCATTACAAGAATCAAAAATACAACACTGTGGGATGTCTTTCGTTCAGGAAAGGTGCTATATAAATGCAAGTCATTCTTTGCCAATGAAAGGAATACTAAATTGAGCTTCCATCACTTATCTTCATTACCATGCATGGAGTATAGTTGTATAATTGATTTGGTGGGTAGCAGTGCATATGGCGTATAATGGAGCTTTCACAAGAACTAAATTAGAGTGGTCTCTCACCGTCGGTATTTTGGATTATTTGTATTCTAATTGAAATGATGGCAAATAAATGCTCCCTGGATTTTTAAACTGCAACTCCATTCTATCACTTGGCATTTTAATTTTTAATTTGCTGCAAACCTGTACTTTTTCCATTTAAATTGCTATCATGTATCCACAATGCCCTGTGATTTAATCTAATTATAGCTTTTTGTATTCATGTCAAAGTCATAAAGCATCTCAACAGTCATTCAGGAGAAATCATTGAAAGCCGCAGTTTGCCTTTTCCAACAATTTACACATTGATTGCAAGCGATTTGTATGGATTATGGGACAAGCCTTAGCCTAGGTTTGAGAAGATTGTGTGAAATTTGCACTTTAATGGCGAATGCAATACAACCAAGTAACCAGTGCTCCCATTTTCTTGCAGAGCAGGTGATGGTAATGTTTCTGCTGCTGCCATTTAGTCTTCCATTCGACATACTGCCTGTTTCTCCTTGTTCCATTTGGTTTCTTTATTCAGTCACAGGGTTGTAGACATGGTTGGCCAGGTCAGTGTTATTTTCTATGTAATTCTGGACATGTGGGCATCGCAGGCTCGGCCAGCAGTTATTCCCCCATCCCCAGTTGTAGTTGAGAGTGAGTCTGGAGTCACATGTAGATTAGATTACTTACAGTGTGGAAACAGGCCCTTCGGCCCAACAAGTCCACACCGACCCGCCGAAGAGTAACCCACCCATACCCCTACATTTACCCCTTTACCTAACACTATGGGCAATTTAGCATGGCCAATTCACCTGACTTGCACATCTTTGGACTGTGGGAGGAAACCGGAGCCCCCGGAGGAAACCCACGCAGACACGGGGAGAACGTGCAAACTCCACACAGTCAGTCGCCTGAGTCGGGAATTGAACCCGGGTCTCTGGCGCTGCGAGGCAGCAGTGCTAACCACTGTGCCACCGTGCCGCCCATGTAGGCCAGACCAGGTAAGGTTCCTTCCCTAAAGGACATTAGTGAACCAGATGGGTTTCTCCCCCCCTGACAACGGTTTCATGGTCATCATTAGACACTTAATTCCAGATTTTTATTGAGTTAAATTCCACCATCAGCCATGGGATTTGAACTCAGATTTAATACCACGAGGCCATCAACCCTGTTTGATTTCTACCCTTCTTTCTGTTCTACTGTTCTTGCCACTCCCAACTCCCAGATCACCCTTATCCCTGTCTCTGAATTGCTTCATGATTAAATGATTAAATCTCTGAACTGCTTCTGGACATGGGGAAAGGAGATTGATCTGCCAGGGCTCCCTGCTTGGACCAGATTAACAGCCCCAATTAGAGAACTCATATTCTACGAGGTCCCACCTGGCTGACCTTGTTACAAACACTACAGGCTTGAGCTGACAGTTTTGTGCACTAGGACTTAGGGTTAGGTGACCAATACTGGCCTTGTTGATGAGCCCAGACCCCATCAAAGAATAAATGAAAAGTAACACCAAGACTGAGCTATTGTAATCATAGAGTCACAGAGATGTACAGCACGGAAACAGACGCTTTGGTCCAACCTGTCCATGCCGACCAGATATCCCAATCTAATCTAGTCCCACCTGCCAGCACCCGGCCCATATCCCTCCAAACCCTTCCTATTCATGTACCCATCCAGATGCCTTTTAAATGTTGTAATTGTACCAGCCTCCACCACTTCCTCTAGCAGCGCATTCCACACAAATACACAGACCACCCTCTGCATGTAAAAGTTGCCCCTTAGGTCTCTTTCCCCTCTCATCCTAAATCTACACCCTCTAGTTCTGGACTCCCTCACCCCAAGGAAAAGACCTTGTCTATTTACCCTATCCATGCCCCTCACGATTTTATAAACCTCTATAAGGTCCACCCTTCATCCTCCGGCGCTCCAGGGAAAACAGCCCCAGCCTATTCAGCCTCTCCCTATAGCTCAAGCCCTCCAACCCTGGCAACATCCTTGTAAATCTTTTCTGAACCCTTTCAAGTTTCACAACATCGTTCCGATAGGAAGGAGACCAGAATTGCACGCAATATTCCAACAGTGGCCTAACCAATGTCCTGCACAGCTGCAACATGACCTCCCAGCTCCTGTAGTTAATACTCTGACCAATAAAAGAAAGCATACCAAACGCCTTCCTCACTATCCTGTCTACCTGTGCTAGTAAACCATCGGGCTGTTCTTTCTGGTGATGGCTGAACCTGAAGGTCACTTGGCCTCAGGGAAGAGGAGAGGTAGAGAAGGAGGTGCCTTCATGGTAACCTCAGCTGGCATGGGAAATGAATCCACTCAGTTGGCATTCCAAACCAGCTATCCAGCGAACCGACCCCTCCATACACACAAGCAACTCCTCTCTCACCAAGATGTTACATACTCAAATCCTGGAGTGGGAATTGAACCAGCATTTATTGATTCAAAGGTGAGAGTGCATTGATAAGTGAGTAGAGTTAACATCAAACTGAATGAAACATGGAAACACATTACCCGAACAGACTGAATGTTATATCAATGTAATTTGGGGCAGTTCCTTACCTTACCATGATTGGAATTCTCACATACAAATGTTTCATAGTCCATTGGGAATTCTGGAGCATTATCATTGATATCCACCAAGCTAATGAGAACAAAACCTCTTCCAATCTGAGCGGGATTCTCTGTACAAAGTATAATACGCAGTCAAGACAAGATTAATGTATGTCATTACATTATGTTCTTGAGATTCCTTTTCATAACACTCATTTCTAATCATGCCAATAGAAACGGAATTTTAAAAAAGCTGAGCCAACAGAAGAATACATCAGAGTGAGTCATTCGAAAAGTGATAGCACAAGCCCAGTATAATTTTAATGGCTTCCCAGGATTGCAGTAATCATAAGCATGAACATACAAACTAACACCTGAGTCACACATCCTTTGTGGCCACTTTAAACAAATCATGTACTTCAGAAACGTACTTTGCTGTCCTCCCAAATACTGTGGCCTTGAGTTTCTGTATGTTTTCCAGTGTCGAGATTTCACTGCAAAAGGCAGCATTGATTGAAATAGCAAGAATTGTAAGAGCTAAGTCATAAGTGAGTTACATAGAACATAGAACACTACAGCGCAGAACAGGTCCTTCGGCCCTCAATGTTGTGTCGACCTGTGTACTATTCTCAGCTCGTCCCTCTACACTATCCCATCATCATTCATGTGCTTATCCAAGGATTGTTTCAATCTCCTTAATGTGGCTGAATTGACCACATTGGCAGGTGGGGCATTCCACGCCCTTACCACTCTCTGTAAAGAACCTGCCTCTGCTGAGAAATATTAAAGGGATGATCACCTTATTGGGATTGTATTATAGACCCCCTAATAGTGAGCGGGAAATTGAGAAACAAACTTGTAAGGAGATCTCAGCTATCTGTAAGAATAAAAAGGTGGTTATGGTAGGGGGATTTTAACTTTCCAAACATAGACTAGGACTGCCATAGTGTTAAGGGTTTAGATGGAGAGGAATTTGTTAAGTGTGTACAAGAACATTTTCTGATTCAGTATGTGGATGTACTTACCTTAGAAGGTGCAAAACTTGTGATGGAAAAGAATAGACCAGATATAAAAGTTGAAGTTCTGAATTGGAGAAAGGCCAATTTTGATGGTATTAGGCAAGAACTTTCAAAAGCTGATTGGGGGCAGATGTGCGCAGGTAAAGGGACGGCTGGAAAATGGGAAGCCTTCAGAAATGAGATAACAAGAGTCCAGAGAAAGTATATTCCTGTCAGGGTGAAAGGGAAGGCTGGTAGGTATAGGGAATGCTGGATGACTAAAGGAATTGAGGGTTTGGTTAAGAAGTAGAAAAAAGCATATGTCAGGTGCAGATAGGATAGATCGAGTGAATCCTTAGAAGAGTATAAAGAAAGTAAGAGTATACTTAAGAGGGATATCAGGAGGGCAAAACAGGGACATGAGATAGCTTTGGAAAATAGAATTAAGGAGAATCCAAAAGGTTTTTACAAATACAACAAGGACAAAAGGATAACTAGGGAGAGAATAGGGCCCCTCAAAGATCAGCAAGGCAGCCTTTGTGTGGAGCTGCAGAAAATGGGGAGATACTAAACGAGTATTTTGCATCAGTATTTACTGTGGAAAAGGATATGGAAGATATAGACTGTAGGGAAATAGATGGTGACATCTTACAAAATGTCCATATTACAGAGGAGGAAGTGCTGGATGTCTTGAAACACATAAAGGTGGATAAATCCCCAGGACCTGATTAGCTGTAACTTAGAACTCTGTGGGAAGCTAGGGAAGTGATTGCTGGGCCTCTTGCTGAGATATTTGTATCATCAATAGTCACAGGTGAGGTGCCGGAAGACTGGAGGTTGGCAAATGTGTTGCCACTGTTTAAGAAGGGTGGTAAGGACAAACCAGGGAACTATAGACCAGTGAGCCTGATGTCAATGGTGGGCAAATTGTTGAAGGGAATCCTGAGGGACAGGATGTACATGTATTTGGAAAGGCAAGGACTGATTAGGGATAGTCAACATAGCTTTCTGCGTGGGAACTCATGTCTCACAAGCTTGATTGAGTTTTTGAAGAAGTAACGAAGAGGATTGATGAGGGCAGAGCGGTAGATGTGATCTATAGGGATTTCAGTAAGGCGTTCAACAAGGTTAACTGCGGAAGAATGGTTAGCAAGGTTAGATCTCACAGAATACAGGGAGAACTAGCCATTTGGATACAAAACTGGCTCAAAGGTAGAAGACAGAGGATGGTGGTGGAGGGTTGTTTTTCAGACTGGAGGCCTGTGACCAGTGGAGTGCCACAAGGATCAGTGCTGGGTCCTCTATTTTTTGTCATTTACATAAATGATTTGGATGCAAGCATAAGAGGTACAGTCAGTAAATTTGCAGATGACAACAAAATTGGAGGTGTAGTGGACAGCGAAGAAGGTTACTTCAGTTTGCAACAGAATCTTGACCAGATGGGCCAATGGGCTGAGAAGTGGCAAATGGAGTTTAATTCAGATAAATGTGAGGTGCTGCATTTTGGGTATTGAGTCAGAAGTTGGGAGGTCATGTTGCAGCTGTACAGGACATCCGCAAAGACCGTTCCCTCCGTGACTACCTGGTCAGGTCCACGCCCCCCCCTACAACCCACCGTCCCATCCTGGCACTTTCCCCTGCCACCGCAGGAACTGTAAAATCTGCGCCCACACCTCCTCCCTCACCTCTATCCAAGGCCCTAAAGGAGCCTTCCACATCCATCAAAGTTTTACTTGCACATCCACTAATATCATTTATTGTATCCGTTGCTCCCGATGCGGTCTCCTCTACATTGGAGAGACTGGGCGCCTCCTAGCAGAGCACTTTAGGGAACATCTCCGGGACACCCGCACCAATCAACCACCCCGCCCCGTGGCCCAACATTTCAACTCCCCCTCCCACTCTGCCAAGGACATGGAGGTCCTGGGCCTCCTTCACCGCCGCTCCCTCACCACCAGACGCCTGGAGGAAGAACGCCTCATCTTCCGCCTTGGAACACTTCAACCCCAGGGCATCAATGTGGACTTCAACAGTTTCCTCATTTCCCCTTCCCCCACCTCACCCTAGTTCTAAACTTCCAGCTCAGCACTGTCCCCATCTCTTGTCCGGACTTGTCCTATCTGCCTATCTCTTTTCCACCTTTCCACCTATCCACTCCACCCTCTCCTCCCTGACCTATCACCTTCATCCCCTCCCCCACTCACCCATTGTACTCTATGCTACTTTCTCCCCACCCCCACCCTTCTCTAGCTTATCTCTCCACGCTCAAGGCTCACTGCCTTTATTCCTGATGAAGGGCTTTTGCCCGAAACGTCGATTTTGAAGCTCCTTGGATGCTGCCTGAACTGCTGTGCTCTTCCAGCACCACTAATCCAGGACATTTGGTAGGCCACTGTTGGAATATTGCATGCAATTCTGGTCTCCTTCCTATTGGAAAGATGTTGTGAAACTTGAAAGGATTAAAAAAAAATTGACAAGAATGTTGCAAGGGTTGGAGGACTTGAGTCATGGGGAGAGGCTGAACTGGCTGGGGCTGTTTTCTCTGGCACGTCGGAGGCTATGGGGTGGCTTTATAGAGGTTTACAAAATTATGAGGGACATGGATAGGATAAATAGACAGTCTTTTCCCTTGGGTCTGGGAGTCCAGAACTGGAGGGCATAGGTTTAGGGTGAGAGGGGAAAGATATAAAAGAGATCTAAGGGGCAGCTTTTTCACACAGAGGGTGGTATGGGTATGGAACGAGTTGCCAGAGGAAGTGGTGGAGGCTGTTCCAATTGCAACATTTAAGAGGCATCTGGATGGGTATATGAATAGGAAGGGTTTGGAGGGATATGGGTCGGGTGCTGGCAGGTGGGACTAGATTGGATTGGGATATCTGGTCGACACGGATGGGTTGGACTGAAGGGTCTGTTTCCGTGCTGTACATCTCTATGACTCAAAGTTTGGGAGAAGGATGTGGAAGCATTGGAAAAGGTGGAGAGGAGATTTACCAGGATGTTACATGGTCTGGAGGGAAGGTCTTATGATGAAAGGCTGAGAGACTTGAGTCTGTTCTCATTGGAAAGAAGAAGGTTAAGAACCAGCTATCCTTAGTAGCCACACACTCAGATGACAAGCAACATGAGTTCGACTGGGACAACACTACTATTAAAGGACAAGCCAAACAGAGAACAGCCAGGGAATTCCTAGAGGCATGGCACTCATCCACAGATTCAATCAATAAGCACATCGACCTGGACCCAATATACCAGCCACTGCAGCGGACAGCTGGAACTGACAACCGGAAGCGGCAGATACAAACCACTATAAATGCCAAAGGAAACATCACAGAAGCGCTTCACAGGAGGCTCCCAAGCACTGAGGATGTCACCGAAACGTCTGCAACACAAACTCCCAGCTCGGCGGACAGAACCACAACATCTCTATGACTCTATGACATCTGTCTTAAATCTATCACCTCTCAATTTGTAGTTATGGCCCCTTGTACAAGCTGATGTCATCATCCTCGGAAAAAGACTTTCACTCTCTACCCTATCTAATTCCCTGATCATCTTGTATGTCTCTATCAAATCCCCTCTTAACCTTCTCCTTTCCAATGAGAACAGACTCAAATCTCTCAGCCTTTCATCATAAGACCTTCCCTCCAGACCAGGTAACATCCTGGTAAATCTCCTCTCCACCTTTTCCAATGCTTCCACATCCTTCCAGAAATATGGCGACCAGAACTGTACACAATATTCCAAGTGTGGCCGCACTAGCATTTTGTATATTTGCAGCGTGATATTGCGGCTCCGGAACTCAATCCCTCTACCAATGAAACCTAACACATCGTATGCCTTCTTCACAGCACTATCCACCTGGGTGGCAACTTTCAGGGATCTATGTACATGCAGTCCAAGATCCTCTGCACATCCACGCTACCAAGAAACTTTCCATTGACCCAGTGCTCTGCCTTCCTGTTATTCTTCCCAAAGTGCATCACCTCACATTTAGCTGCATTGAACTCCATTTTCCACCTCTCAGCCCAATTCTGCAGTTTATCCGAGTCCCCCGCAACCTGTAACATTCTTCCAAACTGTCCACTACTCCACTGACTTTAGTGTCATCTGCAAATTTACTAATCCATCCACCTATGCCTGCGTCTAAGTCATTTATAAAAATGACAAACAGCAGTGGTCCCAAAACAGATTCTTGTGGCACACCACTCATAACTGGACTCCAGGCTGAATATTTTCCATCAACTATCACTCACTGCCTTCTTTCAGAAAGCCAGTTTCTAATCCAAACTGCTAAATCACCCTCAATTCCATACCTCAGCATTTTCTCCAACAGCCTACCATGTGGAACCTTATCAAAGGCTTTACTGAAGTCCATGCATACCATGTCAACTGCCCTACCCTCATCTACATGCTTGGTCACCTTCAAAAACTCAATGAGGTTTATGAGACACGACCTGCCCTTGACAAAACCGTATTGACTCTCTGAAATCAACTTGTTGCTTGCAAGATGATTATAAATCTTATCTCTTATAATCCTTTCCAAAACCTTTCCTACAACAGAAGTAAGGCTCACTGGTCTATAATTACCTGAGTCATCTCTACTGCCCTTCTTGAACAAGGGCACAATCCTCCAGTCCTCTGGTACTAAACCTGTAGACAATGAAGACTCAAATATTAAAGCCAAAGGCTCTGCTATCTCCTCCCTAGCTTCCCAGAGAATCCTCGGATAAATCCCATCCGGCCCAGGGGACTTGTCTACTTTCACTCCTTCTAGAATTGGTAACACATGTTCGGAACTAACCTCGATCCTTTCTAGTCTAATATCTCGTACCTCATTCTTCTCCTCTACAATATTCTCCTTTTCCTGAGTGAAAACCAATGAGAAACGTTCGTTTAGCACCTTTCCGATCTCCACAGGGTCCACACTCAATTTCCCACTTCTGTCTTTGACTGGCCCTATTCCAACCCTAGTCATCCTTTTATTCCTCACATACCTATAGAAAGCGTTAAGGTTCTCCTTTATTCTATTTGCTAAAGACGGCTCATGTCCTCTCTTCGCTCTTCTTAACTCTCTCTTTAAATCCTTTGTAGCTGATCTGTTACACTCCATAAGCTCTGCACTCTTGCATGTTGGCTCGAGAAACAACCATAAACAAGGTGGGCATTTCGTCACTGCTTAACAAAAACATCACCTGGGTTGATCTCTCACACCAAGGTTATAAGGACTTTTGATTTCCAACGTAAACCATTTTAACTCAGTTGTAATTGAGTTCAAACTCAATCAGTTAATCAACACTTGGTAAGGACCTGGGACCACTGATGGTTTAAGGCTCTGATTGGCTTGTTCCTTTAAGCAGCAAATATCAATGATACCCAGTGCATGGTTGGTTTGAATGAGTGCCTTCAAGTCAATTTGGTCTCAGTTCCTGTCAGCATAACATGACATTTGATTGTGTTGCTCAGTTCCGACTATCTTTGGGGTCAGGTGTAAACAAAGGAGGAACCTGGGTTGGTGGTGGGAGGGGAGGGGGGACTTTGCTTTGAGAAAGATTTGCGCAATGTCAGTCACACTCTGGGCCCATCATCCTGAGGTGCCTCTAACTGAAAGTCCAAGCTTTTCTTTACTATTTTTTGCCCGAAGGAGCTCCTTTTAAAGCAAATGTGTGAACCTTTCTGTTGTCGTGTTTGGCAGGGGGGTGACAGTGAACCTTAAACTGAAGTTGAAATGGTTCACACTAGTTAGTTTCCATTGTACATTTCCAGCACATGCACAAACCCAGACAAATGGATCTGTCAGACCTGAGCTGAACTCACGCCAGCAACTGAGGAATTAATATTCAGTTCATGAATGAATCTGGATAAAGAATGTGTATCTTTAATGGTGGCCATTAAACTGGATTGCTGTTGAAATAACTCTGCAAGGGCTGGTAATCTGTCACCTTTTATCTAGACGTGCATGTACTTGTGACTGACCCAGCTAGCACAGAGCTGGCTCCTAGAGTGTGCAGAACTGCTGACACTCCTGTTTCTATCTGTCAGCCAGGGCTCCCTGGTTGGACCAGATTAACAGCTCCAATCAGGGAACTCATATTCTATAAGGTCCACCTGGCTGACCTTATTATGATCACTAGAGCTGTTAAAAACCATTTGGTTCATTCAATCTTACCGCCTTTGGATTATTCCCTGGGCAGTGCGCAAATTGACGTGGTGTACAGAACATTAGAGGGACAAAGACTGTTGTGGGCAAAGTGGGCTCCAGTTCATGGGGCACTAACACCAGTACTAGGGAAACTCGGCTGGAACTGTACCATTGGGCCAGTCTATACCTGAGCTACGGCTGGAACAGTGTTCTTGTGAACAGCATAACTGGGAATATAGAAAAGGTTTTAAGCTAAATGGGGTGGGGGGGGGGGGCAAGGGGAAATGGAGTACATCAAAACATAAAGATAAGGCAGGAGAGAAAAATAGAAATATGGAAGGGACAGAGAGAAAAAAAAACCTAAGAATGCACCAACAATCAAAATCAAAGATAACAAAATGGCTCTGCATTAGAATGCACCCAGCATTCAGAACAAAATAAACAACATGATGGTGCTCATTGAAGTCAATCGGATTTCCTAGTGATTACAGGATGATAAGGCATGGGTCCTGAATATTGAGGGGAATAAAGCATTAAATAGAAGCTGGTAAAGGTGGAGGGGGTAGCCCTTTCACATTTTGTTTCAGTCAGTCTAAAATCTAATCCGGATCAATGTGTAAACAAAAGTTGAGGGGAAAGAAATCTGATGATATGAATGCATTCTTAATACAAGATCAAGTTTTTTTGTGCTTACTGGTGTTTTTGACATGATCCATATCCATTCTGGGATATTGAGCCTTGAGTTAAGTTAGAGCCCGAAGCGTGGTTTAATGGGAAGTGGGCAATGGATCTCTCAAACTGAAATGGACCAGTTCTTAATTCGGTCACCATCTAAATCTGTTTTCTTACGTTGTAAGAAAATAATGACTTCTGCTTGAAAAACATGAATATAAACAGCTTTACTTTTTGTGTTACATGCCAATTTGGCACAGTGTTTGGCTGTACACTGAATAGAGGCTAAAATAATGACCAATTCTTTCAAATCTAAAAGCGCTGCCATATACTGAAGGAAACTAATCGATTCATCACCAGAGTTGCTGAACTGGAGCTGTTTTGCTCAGATTGACTGAAACAGTTTGGAACCTGCAGTCATTTCAAACAAACCTGGTCAGACAGGTGCTAGTGTTAGACACACCTTGGGGGCAGGTACAATCTTAAAGCCTGACCATCTCAGCTCAGAGATACAGTGACACTGCAACACAAAACCCTTATCTGAAGATTAAGTTTGTCACTAACTGGAAGTTTAATCTTATTGTCCAATACAACGTAGAGGCATACAAAACTGGGATTGACAATTGCTCACTCAGACAGAACTGTAGCAGAGCCGGGCTGGTGACTATTCCGGCTCTTTGGTAACAGTGGGACTCGAATCCACTAGGGACAAGAGCCCAAAAGTACTGTCTTAGACCAGCCGTCTGCAAACTGCTCAGGAAAGCCTTCTGGTGCTTTTCTGTTCCTTTAAGATGACCTCTCACCTCTTCCGGTGCCAAGGTGAACCAGTTTGTGAGAATCCAACCTGCAGTTCACTAGATGGCCAGTCCAGGAAGATGGTCAAGGAGCAGCCTGCAATGCAGAAATCCTACCCCAACAATGAGAGAAAATCGTTGCAAAATAAGGAATGTTTTGGTATTATCTTGTCCATGCTACGCTTCGGGCTCTAACTTAACTGCAAGGCTCAATATCCCAGAATGGATATGGATCATGTCAAAAACACCAGTAAGCACAAAAAAACTTGATCTTGCATTAAGAATGCATTCATATCATCAGATTTCTTTCCCCTCAACTTTCCCCTCAATGCCATTTTATTGTCATTTCAGTTTACATTCTTCCAATGCACAAAGTTGCCTTTACAGTTCATTATACAGTAGGAACAGACTGCCATTTTCAGTAATGAACTGGCAGATCAGGAGATTGTGAGTACACTTTCCAGATCAGAGACCTGAGTAGGAATACTACGCTGAAACCTGTCGTGCAATATTGAAGGAGTACTGCACTGTCAGAGGCGTAGTTTTTTTTTAAGGTGAGGCTCAGTCCTCCATTTCAAGTGGCTGTAAAAGATAACACATGATTTCATGGATGAGTGGGGTTGCTAAACAGGCAATGGGTGGACCCCTAGCCAATACTTAGCCCTTAAGCAATACCACAAAATTCATTTTGCTTGTTCATTTATTACATTGTATGGGAGTCTGTTGTTCACACATTGACTGCTGTGTTTCCTACTTTACCACAGAACCTCCAGTTAATTGACTGTAAAACAAGGCGAGACCTCCTGGGGTTGTGAAAGGAGTTATACAATTGCTAATCTCTAAAGTATTTCTGTTCGAAATCACTTACGGCTCTCCATCGCTAAAACGGTGATGTTGTGCTCTTCAGTTGTCTCCCTGTCCAGTGATTTTGCAATTGTAATGACTCCAGTGGTGGCATCAATGTTAAAATATCTCTCCAGGTCGGTGTTACGATCTATGGAATATCTGGATAGAAAGTTAAAATTGAGAGTTTAGCATCCCTTAATGATTTCAAATCATTCAAGGAAGCCATTTACTAGTTTAGTCTACCAACAACAGGGCATGAAAGAAAACACCCAGCAAGTGGAAATGATAGAGATTCTTGAGTACAGAGTTGCCAACTCTGGTTGGCATCTAGTTGGATCCATTCCTGGAGATTTCGGTACCTGACTCCAATCCATCCTCAACTTTCTGCCATCGCTACATTCCTCAGGAACACAAGTTCCTACACCTTTTGGAATTCAATGACCCCTTTGCTACCAAACTGGATTAATCCTCACTGTTCACCAAATTGCCTCTATTCCTCATTTCCACTGATGATTTTTTGAATGAAAGCAAAACGAAAGAAAACTTAATCTTAAAATTGCTGCAATAGAACTGCTGCAATATCACTGGATTTGTAATGCAGAGACCCAGGCTCAGCATCCTGGTAATGGAGGATTGTCTCATGAGCAAAGGCTAAACAGGTTGGGACTCTACTCACTGGAGTTTAGATGAATGAGAGGCAATCTCACTGAGACATACAGGATTCTTAGGGGGCTTGGCAGGGTCAATGCTGAGAGGATGTTTCTCTTTGTGGGAGAGTCTAGGATCAGAGGGCACAGACTTTGAATTCAGGGGCACCAATTTAAGATTGAGATGAGGAAGAATTTCTTCTCCCAGAAAGTTATGAGACTTTGGAGCTCCTTGCCACAGAAAGCTGTGGGACAGAGCCCTTGTGTATAATTAAGGCTGAAATGGATAATTTCTTGATCTTGAGAGGAATCAAGGGTCACAGGTAAAGGGCAGGAAAGTGAACGTGAGGAATGTTGGATCAGCTATGATCCTACTGAATGGGAGAGCAGGCTCGAAGGGCTGATTGGCCTACAGCTGATACTGGTGATCTAAATTCAATAAGGGAACCTCAGTGATGGTGACTATCCTCAATTAATGACCTTCAGGGGAGGAAATCTGCTGTTCTTCCCTGGTCTGGCCTGCATGAGATTCCAGACACATAATAGAGTCATAGAGCCATACAGCACAGAAATAGACTCTTTGGTCCAACTTGTCCACGCTGACCAGATATTCCAAATTAATCTACTCCCATTTGCCAGCATTCGGCCCATATCCCTCTAAACCCTTCCTATTCATATACCCATCCAGGTGCCTTTGAAATGTTGTAATTGTACCAGCCTCAACCAATTCCTCTGGCAGCTCATGTCAGGTCATGCACCACCCTCTGTGTGAAAAAAGTTCTCTCTCAAGTCCTTTTTAAATCTTTCCTCTCTCACCTTAAACCTATGCCCTTTAGTTTTGGACTCCCCTACTCTAGGAAAAAGACCGTCGTTATTCACCCTATCCATGCTCCTCATGATTTTATTTGTAGGTCAGCCCTCAACCTCTGACGCTCCAGGGAAAAGAGCCCCAGCCTATTCGGCCTCTCCCTATATCTCAAACCCTCCAACCCTGGCAACATCCTTGTAAATCTTTTCTGCACCTTCTCAAGTTTAACAATGTCTTTCCCATAAAAAGGCAACCACAATTGTACACTGTATCCTAAAAGTGGCCTAACCAATGTCCTACACAGCCACAACATGATATCCAACTCCCATATTCAAGGTTCAGACCGATGAAGACAAGCATGCCAAAAGCCTTCTTCACCTATCTACCTGCAACACCCACTTTCAAGGAACTTTATACCTGCACCTCTAAGTCTTTGTTCGGCAACACTCTCCAGGGCCCGACCATTAACTGTATAAGTCCTGCCCTGGGTTCTCTTCCCAAAATGCAACCCCTCGCATTTATCTAAACTAAATTCCATCTGCCACTCCTCAGCCCATTGCCTCATCTGATCGAGATCCCATTGCACTCTGAGGTAACCTTCTTCACTGTACACACTGCACCTCTCCTTTTGGTGTCATCTGCAAACTTACTAACTATGCCTCAATTGACTGGGCAGAAATTTGGTTGATGTGGCACTATATTAGCCACCCTCCAATCTTCCAGCACCTCACCCATGGCTGTCGATGATATTAATATCTCAGCAAGGGGCCCAGCAATCTGATTTCCCTAATTCCCACAAAGTTCTGGGCAACACCTGATCAGGTTCTGGGGATTTATCTACCTTTATACATTTTAAGACCTCCAATACTTCCTCCTCTCTGATATAAACTCTTTTCAAGACATCAATATCTGTTTCCCAAGGAAGCTAACTTCCATCTCTTTCTCCACAGTAAATACTGACACAAAATATTTATTTAGCATCTCCCCCATCTTCTGCAGTTCCATACATAGTTGGCCATGTTGATCTTTAAGGGGTTTTATTCTCTTCCTCATTACTCTTTTGTCTCTAATGTATTTATAGAATCCCTCTGGATTCTCCTTAACCAAATTTGTCAAAGCTATCTCATGTCCCCTTCTTGCCATCCTAATTTCCCTCTTAAGTATACTCCTACTGCCCTTATAGTCTCCTGGGGATTCACTCAAACCGAACTGCCTACAACTGATATACGTTTCCTTCTTTTTCTCGACCAATCTCTCTAGTCATCCAACATTCCCTAAGTCTTGCCCTTCACACTAATAGGAACATACTTTCTCTGAACTCTTGTTACCTCATTTGTAAAGGACCCCATTTTCCAACCACCCCAAACCTGTAAATAGCCTACCCACAATCAACTTTTGAATGTTCCTGTGTAATACGTTCAAAATTAGCTTTACGTCAATTTAGAACTTTAACTTTTAGATTAGTTCTACCCTTTTCCATATGTTTTTAAAACAAATAGTTTTATGACGACTTGCCCCAAAATGCTCCCCCACTGACACCTCCATCACCTGCCCTGCCTTCTTTCCCAACAGAAGGTTAAGTATATCTCCCTCTCTAGTAGGTACATCCACATGCTAAATCAGAAAGTTTTCTTGTAGACACATGACAAATTCTACCACATCGACGCTCTTAACACTATGGCAGTCCATGTCTATGTTTGGAAAGTTAAAATCCCCAACCATTAAAACTTTATTATTCTTACAGATATCTTACAGAGCTCTCCTTACAAATTTGCTTCTCAATTTCCTGCTGACTTTTGGGAGGTTCATAGTACAGTCCCAACAAGTTGATCACTCCTTACTGATTTCTCAATCCCACCCAGATAACCTCACTGGACAAACCCCAAGAATATCCTTCCTCAGTACAGCTGTAATGTTATCCTTAATCAAAACACTGCTCTCCCTTTTCGCTTGCCTCTTTTTCCTATCCTTCCTATAGTATCTATATCCTGGAACATTAAGCTTCCAGTCCTGTCCATCCTTGAGACATGTTTCTGTGACAGCTATGATATCCCAGTCCCATGTTCCCAACCTGAGTTCATCTGCCTTGCTTGTTAGACCTCTTGCATTGAATTAAGTGCAGTTTAACTTATCAGTCCGACCTCATTCTCTGCCTTACTCTTCTCGGCTTTGACTATTTGACTTGCTCCATTATTTACTGTACAAGAATCAGCCTTTTCTCTTTTCTCATTATCACCTTGGCTCCTCCACCCACTCCCGTCTTTACCAATTTCAAGCCTCCTGAGTAACACTAGCACATCTCCCCACAAGGATATTGATCCCTTTCCAATTCAGATGGAACCCATCCCTCCTTTACAGATCATTTCTACCCTAGAAGAGATTCTAATGATTCAAAAATGTTAGCCCTTCTCCCTTGCAGCATCACCTCAGCCATGCATTCATCTGGTCTATCCTCCTATTCCTACCCTCACTAGCACATGGCACCAGTAGTGATCCAGATAATACTACCCTCCACGACCTACTTTTTAACCTCCTTCCTAGTTTCCTGTATTGTCTCTGCCGAACCTCATTCCTTTTCCTCCCTATGTTGTTGGGACCCATGAGCGCAATGTCCTCCTGCTGGTCACTCTCCCTGATCAGAATATTCTGCACCCTATCTGAGATATCCTTGACCATGGCACCAGGGAGGCAACTCACCATCCTGAAGACTCACTGACAGCTGGAGAAACATCTGTCTGTGCCCCAGACTAGAGCATCCCCTATTACAATCAATCTCTTGGAAAGTGACATACCCCTCATTTCAATGGAGACATTCACGAAACCAGAAATCTGGCTGTCAATGCAATACTCACCAGCAAAATGGTTGACTCTTAGCTGCCCTCTGAAATAGCCTTAATAGGCAACTATGTAGAAGGGCAATTAAGGATTGGCAACAAATGCTATTACTGCCCTCCTTCTAGAAAAGAATAAATTAACCTTTCTGAGTTGCTCTGGAAGCTTCCTGGAGGGCTATTTTCAAATCCGAGAGACTCTGGGGGGTCTTGGTGCATTGACAATCCAAGGTGTGGATCATTATTTCTTGAATAGGTGCTAACCAGACTGCTGTGTGTTGTTGGCCATTTTATGAGTGCCTTGAAGCATAAAGTTAGGCCACCCACTGCACGTACAAGCCCAGGTCATGTGAGTGCTCTGCTCTCTCTTATACTTCATAGTTTGCAATCAGACTTCAAAGAGAGTGTTCCTGCTGCCCACCTCAGCACAATTCCCCAAGGTGGACTTGATAGGATTGCTAGTTTGATACCCAGCTGTGGCCCATGCCACTCACATTAAGCCATAATCCTGTCATAGTTTTCACATGGTGCTCAGTAGGTGGCAGCGTTGCTCACACTAAGGTATCTGAGCGCTTGTGATTCCGGCCTTTTGCACAACAGCGATTTTCACTATTACATTTTGCCTACAGCTGCTTGGGTCCTACGTACGGGACTTCCTTCCCTCAATCTCTTTGCTTTTCTATCTCACTCTTTCCTGCTTTACGCTACTTCTTAAAAAACCTACCTCTTTGATCAAGGTTTTGAGTTATATGCCTTAATATTTCACCTATGCCTCAGTGTCAGTTGATTTTTTTTGATAACACAACTATGAAATGCCTTGGAACAGTAAAGGTGTGATATAAATACAAGCTGTTCTAGTGAGAATGTGTACAGGGTATATGCAGGTAGGGAAAGAGTTAAGTTCTGAGTTTTGTGAAACAAGAGGTTCAGCTGAGCATGACTCTGATCAGATAAGAACTTACAGTTAACAGTGGGGTGCTGGAGGCAAGATTAATGGGTTAACAAGGTGGAAAAGCAGTCATTATAAGGAGCCATTTAACAAGATGAGGGAGCAATCAGTATGTGAGGTCAGTTTAACAAGGTGAAAAGTATTCATTATGTGAAATTAGTTATTCATTGTGTAATAGCAGATGGCTTAACCTTTACTATTGATACTCGTTGATTGTAACAGTCACCCAATCAATATGTATACTGCCTTATCTAAATGCTCTTCCCTGTAAAATGACTATATAGTTCATTGAGAAACTGTTATTTCAGAGAAGACTGTGAACTCATGTCTCTGTGCACATGGGCGATCGTTTTTTCTCTCTCTCTCTTTCTCTCTCTCTCTCCAGGGCCTGGAATAAAAGAGGATAAAGCAACTGTGTCTCTGAGCATCTTGCCTAGACTGAAGGGGGAATGGGACGACACTAGGGCAGATACGTGGGAAGTTAGGAGCTAGAAGCAGGCCCTTTGAGACTGCTCCACCATTCAACAGGGTCTGGTTGTGTTATCAATTTCACTTTGCTGCCTGTCCACCATTCCACATTCTCCCCCTCCCCCAAGCCCTCTCCCTTAATCCATTAGGGCACGCAGCAAGACCTGGGCAACATTTAGGATCAGGCTAACCAGTGGCAAGCAGTGTTCACAAGGAACAGTGCAATGAATGAGAATCTAACCAAAATGGCTGAAATAGGTTATCAGGACATTGCTGTTTCTGAAAGATTATTGTTCTGCTTTTATTTCCTCACAGGATATGGATATCCTTGGCTACACTAACAGTGATTGCCAAACCCCTTTGATGTCAAGAAGGTGACATTGATCTGCCTTCGAGAACCGTTGAAGTCCATCCAGTGCAAGTAGTCTGAAAAATAGTCCCACAGTTTTGGTCTAACAATAGTGAAGGAACAGCCTTAAATGTTTTGAGTCAAGATGGTGACCGGCTTGGAATGGAATTCACAGGCAATGATACTCCCCATGAATCTGTTTCCCTTCTCCTTCTGGATGATAGAGGTTATGAGTTTGGAAAGTGCTGTCAGATGAGCCTTGGTGAGTTGCCGCAGTACAACTTGTAGATGGTGTACTACTGAACCTGATGAGTGAGGTACTGAATAAACAAGCTCCTTTGTCCTGGATTGTGTCAGGTGTTTGGCTGCTGCTGGAGCTGCACTAATTCAGGGATTCTGACTGCTGCTTTTCTACATTACAAAGTACTTTAAAAGTACTTCAAAAGCTGTGAGGGGTGGCCAAGACTGGGAAAAAGAAATTTCAAGGTTACTTGACACTCATAGAAGATAAGCAAAACGCAAAAAAAAAGTGGGAGGTTCTGCCGATAACAAGAAAAAGGATCAGCTTGGAGTAGGGGGTGAGAGGACGGGTCCATTACCAAGTAAGGGACAAACCATTTAGGGCTAAGAAGATGAGGAATGTCCTCACTGACTCTCTGAAATTCCCCACCCTAGGGGTCATGCAAAGTTCAATCACTGAGTGAGTTTGAGGCAGAGATCAATTGATGATGAGTTACTAATGGCATCAATGAATATGGGAGTAATATGGGAACGCAGCATTGAGATAGACATTCAGTGATGATCTTGAATGGCAGAGAAAGGTCAAGGAACTGAATGATCTGCTCCTACCTTCCTGTGTAAAATGCACTAAGACATCCTGAAGACTGGGCACTGCACAAAAATAAGCGTCTTGTTTTCCTAATTACTAGCACAAAATGGTGGTACAAATGGCAAGACACTAGGAAGCTCAGGGGAAGAAAGGGATGGTGGGGTGCTTGTCCACAGATCCCTAAAGGTGGCAGGACAAGTCAATAGGTGAGTTAGGAAGGCAAACGGGAAATTGGCAATTATTAATAGTACAAGATCAGAGAGGTCACGTTGGAGTTGTACAAAACTTTGGTTAAGTTATACCTGGAGGACAGTGTGCAGTTCTGGTCACCTCACTATAGGAAGGATGTGATTGTAGTGGAGGGGGTACAGAGGAGATTCACCAGGATGTTGCCTGGGATGGAGCAGTGCAGCAATGAAGAGAGACTGCATAAGATCAGGTTGTTTTCTTTGGAGCAGAGAAGGTTGAGGGGGTGTTCCTGATAGAGATGTATAAGATTATGAGGGGCATGGACAGGGTGGAGAGAACACAGCTGTTCCCCTTAGTTTAAGAGTCAAGAACAAGGCTTCTGTTTTTAATGTGAAAGGCAGGAGGTTGAGAGGGAATTTGAGGAAACGTCTTTTCACCTGGAGGGTGGAAGTCACTGTTTGGAAGGGTGCTTGAGTCGGGTGAGCTCACAACCTTTAAACAGTATATGAATGAGCAGTTGAAATTTCACAATATTCAAGAATAGTGGGTCTAATGTGGGAAAGTACACAGGAGTAGGCCATTCAGCCCCTCAGCCATTCAATGAAAACATGGCTGATTTGTGGCCGAACTCCATATTGGCCCATATCTCTGAATACCTTTCCTTAAGGAAAGCTTATCCCTCCAGATATAGCATTGAGTGGAGGTGGCAGCGTATATTTGGCAGTACAGACTCAATAGGCCTCTCCTGTATGATTCGATGAAAGCCAATGAATTGGACAGATGATTTAGAATGCTGTAGAGCTGCCCTGTACTGGGTGCAGGAACTGGTGAACTCTCACCTGACAGGATTGTTTGCTGTGTCGGGGTCATGTGCAGACACAGTGCCAATGGCAGTGCCAACCTTTGCAGCCTCAGAGACCGACATCTTGTAGAGAGGCGAGTTGAACTCTGGAGCTTCATCCACGTCCTCCACCACCAGCTTCACCGTGGTGGTGTCTGCAAAGGGTCCCAGCGCCTGGAACCTTGGGTCGGTATTTTTATTGGTGACTTCAATCTTCAGACTGTAACTTGATTTTTTTTCAAAATCCAGCTCCTGTGAAGCAATTACAAAACGTACATATATTTACTCGGCGCAATGTCAGTCCATTAAAGAGCACGACAAGCAAATGAAAGAACGAGTCACATCCATCAGGTGATGACATTTTAACATGGGATCGTTTAATTAAACGGCAGGAGTATTTTCAGCTTGTTCCTGCTCCATTGCTCTAAGCATCTATCTTTGTTACTCCTGCTATTTGCACTGAAGTGACAACCTCCCAAGTAAATAAGGTTCCAAATGAATGATTTATTTGCGATTCCTCCAGCATCCCTCTGCAATTTATTTATCTTTTAATCTATCTATCTCCTGCTGTTTTCTGAATAAGATATATGGGGTCTGATAGTCATGTCCAGAATGAGCGTAGTCAGCCCACTCAAAGGTTTTACTGTCAGAACCACCCCAAAACGTTTTATAGCCAATGACAGAATTCCGTCAAACATTTTACTTTCACTCATGAAAGTTGTATTCTTGGACACTAAAGACTTGCCAAGCTTTTTGGTTTCTTGCTTGCGATGAGCTGGAGAGACTGATTTGGCCAAAGCGATTCTCAGGAATATGTACCATATAGATGGAGTCATGGTTGTGGTTCATTTCAGGTAACTCTCTCCTCTAGTATTGAATGTCCCGAGTTCAGGATGCAAATCTGTTGTAGAGAATAAGCACAAAACGCCAGGCTGACCCCAGGGCAGTATTGCTAACTAGAGATGCTGACTGCTAAGCTAAGATTCTAACTGTGCCCATCTCATGGCATCACACTGCAAATAGTAATCTTCTGAGATTGACATACTTTAAAGTCCGAGAAAATGAAAGCGGGAGCTTGTGTAAATTTGTCTGATAACAAGCTTGGGGGTGAGGGGAGGGAAGTGCAGCTGAGAGAAGGTGCAAGATGCTCCCACCCACAGACAATGAAAAGGCAGTTATACTGCCTCTGGGGAACCTGTTAGTCTAAGCCTCAGGTAGATGGTTTGGATGTAAGCCGATACAAATAACTGTACATAACTGTTCATGTATCTCCATGATAAACTGGGTTTGGGACTTACAGGATAGCTAATTAACAATTCTATCTAGATACAAGGCCCTTGTGATTCACTTTGTCCTGGGAATAGGTTTCAGGAAGGGAAGTCTATTACAAGCCATTACAGTCACAGGTTACAATGTTTCCGAGACATTTCTGAAATTCAGGTTAGTCTGTAGCCACCTGAAAGAGAGGAGAGAGAAAGAGGAGTGGGGGAGGGGGGTAGAAAGAGAGAGAGAGATAGAGAGAAGGAGATAGAGGAGGAGATAGAGACAGCTAATCCTGCAAATGAAACAGAGAAACAGGTGGGAAGTCACTATAAAACCCAAGAGATCAAGTTCATGAGGATTTAAAAGTGGTTGGAAGATTCACCTCGCCTGGTTAGAATCTCTAAAATATCGAATAGAAATCACCTTTGGAAAAGGATAAATGTAGGAAGCCATTGAGAGTATAAAATAGTTTAGAACTAGCTTTGAACGAATGAAGTGTTTACTTAATCAACAGTGTAAAACATAACCAACGTTGTACATCTTCAGTTGTGCTAAAAGCCAATGGGGAGTTGCTTTCCTGTAATTCACTTGTAAGTTGCTTACAAAATCGTGATTATTCCATGTTCTTTTATGTTGCTTCTGTGATAGAAGTCTTAAAATTTGAAACCTTGACATGTGATCTTTTCAGTTGATGAATAGAACCTTTCCAAATGTTATTTGTCTCTGCAGAAATCATCTTGGTTTATATGCTCTTTGCAGGAATTCACAGAATTCACATTTCTTTAAATTCACTGAATGAAATAATACAATAGCATTGTCCAGACATTCAACAACCAGGCTTTCACATTTGCTCTTGTTGTATTCATGGTAATGCTAACATGGCTCCAGCATTCCTCAGAATAGTAACTGTGAGGATTTGGCAACAATTAAATCAATTTAACTTTGAAGGTACCGGCAGAGAAGTCAGAAATTGACTCAAAGATAGGTGTTGAGCAATTAAATCATTGGCCCAACATCTGAACCTTGGAGAAATAAAAGACTATGTAGACAAGGAGGTTAAAAAGATGTTTAGCTTGCTTGCATTCATCGCTCAGTCCTTTGATTATAGCAGATGGAAAGCCATGTTGAAGTTGTACAGGATATTGGTGAGGCCTCTTCTGGAGTACAGTGTCCCGTTCTGGTCGCCCGGTTGTAGGAAGAATATTATTAAACTGAAAGGTTCAGAAGAGACTTACCGGAACATTATGGGAATGGAGGTTTTGAGTTATAAAGATAGGCTTGGACTCCTTTTCACTGGAGTTTAGGAGGTTGAGAGGTGAAGTTTATAAAATCATGAGGGTTATGGCTAGGGTTAATGGTTGGTGTCTTTCCCCAGATTGGGGCATTTCAAGACTGGGGGGTATATTTTTAAGGTGAGCCGAGAAACTTAAGAAGGACATGAGGGGTAATTTTTAAAATATATACAAAGGGTTATACGCATGTGGAATGAACTTGCAGAGGAAGGGTGCGTATGAGTGCAGTTACATTTAAAAGACATTTAAATAAGTCCAATAATAGGAAATGTTTGGAGGAATATGGGCCAGGTGCAGACAGGTGGGACTAGTTTAGTTTGGGATTAAGGTCACCATGGACTGGTTGGACCGAACGGCCTGTTTTCGTGCCGTATGACTACTTCAGATGAAACACAGATTCCACAGATTTCCAAGGTTCAGTTGAAGATGAGAAATAATGCAATTTGAGAAAGAAAATGGAAAGGAAAAGAAGAAGAAATGTTAAAACATGAACAGCAGTTTCAGAGAGTAACAGAAAAGGAAGACCTAGACTTGGAAAACTGGAGGCATTTATTAGTGGGCTTTTATACCCACATCAAAGAATTTGGGTTTAAGATAGACTGATCATGGAAAAAGCAAGTTCATGTCTATAGTCAGTCTTCATTCATTAGAACTTTGTTTATTGTATGCTAGTGCTAACTACTAGCATGTGTAGTCAGATATATGTCAGGCTCTCATCTTACGATTACGTGATTTGAGCTATTTTCTACCTATGCTTCTGTCTATCTCACATCACTCTTCCAATCCTACTCAAACTCACTCTGTCCACACTATGCTGTTTATGCCCAGTGCGGTGCAGCTCTATGCTATCATCGCAAGGGTCCAGGGTCTTAATGTCCTTCAGCGACAAGAGGGAGGCCTGAATATTTGAACTGGACAGAGACAGCAGCTGCAGTTACACAAGCAGGAACTGGGGGAAAGACGTGACAATGAGTTCCCTTTAATGTCCGTTTTTGATTTAGCAAGGTCCACAGTAAACTCCCCGTTATCCGAAACCCAAGTATTCCAAAATCTTATGGAATCAGCAAAAAACTTCAAAAAAAAACTCGCCATTTTTCTAAAGTTTCTTCAAAAACATCAATTTGAAGTTGGCACACCATGCTCCAATATGCACATGCTCACTCATGTCTGGAGTTACCAGAACCCAGCGAGTAAATTGCACTTTACTCTTGACATTTAGATTTAAGACTTTTCATTCAAAGAATATAAAAGTATACAGTATTGAGTTTCTATCAGAGTATTTGTTATGCAACTGACAGATTCATATAACCAGTGCCCATCAATCCCCACACTTGTCTGATTTTTATTTTATTCATAGGATATGGGGCATTGCAGGCTGGTAAAAATTATTGTCCATTCCTAGTTACCCTTGAGTGAGCTGCCTTCTTGAATCACTGCAATCCATGCACTGTAGGCAGACCTATAATTCTGCTCGGCAAGGAATTCCAGGATTTTGATCCAGCGACACTGAAGGAACAGGGACCTATTTCCAAGTCAGGGTGATGAGCGACTTGTCGAGGCATGGATAATGGGGAGTTTGCCATATTTACTTGATGCCTAAATTCAGTGAGAAACAGGTTAAAATTTTATTTTGTATCCTTTGAGAAAACACTTCATTCACTCAGAACAATGTAACAATGGCTTAAAAAAATTTAGGTAACCTTAGTACTCCAGTGATTGTAACGAGGTCAACCAGATGGCCCTCATAGAATATGATTTCCTTGATTGGGTCTGTTAGTCTGGTCCAAGCAGGGAGCCCTGGCTGACAGATACAAAAAGGAAGGTCAGAGGTTATGTTCACTCTGCGAGCTGGCTCTGAGGGAGCTGGATCAGTGGTGAAGGACTCTCCATTTGTGACAGGGAGGGGACTGACTCTAAACTGTCTGGACCACACAGTCAGTGTGTTGTTACTGCTGTTGGGTTTTCTATGGAAGAGGAGAATTTTTTTTCTCTCTCTCCCCCTTTGTTTCAGGTAGACGTTTTGTTTTTCTTTATTGCTTATTGTGATTGTTTTTTCTGGGTTTCTTTAAAAAAAAGCACGTCAGAGGTTCTGTTCACTCTGAGAGCTGGCTCTGAGGGAGCTGGATCAGTGTCAAGGGCTGTCCACATGCAATTAAAGGGGGACTTGGTGATGGGATACTGGTTTTGTTAGGGAAAGCGTTTGATTCTTTCAGGTGAACATTATTAAGTACATTATTATGAGGTTAAGATTAATGTAAGGGTAAGATTGCTGTCATTAATGTGCATGAATTAATTCTAGAAGGTTACAGACATGAAAAGACATCATCGGACTTCCGTGGAATTTGCTGGAGAAAATGGGAATGGTGTTTGATAAATGATATGGAGCTATGAAGATTGAGCTGGATTTTAAAAGAGAGATGTTAATAATGGAAGAATTTAAAACAGGTGTGCCCTTTGGACTAAGGTCCCATGAAGAATAGCACAACATTCAGAGTCATAGAGATGTACAGCACAGAGACAGACCCTTCGGTCCAACTCGTCCATGCTGGCCAGATATCCCAACCCAATCTAGTCCCATTTGCCAGCTTTTGCCCCATATCCCTGTAAACCCTCCCATCTTCATGATTAGATTAGATTCCCTACAGTGTGGAAACAGGCCCTTCGGCCCAACCAGTCCACACCGACCCTGCCCAGATCCATTTCCCTCTGACTAATGCACCTAAAACTATGGGCAATTTAGCATGACCAATTCACCTGACCTGCACATCTTTGGACTGTGGGAGGAAACCGGAGTACCCAGAGGAAACCCACACAGATACGGGGAGAATGAGCAAACTCCACACAGTCACCCGAGGCTGGAATCAAACCTGGGACCCTGATGCTGTGAGGCAGCATAGCTAACCACTGAGCTACCATGCTGGATGGTATATGAATAGGAAGGGTTTAGAACGATACATTTCGAAGATAAGAACTGCTGTTACAACTGATGATTGTGACTTGGTCCATAAACGTTTGTGGGTGACAACGAAGCTTTGTTCATAAACACAATAAAGAAGATAGCAAGACAGAAGTAATGATGAAGCAAAGACTAACTACAATGTGAGGGATAGCAGATGCTTCACAAAGTTGTCAACAAGTGAGTGTGAGAGATAAATTTGACTTGAAAGGGTAAAAATGTCACTTTTGCCATAAGATAGTAAGGTTGCTGGAAATTAAAAATTAAACCAATGGGCATTAATAGGTCATAGAGTCATTCAGCATGGAAACAGTCCCTTCGGCCCAATTTGTCCATGCCAACCAGGATCCCAAAATTGAACAAGCCCCTTTGTCCTTTGTTTGCCCCATATCCCTCTCAACCTTTCCTGTCCATGTACCTATCCAAATATTTTTTTAAATATCTAGTGTTAGATTAGATTAGATTCTCTACAGTGCGGAAACAGGCCCTTCGGCCCAACATGTCCACACCAACCTTCCGAAGAGTAACCCACCCAGATCCATTTCCCTTTGACTAATGCACCTAACACTATGGGCAATTTAGCATGGCCAATTCACCTGACCTGCACATCTTTGGACTGTAGGAGGAAACTGGAGCACCCGGAAGAAACCCACGCAGACACAGGGGGAATGTGCAAACTCCACACATTGAACCTGGGACCCTGTGAGGCAGCAGTGCTAACCACTGAGCCGCCGTGAATGCAGCATCAGTGACTGAAGCTTGTGGTATATCAAAACAATCTCTCACAGAATTGCTACAGTGCTGAAGGAGGGCATTGGGCCCATCATCTCTGTACTAGGACTCCAGATGAGCATTTCACTCAGTGTTGACCTGCTGCCTTCTCCCCAGAACAATGCATTGCTCAGTTCCACAATACCCTTCTAAATACCTCAATGGAACCAGACATCATCACACTTTTGGGCAATACATTCAAGATAGAGTCATAAAGATGTACAACACAGAAACAGACCCTTCAGTCCAACTCATTCATGCAAACAAGATATCCGAGATAAATCTAGTCCCATTTGTCAACATTGAGCACATATCCCTCTAAACCTTTCCTATTCATAAACCCATCCAGATGCCTTTTAAATGTTGCAATTGCCAGCCTCCACCACTTCCTCTGGCAGCTCATTCGATACCCGCACCACTCTCTGCATGAGACCCTTGTAAATCTTTCCCCTCTCACTTTAAACCTATGCCCTCTAGTTTTGGACTTCCCCATCCCAGGATGAAGACCTTGTCTATTTACCCTCTCCATGTCCCTCATGATTTTATAAATCTCTATAAGGCCACCCCTCAGCATCTGACACTCCAGGGAAAACAGCCCCAGCTTATTCAGTCTCTTCCTACAGCTTAAACCCTCCAACCCTGGCAACATCCTTTTGAATCTTTTCAGAACCCTTTCAAGTTTCACAATGCCCTTCCAATAGGAAGGAGACCAGAATTGCACACAATATTCCAAAAGTGGCCTAACCAATGTCTTTTACAGCCACACCATGATCTCCCAAATCCTATACTCAATGCATTGACCAATAAAGGCAAGCATATCAAACGCCTTCTTCACCAACCTGTCTACCTGACACTCCACTTTCAAGGGGCTATGAACCTGCACTTCAAGGTCTGTTGTTCAGCAACACTCCCTAGGACCTTACCATTAATTGTATAAATCCTGCCCTGATTTGCCTATCCAAAATGCAGCACCTCACATTTATCTAAATTAAACTCCATCTGCCACTCCTCAGCCCATTTATCCATCTGATCAAGATCCCAGTTGTACTCTGAGGTAACCCTCTTCGCTGTCCACCACACCTCCAATTTTGGTGTCATCTGCAAACTTAATACCCATACCTCTGTGTTCACATCCAAATCACTTATATCAATAACAAAAAGCAGACACAAAGAAGTGAAACAGTATTCATTCATATCACTTTTGCTTCCTTGAAGTGGCTTTAAATCTGTGACCTCTTATTCAAGATCCTTTCAGGAGAAGGAATATTGTTCTACCCAGAATGTTCATGACTCTGAATGTCTGTAACAAATGTCCTCTCAGTTTCCTCACCTCCAATAAAACCAGACCCAACATTTGTACTCTCTCCTTCTAACTGAAGTTCCACATCCCTGGGTACCTTCTTGTAAATCTTTTGTGCACTCTCTCCAATGCCTTCACATCCTTCGATACATATATTCATGTAGTTAAAAATCACACAACACCAGGTTATAGTCCAACAGGTTTAATTGGAAGCACTAGCTTTCGGAGCGACGCTCCTTCATCAGGACAATCACCTGATGAAGGAGCGTCGCTCCGAAAGCTAGTGTGCTTCCAATTAAACCTGTTGGACTATAACCTGGTGTTGTGTGATTTTTAACTTTGTACACCCCAGTCCAACACCGGCATCTCCAAATCATATATTCATATAGAATGTGACATGGAAACAGATTTTTAGGTCCCACTAATCCATGCCAACCACGTTTGCAAACTAAACCAGATCCGCTTATCTGTATTTGGCCCATATCCCTCCAAACCTTTCCTATTCATGTACTTATCCAAATGTATTTAAACATTGTAACCGTACTAGCGTCCACCTCTTCCTCCGGCAGTTCATTCCACATACTAACTGCTCTCTGTGTATCAAACGTTGCCTCTCGTATCCTTTTTAAATCTTTCTCCTCTCATTGTCTTCTGGTTCTGAACTCCCCACCTTAGGGAAAAGGTCTTTGCTATTCACCTCACCTATGCCACTAATGATTTTATAACCTCGATAAGGTCACTCCTTAACCTCCTATGATCCAGTGAAAAAGGTCCCAGCCTATTTTCCTAACACAAGCCCTCCATTCCCAGCAACATCCTGATGAACCCTCTCCGGTTTTATAACGTCCTTCCTGAAAAGGGTGACCAGAACTGGACACAGTAATCCAGAAGAGAACTCACCAATGTCCTGTATGACTTTAATATGATGTCCAACTCCTATACTCAA